>NW_024070205.1:36728843-37105389 GCF_014754425.2 Oryx dammah | reverse complement strand
CACAGAAGCAATGGAAACAGACCTTCCTCATGTTGAAAATAAAATATTTAAACTAAATATTTCCCTGAAAATAAGCTCCATCTTTCTCACGTTTTCATTTCTGAAATGGAAAGCATCTTATATTTGATGTCAATAGGTCTTTGCCGTTTGCAACAAGCCAGTCTAATGCAGTGCCCTTGATCAACAGTGGGAGTCAGCATGCATCAACGGTGGCTGCTGACGGAAACTGGGCTCCGTTTTTAGCCAACACCCTCCCTTTCATTTTAACTTAGACTTGAACACCTCAAAGTCAACCAAAATGCCTTCACAAACATTTTGCAAAGACATGAAAAGACATGACGATGTGTGCAGAGGACTGCCAGGCAAGACAAAGAAAGACATTCAGAATGTATCAAAGAATTTTCAAAGCTGAAAAGAGGTTGATGTATGTTGTAATCATCTGTCAGGCACCAAATAACACTTCCAGGAGACTTTCAAGAGAAGAGAAAGAAAGAAATGGAACAAGAGTTTAACCAAACAGTAAACACAGAGTAAAACCCAGTATTCGTCAATGTTTCCAAACTATGAGATGAGTCTTAAGGATGTTGAAGTAGATCGTGAGCAAGGCGGTTGGTCAGTCTCACCAGTGCTGGGCATGACTGCCAATGGTCAAAACTGGTTTACAGGGGTCTCTAGATTCAAACTCAGAGAGCTGAACTCAGGTTCTAAATGTGATCCTGGAGGAAAAAGGTGTGTACAGTTTAAACACATTAAATTTATGCTATCAATAGACATTTTAAAAAAATGTTTTAAAACACTATTTCACTTTTTCTGTAAAAATGTTGCTACAAAATTCATGATGCCTTTACAACTGTGACATGTGGAATATGACACTGGAAATCTGCCATGTTTAAGTCCTAAGAGTATCTAGAAAATGATACTTCCTTCTGGGAGAATACAGGAACTATTTTCTGATAACTACATCGACAATCCAACTGAATAATGTAATTACTTCACATGATGTAAATACAGTGGAATCCTTCTGAAAACACACGGAAAATATATCTGGAGATTTATATATGCATCAGATCTGTGCAAACTGAATCTCATTTTAAATGGACCAAAAAACCTAGTTTCCTAAAAGGATTCTGTGGCAGTTCCTTTTCTTCCGTGATGGGAATAATCACTCCATATTTTCTTTTTTAGACGCAGACTTTGGAATGGCATATTTTCTCAATGCAAGGAAAGGGAGAGCTGGGCAGGGATAAGCAATGTAAATCCCCTGAAAAAATATCTGCGTTGTTGAAGGCCATGGGGGCAGCACCTTGATGAAACAGATCAAGACCTTGTTTATGCGGCAACTACACCCTCTATAATGCAGACAGGTTTTTAAACAGCCTTTACCGAGTTTGTTACAACACTGCTTCTGCTTTATGTTTTGGTTTTTTGGTCCCAAGGTATGTGGCATCTTAGCTCCCTGATCAGAGATCAAACTTATACCCCTGCATTGTAAAGCCAAGGCTGGACTGCCAGGGAAGTCCCCTGAGGGGAGATAGTTTTTTAAAAAATAATATAGAAGTGCTATGAAGAAATGAGTATAGATGTCAGAGAGAGGCAGGAAGAGAGAGTGTGCGTGTGTGTACACATGGGAGATGTGTGTGTGTGTGTGTGTGTGTCTGTACACACAGGAGATACGTGTGTGTGTGTATACACAAGAGATGTAGGGTCCTAGGCTTTAGGTCTAACCCGGTGGGAGAAGGGGAATCACTGGAGGTTGGAGGACAGACATGGTGGAAAGATTCTGACTTATGACCAGTAGAAATAAGAGGAGAAATATCAGTATTCTTCACCGTTTGGTAGTTTGTGCTTAGTCACTCAGTTGTGTCCGTTTGCTAGTTTACTCTTTTTCTATTCACACAGGCTCATGATCTTCAAGATCTTAATCTCCTTCACTGAAATATCTAAGCAATGGAAAAAGAATCCCAATAAACAGAAGAAAAAGAAAAATGTCTTTCTAGTCATCAACTTCCTAGGAAACAATACGAAAACGTTTTCTCAGACTAATTACTTTATCTTCTTTTTTCCTCTGCTATCTTTATTACAAGAAAACTCTCATTTCACTTATTTTCATTCCTTCAAGAAGTAGCTCCTTATAACTCATATAGCCTTTTTCAGAGTACTACGAAACATTCCAGAAGGAATGTTGTTTTTCTTTTATTAATCCTTATCATCACCACTATAAATAATTAATACAGGGCTGTATTTCCCAACTACCTCTCAAAAGATGTACAAGCCTTTGACTCCACTGGGCCAGCAGAAGGGGAGACCAATACAATCCCTGTTGACAGCTGCTTCTACAGCACTGACCCTTACTGGGTGAGAAGAAGGTGTTAAAATTGCTTACTTCCTAGTAAATAAAATTCTGAGAAGATCAGTTAGACAGGGGGAAAGAAAAAGCTCTTTGCTGATCACCCAAATTATTAAGAATCTTTTTTTGCTACTTCTTGGTTCTGACCCTACGTGCATTCTCACATTCTTCTCTATTTGTTTCATGTGCTAAATATGATTATGCCCTGTCCTTTTACATTCTTTTTGATGTCTATTCAGAATTTATAATTTCTAAAACCTGTACAGATGAGATTTCATTTTAACAGCCAGCAAAGTACCTGCCCAGAGAAGGCAATAGCACCCCACTCCAGTGCTCTTGCCTGGAAAATCCCATGGACAGAGGAGCCTGGTAGGCTGCAGTCCATGAGGTCGCTAACAGTGGGACATGACTAAGCGACTTCACTTTCACTTTTCACTTTCATGCATTCGAGAAGGAAATGGCAACCCACTCCAGTATTCTTGCCTGGAGAATCCCAGGGACAGGTGAGCCTGGTGGACTGCCATCTATGGGGTCGCACAGAGTCGGACACAACTGAAGCGACTTAGCAGCAGAGCAGCAAAGTACTTGCCAACCAATTGGAGTGGAATTTTGTAATTAAGAAGGAAAATGTTGGCACTTTCTTGCCAAGGAAAAGAATACATGTATAAACTCTGGGCAGTGAAATAACTGCTAAGAAATGAGAATAATCCAAGTCCTACTGGGCAAACACAGAGAAGTCAGAGGCAACTCAGTATGCTGGGTGGTATGTGAGATCTGGACTCCAGCTCTGCCTTCTTCTAGTTATGAGACTAACCTCACTGAAGGCTATTGCTGAAGCTGAAGCTCCAATACTTTGGCCATCTGATGCGAAGAGCTGACGCACTGGAAAAGATCCTAACGCTGGAAAAGACTGATGGTAGTAGAAGAAGGGAGCAACGGAAGATGAGATGGTTGGATGGCATCACTGACTCAATGGACATGAGTTTGAGCAAGCTCTGGGAGATGGTAAAGGACAGGGAGGCCTGGCGTGCTGCACTCCATGGGGTCGCAAAGAGTTGGGCATGACTGAGTGAGTGAACAACCACCACCTTCCTGAACCTGCCCACATTTCCTTGCAGTAACTAGAGGCCCTGCTGTGAGGATCAGAGGAATAACATATACACACGGCTGGCAGAGCACCTGGGATGTGATGCTCAATAACTATTCGCAGCTGTGAGTATATAATCAGTAAGTAAGTTTTGTTTCTCCTTGTAGGTGTCAAATCTAGATCTGAACAAGGCTGGATGTTAGAAGTCTAGAGAGGAATTAGGTAAAGCAGCATGTAATCTGATATCTTTGTTAGAGAAAGCTGGAATTAAATAGGCAAGGGAGAGACAGTATTTCCCCCACAGATAACTTACAGTAAAACAGAAAACAAAGCACTTTTATCATGTGGAGGAATTGACTCCTAACTAGGATGGCTGCTGCACTACTATGATCATGGGAGAAGGTGTCTGTGCATGCGTGCTCAGTTGTGTCCAACTCTGCAGCCCCATGGACTGTAACCCGCCAGGCTCTTCTGTCCATGGGACTTCCCAGGCAAGAACACTGGAGTGGGCTGCCATCTCCTCCTTCAGGGATCCTCCTGACTCAGGGATCGAATCCAAGTCTCCTGTATCTCTTGCACTGCAGGTGGATTTTTTACTATTGAGCCATCTACACTTCCACCTTTGGGAAAGTTAGTTGAGAAATAGTGATACAACATTCAACCTAATACAAATATCAACCTTCCTGAATCAATATTCAACCCTGTGCCAATATCCCTCTCTCTCTTTATAGACCTCTCTAATGATTCTTCTGAACACTGTCGAGTTGAATGTAGTGTGCCGCACCCTTACCACCATCTCTATTTATAGCCTGGAGTTATTTCTGAATACTGTTGGGCACAAATATCAACTCAGTCCAGATGAAACTTCAATTTAAGAGCAAAATTGTAAGACGATGAATCAGAGGCTTAGAGAGAAGGTCCTATTATATTTTTTTGTTCAAGGTCACCTAGAAGGTCCAAGCCATCTTTTTCACTCTGTTTTCAGGGGTGAAACTTCAGCAACATTGTGAGCTCTGTTTTAGCCTCTGCAGCCATTCCTCAGGCTAGGCTGTCTAAACAAACAGGGTCTGGCTTCACTGGGATCAGGGAAGCGAAGTGACTGATTAGCAAAGTTTAAGATTAGCAGTGAAGAGTGCTTCCCTGGTGGTTCAATGGTAAAGAATTTGCCTGCCAATGCAGGTGACATGAGTTCAATCCTTGGCCCAGGAAGAGCCCACATGCTGAACAGCAACTAAGCCCCTGTGCAACCGCTATCAAGCCTGTGCTCTGGAGCCTGGAAGCTGCAACTACTGAAGCCCTCTCACCCTAGAGCTGTGCTCCGCAATAAGAGCAGCCACCACAGTGAGAAGCCTAAGCACCTCAACTAGGCAGCAGCCCCTATTCGCTGCCAACTAGTGAAAAGCTGATCTGAAGCAAACGAAGACCCAGCACAGCCAAAAAATAAAGATTAGAAGTCAAAGCAGAATCACAGTTATAAAAGAGAGAATACGACCCCATGTGCTCTTCAACAGATGGCCCGGAGTGAGCTGAGAGGGACACACACACACACACACACACACAAGTCCCAGCCCCTGCGCCATTCCTGAAAAGCAGCAATCCATGCAACTGTAGGTAAGAAAACACGCCTCCCAGAGTGCATGTTGCTTACATCTGGTAGCCCACAAGAACACTCTCCTAATAAAATAAATGAAGGGTCTCTTTATTTTAGATCTTAGGGCAGGTGAACTTGATGTCTACCCTGTTGTTCATGTTCTTGACGAATGATTATACGTTAAGTTGTTCTCCAAACTTGCCAGGCAACAACTATGAAAATGTGCCACTATACCCTCATGAGAAGGTCCTAATGCTTGAGTACATGTGGAGTTTCTCACATCTGGACTCACCAGGGCACGTCATTTGACTCTACCCTGTATGGATTCAGAGCACGCCTCTAATTAGGACTTATAAACGTTAGTTCCTAAGCACCTGGGCACATGCAGAGGTAAGACTCCATTCCTCTGATACCTGGACCCAAACTGGACACAAGAAAACTCATCACCACCACCACCACCTTCATCATCACCATCATCACCATCATCATCATCTTCTTCATCTTCGTCACTACTGTCACCAGAAAGTGCGAGGAAGAGGAAGGAGAAAGGACTGTCGTACATACTACCGTAACAAAAGCAAAAAAAGTCATCAGGAAACAAAGGAAAACAAGGAGGAGGAAAGCTTTTACAACCGCTGGCCTTTTAATTAAATCGTAGGCTACAAGTTTTGTCTACTGATATGCAGAAAAATAATTCACCTACATTATATAAAGGCCAGGAAACACTTGCTGGGAAGGAGGGCAGTGGATTAACGGAGTTTGGATCCTGCTTCTCTCTAAGGGGCTGAAAAGAAAGTGTCAAGGCCTAACTACTGGCCAGAGGTAAGGTATCTGCTCACTCGACCCCTTGGTCTGGCTGTAGCTCAGCTATGATCAGTAATGGCACACGAAGTGGAAAAGTGGTTCTGTGAGCCCCAGCTCTCAAATACAAGCTGCCACAGTCTCTGAAATTCATTTGTTATGAGGAATGATATGTGCCCTTGATTTTGAAAACTGAGTGACTTCTTATTTTCAGGAGGAAAAGTGAAAAGGGAAGAAAGGGCCTCATAATTGAGCCACCCATACTTTCTGACATGACAGAACCCTGGCAGAGCAGGGACTCCGGGCATGAGCCTACCCAACTAGTTAGATACATGGGTTAACAGCCCCAAACAGAGCAACACAGGTAACTGAGGTCAGCGTCACATGACAGTTCTTCCAAACTGTGTTAATCTCCTTTCCCTGCACTGCAAACACGCACCCACCTCTCCTACTGCGTAAACAAGTACCTAGGAGAGTTCCTTAGGAAGGAGGGTCGTCTGCTGGGGGCACTCCCACTGGGGGAGACGGAGAGTAAAGGTGGTCCTGTGCCAGGGGGTCTCTGTCGGGAGGAGCTGGTGGGCACGGCTTGAGGGCTACTGGCCGGGGCGGACAGGCCTGGGGAGCTAGACAGGATGGAGGTGCCCGAGGATCGCGAGGCAGGAGCAGATGCAGACCCCGAGGGGTGGGTGACAGTGTAGGGCCGGTACCGCGGAGACGAGGGCTGGCTTCCCACAGGCATCCCGGCAGGGCCAGGCGGCCAGAGGGAGGAAGCAGGAGGCGCAGCCGCCTGGCTGGCTGCCCGGGAGGGGGCGGCCAGAGGCGGACTCATCATTGGCACAGAGCTCCAGACACTGGTACTGGGAGCTGGGCTAGTCTCATAGAGGCTAAATGATTTGAGAAAGGGAAGAAAGAAGAGAAAATTGAAGAACCGCTTGAGATAAATAACTAAAATGGAAAATAGCATGTTTTTAAAGAACTGTATAATTACAATCTCATATCTCTAAGCATTCCAGTATACAGATCTTTTAGAGACTCATCGAAATAACTGTAATCTAACTGCCATGCTGATTTAGAAGCCAGACTTACAATATGAGAAAGCCTTCTTTACAAAGAACATACTCTATACAGCTATTTGTTTCTAAAATTTAATTTACCAACAGCCTAACCATGGAAAGTCAAAGAGACCCATCTGGAAAAGACCATGTTTCCTCAGTGAGTCAACCACACCCCCAAACATAAGACATGCCATAATCTGCATGATTCGGGCCCCTGAATGAATGCTCCTTTCTCCTACGTACTTCATGGCTATTTTACCACCAGTAAGATGTGCAGAAAGAACCACACTGACCTAGATAAAGAGCTGGCCCCGAAGGAACCCAGGTTGCAGAACATGGGGCTCGTTCCTGGGTTGGAGCCGGTGGTCAGCATGAGGTTTCTGTCTGGTGACCGAGCTGTCGCTGCAATTGGCTGAGAGGTGGCTGTCAGGCTTGCAAACGGGTTTTCATCTCTGGTCTGAGTAGACATCATTAGCACTTCCATTAAAATCTGGCCAATCAAGTCCTTAAAATCAGAGAACACTGTTGGAAAGGCAGAATAAAGAGGAGGTTATACATGGGTCTTCATACACACGGTCCTTGAATAAGCCAGAGATGTGCAATGTGCTATTTTGGACTGGATTCTTGAGTAATAAAAGCCACCAGTAGAAAATGTGGGGAAATCCAAATAAGGTCTGGAGTAACAGTAATATCTTAGCTCTGACAAGTATACTATGATTATGGAAGATGTTGACGTTAGGGAAAACTGAGTGATGTGTGCCTAGGAACTACCTCTACTACCTCTATAATTTTTCTGTAAATCGAAAATGTTTTTGAACAGAAAGCTTATTAAAAAAAAAAACAATTTGGAGCCCAGTCTATGAGAATCACTGCTGATATATATAAACTATAAAAAGAAGCTACTCCCAACTACAGAGGTTAGTTTATCACACTGGAAATATGAAGTACAAAGTTCAAAGTATTTTATGAAGGGTCTAATATTTATTTGCCACCTGCCCTTCTGGAGCAGATTCTGTTCTCTAGCCTCCTTCTGATTCTTTGCAGCTCTCGATTGTTATAGGTCTTTTGTTGTTATTCAGTCACTAAGTTGCATCTGATTCTTGGGACCCCATGGACTGCAGCCCACCAGGATCCTCTGTCCATGGGATTTCTCAGGCAAGAATGCTGGAATGGGTTGCCATTTCCCTCTCCAGGGGATCTTCCCAACCTAGGGATTGAACCAGAGTCTCGTGCATTGGCAGGTGGGTTCTTTACCACTTGAGCTACCAGGAAAGCCCATATTAAATATCACTCAATAAATAAAATGTCTAACCCATGTAAATCTTACCTGATTTGTTACTAAAAATTACCAGATAGATTTGAGAATCCTAAGATTTATAACAATAAGTGGCAGGATTTTGAAACTCATGGTTGCTAAGCTCAACTCTATAGTCACAATTAACAAGAACCCAGTAAAATCAGAAATAAACTATCCATCTACCTGGAACACGAGACATTTTTTTTGTTTGCTGTGAAAGATAGGTAGCAGGGAAAAGGAAATGCAATCTCCTTGACATTCATTCACTCATTTAAAGTATATCTACTGAAGGATTATGAAGGGCAGGTGCTGCAAATACATGGGGGAGCAAAACAGACAAAAATCCCACCATCAAGGAGGTTGTATTCAAGTAAAATGCAAAAGAAGACTCTAGTGAACTTTCCCTCCATTTTCTGTACTCCAAAGCAGGGGTCCCCATACCACGGACAGATATACGGTCCGCGGCCTCTTAGGAACCGGGCTGCACAGCAGGAGGTGTGCGATAGACAGTGAGCGAAGCTTCATCTGTATCTACAGCTACTCCCTCCCCATCACTCACATTACCACCTTAGCCCTGCCTCTTGTCAGATCAGCAGCGGCATAATAAGTGTAACTTGCTTGAATGGTCCCAAAACCATCCCCACAACTTCATCTGTGGGAATACGGTCTCCCATGAAACCAGTCCCTGGTATCAAAAAGGCTGGGAACCAGTGCTCCAGAAGACTGCTGTAGAGAAGAATGAAGAGTGCCCTGCGATGCTGATCTCTTGCCAAGTTTTATTACTTTAAGTGTGGTTTAGTATAGCCTCTTAAAATAGAATCCTTTAAACACTGCAAAATATCAGTATGTTTTAGTTTGCTAAAGCAATTTAACCAAGCACATTTACTCCATTGTCTACATGTGACCCGGGAGGCACTTACAACAGGTTCCGGTCACCCTCTCAGGATCCCTGCAGACCACCCCGCATGCTCCTGCCTGGAGTATAAGAGGCCCTAATGCTCTCTCTAAGCACCTTCTTATTGCAAACGAAAAAACTTCAGCCCTGAGACAATGGAGACTATTAACTGATACACAGTTTTCCTTTGGAGAAATCATTTTTTTAAAATTTATCAATAAGTGGAAAGTAGACAAACAGCAGTCTTCATCAAGAAGTATCCCTGTAATCAGAAATACAACCACAGAGCAAGACAAGGTATGTCGACAGCAGAGAAAGACAAAAGAGTTCCCGTTCTGTTTTTCTACGAAAGGCTCTGAAATGAGACAGTTGAGCCTGATTCCTACCTTCTTTTGGGTTCTGCTTAAACTGTGCAGAAAGAGAAGAAAGGAAGATCACATCCCTGTCCCGGTCCTTCCAGGAGACACGGAAAATCTTACAGACCAGCTGTAAGGCCTGCTCTTCAGATACTTCAGAACCTGATGAAGGCTCCTTGTGGGGAAGAAGATTTGGGGGTTAATTTCAAGCAGTAGGAGGTGTGAATTAGACTTTAACAGAAATACCTAATTCTGATTTAATCCATTTACAAATAAGGATATTTTAGAAATGCAGACAACTATACACCTACTGATTAAAGGAAAAACAAACTTGTTACTATGACTTCAAAGTTATAACCTGTTGGTCTCATGAGCTTGTAACACATCATATGGCAGGGAATACAAAACAGCAGGACTGGTATCAGGAATCGCCAAGGAAGACATGTGATGAAGGATGCATCATTTATTTCCCATTTATTATTCCCATAAGTCCCATTTATTTCCTTTTCTGAATGCTAAAAGACCTGGCTGACATTTTAGGTATATAACCGATTTTTCTCTAGAAATTTTTCCACATTTTAATGTTTCTCACTATTTTCCACCACAGATAGAAATAACATCTATAAAGAACTTTGTAAGATTCAAACACCACAAAATAAAGCACTGCATCACTAAGAGGCTATAGTCCAACTTCTAATAAAGCTGCTGAACACTAATAACTTACTAAACAGAAAGGGATGCAATTATCTATGTCAGTTCTATACCATGACACATACACACAAAAACCAAAAATGTCTTTTTTTAAATATAGGGAACTAAAGTTCAGAAGGTAACAAAAAACCTCCTGTTTCCACTCATTCTTGCTTTAATTCCTGATCATCTTCCTCAGAATGATGACTTACCTGCTTAAGCAATTAAAAATCAACAGAAAAAATTCAAATATGCTCTAAATTCATTGCTATCATTTACGGATAAAAAATGCACCTGAAACAAAGATAACTGAAGGATTTTTATCAGGTGAAAGGACGAAGCTATACTTCCACTAATAAGGGTGATCAAGGCTACCCATATTTCTTCAAAAGGAAAAAAAAAATCACCTAAATAGGATCTGCTGATTTGGCATGGCCCTCTCTAACAGACTTTTACAGACACAAGACATGAAGCAGTGCTTATTTATACTATGCGTGTGAGTGAGTGCTTAGTCACTGGATCATGTCCAACTCTTTGGGACCCTATGGTCTGTAGCCTGCCAGGATCCTCTGTCCATGGAGTTTTCCAGGCAAGCATACTAGAGTGGAGCAGGTTGTCATTTCCTGCTCCAGAGGATATTTCCAACCCAGGGATCGAACCCACGTCTCTTGCGTCTCCTGTATTGGCAGGTGGATTCTCTACCCCTGTGCCATCTGGGATGGCATTAACTGTACCTAAAAACAGAAGCAAGGGCTTCATCTCTTACCAACCTTATCGCTCAGGCTCCTTTTTTCTCTTCGGTCATTTTCATCAACCTCCATATTTTCGATTCCTGAATCCACATCCACCTGGGACATGCTTTAAGTATAAAAGACAAATCAGTCTTTTACCTTTGATAAACCCACCCCAATATCATAGCTGCTGGCTGAGGAAGTTATCGTTTTTTTTTTTTGGGGGGCTGCACCGCAAGGCTTGCAGGATCCTATTTCCCCAACCAGGGATCGAACCCAGGCTCTCAGCAGTGAAAGCACAGAGCCCTACCACTGGACCGCCAGGGAGTTCCCTGAGGAAAAGTTCTAAAATATCAATCAAGATCAGTCAGGAAAGTTAAATAATAAAGATTCACCTTTTTTCTCAATAATTATTAAGAGCTCTTCATATACTAGGATATAAACATTCCATCTATCATACTTACTGAAAATATTTTTCCCAAGTGGTCATTTCCTTAGGCTCACTTTCAAAAACAAAAATTAGAGCAAATTTTCTATACATATTACTTTTAAATGATACACAATCAAGCAGAGCCTGATTGCAAAATCTAGTTAAGTACATACATTATTTTTTCTCATATTAAACAATTGCCCTAGCATCATTTATTGAAAGGACTGTTCTTTTTACAGTAATATGAAACCATTTATGTCATATGTCCAGTTATCATACTGTGTCCAGCTGTGTGCAGGTCTCTTTATGGATACTAATTTCCACCCCATTAGACAATCTGTCTGTCCCTAAGCCATACTCACTACAACTTCACTAATAAGCCTCTGATCTGCTAGGTCAATGCCTCCACCTTGCTCTTCTACCTCAAAAGAGTCTTGGCCATTCTTGGTCCTGTGCTCTTCTACACATACTTAATGATCATCTCGACAGGTTCCTTTAAAATACTGTTGGGGTTTTGACCAGAGCTTTACTGACTCTAAAGATCAAACGGGGTATGCTATGGATCTATCCCTGGACAAGGGATGTCTCTCTAAGTAACTAAGGTTTTCTTTCCATAAACTTTTCTAATTTTCTCCATAAGTCTTTCACTTCTTTTGCTAAATTTATCTCTAGGCACCATATATTTTAAAATAAAATTGTGACTGGTACCTTTTTAAAAACTAAGATTTCTTATTTTTTGTTGCTTGTGCATAGTAATGTTAACTAATTTTAGATATAAACCTCTCATAAGCTATTTGTTTACTTATGCAGTGGATTTCCTAGGTTGATAATCATTTTATCTCCAAATAGTAACTTTCATTTCTTGCACTCCAACCCTAACTTCGATTCCTGCATTGGGTAGGGTCCCATGTTGAATAGAAGCAGAAATAGCAGTCTTCTGTGCTCTTATTTCTGACTTTAAAGAGACTGTTTCTAATTTCTCACCACTGAGTACCAGAGTTGTTGTAGTATTTCAGCAGATGTCCTTTATGGTAGTCAGAGTAAGAGGCTACAGTGTAATAACACATACACTCTGCAATCTTAGAGGCTTAACACTATAAGGGTTTATTTCTTGCTTACGCAAAGTCTGATGAGAGTGAAGCATCCTTACTCCATCTTTAATCTATGCCATCTGCAATACACAGCCTCCAAGGTCACTGGAGCAAGAAAAGAGAGGGATGGAGGAGGAACATCGGCTCAACTGCCTTCACCCAAATGTGACACATGTCACTTCAAGTCTACGGGACAGACCTAGTTACTCAGCCCCAATCTAACTGCAAAGGAGACTGGACATTCAGGGGAGCATGTGGAATACTTGGTGAACTCTGTCTGTGCTCTACAGTTTAAGGATGCATCTTTCTGTCTCCTGTTTGCTAGGATTTTTATCTTGAATCGATGTTGAGCTTTTCTATTTAATGTACAATGGGGTGGATAATAGTTATAGACTTTCTCATGTTAAAACACCCTTATATTCCTAAGAAACCCAAGTTGGTCATGAAAGTGAAAGTGAAAGTGAAGTCGCTCAGTCGTGTCTGACTCTTTGCGACCCCATGGACACCAGGCTCCTCTGTCCATGGGATTTTCTAGGCAAGAATACTGGAGTGGGTTGCCTTTTCCTTCTCCAGGGAACTCCCCAACCCAGGGATCGAACCCAGGTCTCCTGCATTGTAGACAGATGCTTTACCGTCTGAGCCACCAGGGAAGTCATGCTATATTATTGTTTTACTCATCTTTTAATGGAATTATCTATACAGAAATGTGCACAGATGGTATGTGTTTGGCTGAATAAAGTTTCAGTAAGGAAACATACTAATGTAATCAGCACCCAGATCAAGCAACAGAACATTTCCAGCACCCCAAAGGTCCCCACCAGGACCCTTTCAGTAACAACCATGCTAACCCACAGTAACCACCATCCTGGCACCCAGACCAGACCCAGAGATGTTTTGCCTGCTTTCTATGTGATGCACTATTTGATTTGCCAATATCTTCAGATTTTTGCAAATATGTTCATAACCATGCAATTTTTACCAATTTCATTGATTACCATGTAATTAATTTTCTTCTTTGATATTAGTATTGTCTGGTTTTGTATATGAAGGTCATATAAGCCTCATAAACGGACTTGGGAAGTTTAAAGATTATTTGAAAAATGTGTGCAAAGTTGGGATGGTGGGAGTACCCATAAGATCATATGAGCAAGATGCTTTCTTTGGAAAAACTGTAAAATACTGATTCAATTTAACTTTGTTTTTTTTTTTTTTTAATTATTCAGATTCTCTCTCTCTTTCTAAGCCAATTTTGTGATCTTCGAGGAATCTGATTTTATCCAGATTTTCAAATTGATTTGCATCCTGCATATTTACATTCTCACAGAGTTCTCTTTTTCAGTAACAAGCATTACTGAGTGCCCAGCCTAGGCAGGCACTGTTCTAGGTATTTGAGATGCCAACAGACGAGAGACCAAAAAAATTTCCTGTGCCATGGAACTTCCGTTCCAATTAAAGGGAGAAAGATAATAAATATAATAAGCAAAGCATAGAGTATATGATAAATGCTATATAAAAATTAAAGGAAAAAGAGCAAGGAAAAGGTAATTGAGAAGGCAGGGCTCTCCCATTTAAATGAGGTCACCTCGCTGAAATACTACCTAGGCAAAAATAGGAAGGAGGTAAGCCACGCACCGGAAAAGGCAATGGCACCCCACCCCAGTACTCTTGCCTGGAAAATCCCATGGACAGAGGAGCCTGGTAGGCTGCAGCCCATGGGGTCACTAAGAGTCGGACACGACTGAGTGCCTTCACTTTCACTTTTCATTTTCATGCATTGGAGAAGGAAATGGCAACCCACTCCAGTGTTCTTGCCTGGAGAATCCCAGGGATGGGGGAGCTGCCGTCTATGGGGTCGCACAGAGTCGGACACGACTGAAGCGACTTAGCAGCAAGCCATGCACATATCCAGGGGAAACATATTCCAAGAAATGGGGTTTAATTCCAAGTATTACTTACATTCTTTTTTCTTTTTTAGTATTTTATATATATAAAATATATATAAAATATAGTAGCTCTTTAACCTCTGGTAGCTCAGAGGTTAAAGTGTCTGCCTGCAATGCAGCAGACCTGGGTTTAATCCCTGGGTCGGGAAGATCCTCTGGAGAAGGAAATGGCAACCCACTCCAGTATTCTTGCCTGGAGAATCCCATGGACGGGGAAGCCTGGTGGGCTACAGTTCAGGGGGTGGCAAAGAGTCAGACACGACTGAGCTACTTAACTTATATATATATATATTATTATATTCTCTTCCAAGGACCCCATTAACTGTGACACACAAATGATGGTATATAATATTTGTTATTGTTCAGTTCAGATTTCCATCATGATTTCTTCTTTGACCTGTATTTAGAAGCATGCTGTTTTTTTTTAATTTCCAGATTTATGATTTTTTTTAACCCTACATGAATTATCTAACCTAATGTCAGAAAACATTATCAATATGATTCTGACTCCTGAACCCTTCTGGTTGATGAGTATCAGAAAAAAAACATGTATTCTCCAATTGTAGACTGCGAAGCTCGGTATCCTTCATTAGATCAAGCTTGTTAGCTGTGTTATTTAATTTGTCCATATGCTTACTGCTGTTCATTCTCTTTGCTCTATTGATAGCTGAAAGAGATATGTTAAAAATCTCCCATTATATTAGGTATGTGTCAATTTCCTGTAGTTCTATCAAGATTTACTTTATTATATGTTATTATATTACTAAGTACATAAAAATATTTTGAAAACTGTTATATCCTGCTGGTAAACTAAACATTTATCTTATACAGCGCTTACTTCTAGTAATATTTTGTAACTTAAAGTTTAATTTATTAATACATTTATCCCTATTTTGTTTAGTATTTGCCTAGTATATTTTTCCCTTTCTTTCAGTTTCATACTTTCTCTAACCTAGTGTTTCAGGTAACACTAGTGTTTCAGTGTTTGTTACCTTCAGTAAACAAAAAGAAACCTGGGTTATATTTTGTTTTTAATCCAACCTATGACTTTTCATTGTGACTTACGGTGATTATTGACATTTTCATTTCTTTTATAACCATCTTATTTTGTGTTGTTTCCCTCTTTTTAAAAATTTGTGTTTCTTTCTTTTCTTTGAATTGACTTAAATTCCCTCCCCTCCCCAACCTTGTTTCATATTTTCCCTTTACTGGTTAGAAAATACAGTCTTTCTATTCCTTCAGTGGTTATTCTTGAAATTTTATGAAGTATTCTTAACTCAAAGTCTAAGAGCTTGCCACTATCTTTACCCCTCTCCCAAGTAGACAATCACTCCCCTTCCAGCTTTATCTGCTATTGCTATTCTGTTGCTAGTGTGTTAAGATCAGATTATTTAGTTCTCTCTCCCTCTATTATTTCATACACTGTTATTACTGTCTTAAACCATCAGTGTTCAGATTTAGCACATATTTATTATTTTTCTTAACTCATCTTTCCTCCCTGCATCTCAGACATTAGTCTTGAGTTCATTTTCCTTTTTTCTTTTTGAGAAAAAAATATTTTTTTTTTCCTTGAAGTATAGTTGGTACACAGTATTATGTAAATTACAGGTGTACCATGTTGTGATTTCCAAGTTTTAAAGGTTATACCACATTTAGCGTTATTACAGAGTATTTGCTGTATTCCCTGTGCTGTACAATATATCCTAGTAGCTTTTTAAAAAATTAATTTTTATTAGAGTATAGCTGCTTTACAATGTTGTGTTAGTTTCTACTGTACAGCAAAGTGAATCAGCCATATACATTTTCCTTCTTAAATGCACCTGTTAAAATTTGGGGTCTTCTTGTGGCAGACCATCAGTTGTTCACATTTGTTTTTTCTATCTATAAATATATTTATTTCTCCCCTCCTCTTAAAAGATAGTTCCACAAATACACACAGTTCCCAGCTGACAGTTACTTTCTCTCGGCACTTAATACTGATTCCATAGTCCTCTGCCCTCCATCACTGAGATATCTAACTATCGTCCTTTTGTAGATAATCTCTCGTTTCTCTTGGCTGCTTTAAATGTCTTTGTCTTTGGTTTTCTGCAAGTTAACTGTAAAATGTCTAGATACAAGTTTCCTTTTCTTTACCTTGCTCACAAGTTATAGGGCTTCCTGAACCTGAAGATTCATATATTTATCAACTCTCAGCCATTTATCATTTTGATAATGGCTTTCAAATCAGCAGAGGAAAAAACAACGGAACAAGGAGAGAGGTGAGAAATCTCCCAGTGTGCCTGCCCTCTCCTTTTGATACTTCTATTGGCTATATATTAAAGTTGTGTCCTCTTGTCCTCTGTATTTCTAAACATTCTTCATATTTTTCATCTCTCTTTCTCTTTGTGGTACACTCTAGGTAAGTTCTTCAGCTCTATCATTGCATTTGTTAATTTTCTCTTTAGTTATCTTAACCCACTGTGTATTACTATCTTTTCATTTTTAGAAATTATATTCGGTTCTTTTTCAAATGCGCTTGGTTGTTTTTATAGGTGCTTGCCTCTTATTCATATTTTCAGTACTTTTTAAAATTTAGTTAATAAAAATTTTACGTTCTGTATTTGACAATTCCAAAACCCCAATGAGTCTAGGTGAATAATTCTATTGTTACTGATTCTACAGACTCTTATGTGTGGTGGCTTTTTTCTAGTATGCTTTTTTTGTTTTCTTTAAAATGAAAAAAGTAAAGTGTTTATTAGGAAGAGAAAGACTACATGTGGATAGACACACGGGCAGACTCTAGAGAGTCGCTGAGTGTGCTTTAATTTTTGACCATGAGTTTACATTTCTTAGAAATTTTTCTAAGGAAATTCTCTGAACACTTGGATGATTTATGTTTGTTTCTGCTAGATGCTTAAAGACGTGAAAAGGTCCACTGTATATGACAGTTCTTAGCCTGAGGTTTTTCAGACTACAACAGTTAAATGTAAATTTAGGTGCTAAACCCACATGAAAATTACCCACTGGCCATGAAATTGCAGAGTTGACTTGAGTTTTAAAAAATTCATCCACTCAGAGCAAAGGTAGTAAGAACACAATTGTTTTTCCTCTATGTGGTTGATTTTTTTCTATTTGATCTTCTTCCTGGCAGTGTAGTCCTTTCTGAATTCTTGCCTAAAGTGGGGTGATCTCTGATCTGGCTCCTCACCCCAACCTAAAGTGCACAACACCCCAGTATTCTAACACACCTAGAAAATGTTATCTGTCTGGCCCACTAACATCAACAGAGGGGGCTGCGTGAGGGCAGAGGAGCCACGTCATGGGGGTCTGGCTATCCAAGGAGTAAAGGAATCAACCCCTCAGCCACTCTGTCATCTACTCACAGCATACCTGCACACCTGTGCAACAGAGGATGGCTCTACTCCAGGGCACCCTGATCCTCATGGAGCTCCTAGAACATTTGCTTACCTGCCTACACCCTTTCAAACTGTTAAAAAAAAAAAAAAAATTTACCAAGTTAAAAAAAAAATTTCACCAAGTAGTAAATCTTTGAAGAAATTTTTAGGGGCTATCTATGTTTGCCAACTTTGTACTTACAAAATAAAGACATTAAAAAATAATTTTTTTTACCACCTGTACCAATATTTCATGAAAGACATTTCAGCACCCAAACTTAAAAAAGGTATAAAGATCACTTCAGAATAATACAAAGACCTTTCAGTTTAATAAACTGAGCGCTAATCAAGCCAAGGGCTGGCATGGACCTCTGGGCTGGCATTTGAGACTACTGGACTAGACACTAAAGTGAATGGATCTTTCCCTTTCTATCAGTAAAGCAACTTATTGGAAAACTGCTTACTTTACCTTTTCTCACAAGAGACTCCATCGATATCCATGCTCTGGGAACGTGAGAGAGACTGGGACTGCGTTTCAAGGCTATTGGAGGGCGAGCTGCTGAGAGAACTGACTCCCTCACTGCTCTGGCTTCGATGGGCTACTCCTAACCAAAAGAGACATAAAAGAGGAAGTCTCGCGTGAGATAACGTTAAAGCTGTTTGTAACGGCAACAGTAAACACACACAATCGGCATTCAGACCATCATGAAAGCTGTCCACTAAGGAATTTCTATCAAGACTGTACTGAAGACCGAAGTGACATTAAAATCATAGCAACATCAGTGGAAACCAGTTTATCAATAAGTATCATATGAGGTCAGTAACAACAGCTACATCTGATACCTAAAACTGACTCCTCATCACCTTCTCTTTCATTAATTCAGATGATGGGCCCTGAGTACAAATGAGTTTTCATGACAGTCCAGAAATATCCTTGAAATGGACCAAAAATAAGATACGTTACTGAATGGATAAGAAGACAGATAGGTGGAGAGATGAGTGATAAAGCAAGCAGAGTAAAATGATAATGGTAGAATCTAGGCGATAGGCATACAGTAAGTCCCCTACATATGAACACGCTCCGTTCCCAGAGTGCACTCATTAAGCCCAGTTTGTTTTTAAGTACAACAAAGTTAGCCTAACATAACGAGCCATACAGAACTGTACTGTAATAGATTTGTAATAGTTTTCACACAAAGAATACATAACAAACAAACACAAGAAATAAAACATTTTTAATCTTAATAGTAGCTTGAAAAGTACACTAGTACCAGCTACATCACTGCTGCTTTTATGCTTGCTTCCAGACATCCTGAGCTTAAATAAAGATACAGTACTGCTGTACTCTACACCATACTGTACAGTAAAATACACAAAAGCACAACCATCTGTGGAGGATGCACACTCATGACAATGTACACCAGACATGTTAACCAACTTACGTGACTGAACACGCAAACTCATGTTTGGCTCTTTGCAAGTTCCCAACTTGAAGGGTTGTGTGTAGGGCACTTACTATGTAAGTATTCAGTGCCAAGTTCCTTCTACTTTGCTGGGCACTTCAAATTTTCATAATAAGATATTGAAAATGTACAAATAGATCCATCTAAGCCATTTCCTTAAATACAGATCAACCCATTTATTGACTGAACATCTTATCTTGCAATAGCTTGGGAAAAACAAACATCCTGCCATCCCTGACCTCATAGAGCCTAGAGTGCAGTGAACCATAGCCAGGCACACAGGGTCATGGTGTTTCTATCAAAATCTTCAAAACCAGGCTGTTCATAGAATTTTAAAATTTACTTTAACTCTATGAGTTTAATCTTTCCACAAAAAAAAGCTCACCCAGGCATTTTCAGGCAATGCATACTATATTACTGGAAGGAAAATGGCTCATGTTTTAAAAAACAAAACAACTTGAGTTATCACTTGTAGCTGAAACAACTATCAAGTGGATTAAAATGTTAACCCTCCCAGCATCCCAAGAAAATCCACTTACTACTCTTTCATATCTCTCTTCTTTGAAGACTTTACCCACTCCTGATAGCAGGGTTTTAACATGTATCTTTATAAAAACTTTTTCAGGACTCAGAAGGGAAAGAGAAACTAAATCTTTATTATTCATAAGTTCAGTTCAGTGGCTCAGTCGTGTCCGACTCTTTGTGACCCCAGGAACTGTAGCACGCCAGGCCTCCCTGGCCATTGCCAACTCCCTGAGTCTACCCAAACTCATGTCCATTGAGTCGGTGATGCCATCCAACCATCTCATCCTCTGTCATCACCTTCTTCTCCTGCCCTCAATCTTTCCCAGCATCAAGGTCTTTTCAAATGAGTCAGCTCTCTGCATTAGGTGGCCAAAGTATTGGAGTTTCAGCTTCAACATCAGTCCCTCCAATGAACACCCAGGACTGATCTCCTTTAGGATAGACTGGTTGGATCTCCTTGCAGTCCAAGGGACTCTCAAGAGTCTTCTCCAATGCCACAGTTGAAAAGCATCAATTCTTCGGTGCTCAGCTTTCGTTATAGTCCAACTCTCACATCCATACATGACCACTGGAAAAACCATAGCCTTGACTAGATGGACCTTTGTTGACAAAGTAATGTCTCTGCTTTTTAATATGCTGTCTAGGTTGGTCATAACTTTCCTTCCAAGGAGTATGTGTCTTTTAATTTCATGGCTGCAATCACCATCTGCAGTGATTTTGGAGCCCAGAAAAATAAAGTCAGCAACTATTTCCACTGTTTCCCCATCTATTTGCCATGAAGTAATGGGACCAGAAGCCATGATCTTAAGTTTTCTGAAAGTTGAGATTTAAGCCAACTTTTTTCACTCGCCTCTTTCACTTTCATCAAGAAATATATGCCCCAACCAGTAATGCTGAAGAAGCTGAAGTTGAACAGTTCTATGAAGACCTACAAGACCTTCTAGAACTAACTATTCATAAGTAGATTTCAGTAAAACATCAAAATCATCTGATGTAGAAAGAATTCTGAAATAAGCTTAGAGAAGATTGTAAAACTTTAAATAATTAATTCAAGTATAAGCATCACCAATTCAATGGACATGAGTCTGAGCAAACTCTGGGAGACAGTGAAGGATAGTGAAGCCTGGCATGCTACAGTCCATGGGGTGGCAGAGTCAGACATGACTGAGTGACTGAACAACAACAATCCAAAATAAATTCCCAACAGATCTTTATTGAAGGAGCAAATAACAGAGCATCAACAATGTCCTTAAGAGAATATCATTTCACCTGACAACTTTTTAATAAAATAATAAAGTTCAACAATTTTTATGGGATATCAATTTAGCAGCCTTTAAATCTCTACTTTATAAAAACCAGTTCTAAAATTAAACTAATAATTACAGTAAGTTGTTTAAAATACTGTACTTGTAATCCAGTGTACTATGAGTACTATGATATACTATGAGTATAATAATCCTATACTCATACAGAGTGTCAGAGTATACCATATGGCATAATACAATCTATTTGCACTATTTTTATAAGACAATATCATCTGATTTTTTTCCCTGAACCTTTCACATGACATTCATAAGTGTCAAATAGGGCAAATCTGCCCCAGAATTTATGTTTGCCAATGCTCCCCAATCTCTATATACCATCTAGAATCTAGGAGGGACCCTACTGCTGTCTTAAAACTTAAAAAACTGGTCGAGTGGTTAAGAATTTACCTGTCAACGCAGGGGATTTGGTTTTGATCCCTGGTCCTGGAAGACTGCACATGCCGTGGGGCACCTAAGCCCGTGTGCTGCAACTACTGAAACCCGAAGGCCCTGTAGCCCGTTCTCCACAGCAAGAGAAATCAATGCAATGAGAAGCCCGAACATCACAGCAAAGAGTAGCTCCTGCTCACCACAGTTAGAGAAAGCCCTTGGACAGCAACAAAGACTCAGTGCAACCAAAATCAAATAAATAAAAATTAAAAAGGAAGGTCTCTGACTTCATTTAGAAGCAATATAAATCAAATACTATAACTAAAATCAAAACAACAGCACCAAATACTACTTTATCTTCAAATCATACAAGTCTTTTGTTATCTTCACTCTTTTCCCCTTCTAACTTGAGGGATGGCTGTCAGGGAGCCCATTTCAAGGAATGCAGATTTTTTTTTTCCCCCCAGTCTTCATCTCCATAAAGCCAGACACTAAAGAACTAAAATACACACATAAACTCCTCTGATTCTTTCTTAGAAGATGAGTAAAATTTCTACATGGCAACTAAAAAACAAATCTTTAAAAAGTAAAAGTGTACATAACAGAATGAAGGAAACCACGTGTACTTAATAATATATGAACTACAGCCTTTGAAGATGGTAGCTTTCCCAATTTTTATGAATAACGAGAACTTGTTAAAAGTAAACTATGAATTTGTTTCTACAAAAAAGTAAATAATAAGGATTTTATTTCTGTAAGTGTTTCCTACAAATATTGTAGCATTTCCTGAGTGACATTCCCTTTCAGGTATACACTAGACCAGATTAACTACTTTCAAGCTATAACACTAGATCTGTTCCAGGATTTTAGACACACACCCACACAAATGCACAAGCTTGCTCAACCCTAGTATAAAAAGAAGCACACTCAGCCATAAAAAGGAACAAATGTGAGTCAGCTGAACTGAAGTACATGAACCTAGAGGCTGTTATACAGAGTGATGTAAGTCAGAAAGAGAAACACAAATACAGTATATTAATGCATATGTATGGAATCTAGAAAAATGGTACTGATGAACCTGTTTGCAGGGCAGGAATAGAGATGCAGAGAACAGACTTGCAGACATAGCGGGGAAAGGAGATGGTGGGACGAACTGAGAGCAGCACTGACACATACGCTACCATGTGTAAAACAGACAGCTAGCGAGAAGCTGCTGTACAGCACAGGGAGCCCAGCCCAGCACTCTGCAGTAACCAAGAGGGGTGGGGAGGAGGGTGAAGGCTTGGAGGAAGGGTCAAGGGGGAGGGGATATACATAGATACCCAGGACTGACTCCCGTTGTTGTACAGCAGAAACCAACACAATTATCGGAGAAAAATTATCCTCCAATAAAAAAAAAAATTTTTTTTAATTGAAAAAGAAAGCACTGAGTCACCAAAATGAGCCTTAAATCCTCAATCGAGCTGTTAAAAAGGAAGGGAAGCGGGGTGAGGTGACTTTAAAGCTTTTGCCCAATCCTCTTTCATAGATAAGAATACTGAGATCCACTAAGTCTAAGACTTCCCTTAGGAACTTCAGCAAGTCAGAAATAGAACAAAGATTAAAACTCAGGACTTCTCACTCCACAGAAAATGCTGCAGTTTGCTTTACCCCACACTGCTGACCAGTTCTTCAATCACAGCTACTTTAAACCAAAGCTATATATATTGTATACCTTCTAAAATTAAAAAAGAAAACTTGAAAAGACATTAATGTTATAAAAGGAATCATTCATTCCACTGCTAATCAAAATTCTAAAGTATTTTACATAGACCTTGACAATGAACTTAGCTAAGTGGTTAACATTCATGAAACATACAAAGTATAGTTCTATCTTATTTGGAGAATATGAACATCACCCCCAACATGAATTAAAATGAACATATTCTATTACATAAAGCAGAATGATATATCTGATCATCAGCTAATTTCCTGATGAAACAAGTTTGTTCTCGTGAATAAACACAAATGAAATGGAATTTCAAACCTGTAAAGTAAAACAATAATATCGAAAATCTTGGGAAAAGAAAACCAACAACTCAAATTGGAAAACCTCTTTGATCTTCATATTTATGACTGGTTCTAAATATGATATTTATGACTGGTTCTAAATATGACATTTATAATTTGTTCTGAATATTCCATAGAACTAATCATGCAGAGAATCATACATCTGGAATCAAAAGACCATGACTGCTCTGAGAAGAAATGGCTGATTCTATGGCTGGGGCAGAGAAAATATAAGATGAGCCTGGAGCGTTTTACAAATTCCAGAAAGACAGTACTCAAAAAACTAAAAGGATAAGCATGTCAGCAAAGAAGTCAACATGAAAGAGTTCCCAATGGCCAAAATTGGAACAACTTGCATTTTTAAAAACTGCAGAAATAAATGATATAGCAATATGAATTACAGCTCAAAAGAATAAAATAAATATACATGAGTTCATGCTCATGTGGGCTTCTCAGGTAATGCAAATGGTAAGGAACCCACCTGCCAACACAGGAGACACAAGATGTGGGTTTGATCCCTGGATCAGGAAGATCCCTTGGAGGAGGGCCTGGCAGCCCGCTCCAGTATTTTATCTGGGAAATCTCATGGACAGAGGAGCCTGGCGCACTACAGTCCATGGGACTGCAAAGAGTCGGACACAACTGAATCAACTTAGCATGCTGAGCATGCTGATGTAAATAAGGATTAAATAAATAACTGGACAAATGTCCCTTATAGAAGAATTTAAAATATATGTACATACTCGCCCCCTCCAGGATGTAAAACTTAGGAATTGGGCTGAACTTAGGAATTCAATTCCAAAGAAATGAGTTTGGAAAAGGAGTGGAGAGACCTTGTGAACCCCAGTTTAACGGGGAGGTGAATGAAGATCAACATCACCAGAGATGTCTGATGAGAAACTTCACCTTTACGACAGTCTTCCTCCTATACCCAAATCCCAGTCTAATCATGAGAAAAACACCAAGATAAAGCCAAAGTAAGGAAAACTCTACAAAGTACTCTTCACCACTGCTAAAATAATGAAAAACACAAAAAGGCTGAAAAACTGTCACAGACTAAATGAGACTAAGGACATTTATGTTTAGTTGATAATAAAATATTAAGGATAATGTTAGTTTTGATAAATGTACCAGATATTAACATTAGGGGAAAATGGGTGAAGGACTTAAGGGGACTTTCAGTGTGTGTGCAACTTTTCAATAAATCTAAAAAGTCATTTTATAAAAAAAAAAAATGGAATAACTAAAAATATACATAAAATATATCATATTGGGTTGGCCAAAAAGTTCATTTGGGTTTTTCAACCCAACATTACCTAATAATCATAATTACAAATCAAACACCACAGTCATGAGCCTGAGGCAGCAACTGTGGGCTTCCCTGTCGTGGAGGGCCCTTCACAAGCCCACCTCCTCCCACTAGACAGTGAGCCCTTCAGCATGCCTTAACTGAGACTTGCCCATCTCTGCAGCCCTGGCTCCTAAGACAGTGCCTGCAGGTAGAAAGCATTAAACATGTGTTCATATACACAAGTGGAAGCATGACAAAGGCCATTTGCAAGAATAATGCTAAAATAGAATGTAGGTTATTACTAACCATATTAAAGACTAGCAGTTAGAGAAAAGAGATTCTGTCTCTAACTCAGACCTCAGAACCAGCCGGGAGGCCAGCCAAACGTATCATTTGGCTTCTTGGTTGTTCCTAACAGGCCCTTGCTGCTCATTTCTGCTCCCAGAGCAGATCTTGACCACACACAGAGGTAGACATAACTGAGGGGGTCAAAATGACAGTAGCTTTCTGACTAGCTTCCAGATATTTTATTTGAAGTCCTTCCTTGAGGAACACATAAAGTATGGGTATCGTAATCTTTAAAACTATTCTCATAACTATAATTGAATATAATTGGTCTCCTTTGTATACCTTCATGTTTTATGATACATGCATTTAAAAGTATTTTTTGAGAAGGCTACCCCCAGTTTGCCAAAGGGAAATGGAATGACAACAGTTAAGAAACACAGGACTAGGGACAAAAAAGGCAACGAGAACTTGCTCCACCAGACCTAATCATTCTGTCAAGATGGAACTTGTGTGATAAAGGATTCACAGGGGAACTCTTGAGCAAGAATGACCACAGCTTGGGAGAGGTCATGACAGCCAGGGAGGGCGAGGCTTTATTGGACATGTTCAAGATGTCCGATGGGTAAACAACAGAGGGAACAGAGGGGAGATAAGCATAATTCCAAAACAAGACTATAAAAGAAAAGCCATCCCAGAGGGTTAAGAATTTCTGAAGACTAGGTAATCATACAACGATCTCAAGATGGGGGAAGGAACCAAGAAAACCAGTCTCTCGTCCCAGGAATTTAACAAGCACAGATTTTTAAAAGGAAACTAAAGAACATTTTCTCCACTGCTGGACTGTAAGCGCTTCCAGGAAAGAAAATGAGTCTGTCTCATCTCTGTGCTTCCATGACCAAGCACCGTGTTTGACCTGCAACAGCCCTAAGTAAACACTGGATAAGCTGAAATGTAAACGCAACATTATCAATGATGATAACCAAAAAAACAGCTATCATGTGTAAGAAAAACATTCACCATGTTTATAAAGCTTTAAGACAGGCAGAAGCAACATTATATTGTGTGCTAAGTCGCTTCAATCGTGTCTAACTCTTTGCAACCCCGTGGACTGCAGCCCGCCGGGCTCCTCTGCCCATGGGATTCTCCAGGCAAGAGTACTGGAGTGGGCTACCATGCCTCCCTTTCTCCAGGGGATCTCTCTGACCATAGGTGGAACCCAAGTCTCTTATGTCTCCTGCAATGGCAGGCAGGCTCTTTACCACTGTACCACCTGGGAAGCTACTACAAGTCAGGCAGTGCAGTCCCTTCACCCCAAAAACAAAAGGGAACCCTGAACACAGCCACACAGAGGCATGGGCACAAGAAGCCTGAAGTAGAGACTGGAGTGATGCTGCCACAAGCCAAGTGAAAACAAGGAGTGCCAGCAACCAACTGAAGGGAGAAGAGGCAAGGATTCTTCCTTCCAGCCTTCAGAGGGAGCACAGCCCTGCCGACACCTTGACATCAGACTTCTAATCTCCAGGACTGTGAGAGGACAATTTCTATTGTTTTAAATCATCAAGTTTTGGATACTTTGCTATGATGGCCTCAGGAAACTAATACAAAGGTAGGTGGCACTGCAGAAGCTGGGGCCTGATGGGAGAAGCAACCACAGGACTCACAGCCAATTTCCGAACACTTGCTTCTGTCACTTGTACTGAAAGCACCCTGATTAAGAAATTGTTGTTCAGTCGCTTAGTTGCGTCCAGCTCTTTGCAAACCCATGGACTGTAGCATGCCAGGCTTCCCTGTCCTTCACTATCTCCTGGAGTTTGCTCAAACTCATGTCCATTGAGTCATTCCAACTATCTCATCCTCTGACGCCCTCTTCAATCTTTCCCAGCATCAGGGTCTTTTCCAATGAGTCGACTCTTTGCATCAGGAGGACAAAGTACTGGAGCTTCAGCATCAGTCCTTCAAATGAATATTCAGGGTTTATGTCCTTTAGGATTGACTGGTTGGATCTCCTTGCAGTCCAAGGGTTAAGCAATAAGAAGACTGCAGAATAACTGCCTGGTCACTACCGGATCAGAACCTTTTACCACGGGTGGCAGCCAACCCAGTATTTGTCCAAGAAGCACTTCATTCTGGAACAGAAGTCTTCCCTTCACACTCAGTGGATAATAAAGCTACCAATTGGCCCTACGTTTGCCATCTAGGACCACAGAGGGTAAGCACAAGGCATCATCATCCTCATGGAAACTACTCACACTGTTTTCATGAATAAAATGCACACAAGTCCCTGCCCCCATGGAGCTCACACTAGGAAAGGAAGCAGAGAAAACAGGATACACTACAAGTAATGGAAACAGTGAGGGATTCTATTTCCCAGGACTCCAAAATTACTGCAGATGGTGATTGCAGCCATGAAATTAAAAGACGCTTGCTCCTTGGCAGAAAAGCTATGACAAACCTAGACAGCGTATTAAGAAGCAGAGACATTACTTTGCTGACAAAGGTCCGCCTAGTCAAAGCAATGGTTTTTTCAGTAGTCAAGTATGGATGTGAAAGATGGACCATAAAGCTGAGCACCAGAAAACTGATGCTTTTCAACTGTGGTGTTGAAGAAAACTCTTGAGAGTCCCTTGGACTGCAAGGAGATCCAACCAGTCAATCCTAAAGGAAATCAATCCTGAATATACATTGGAGGGACTGATGCTAAAGCTGAAGCTCCAATACTTTGGCCACCTGATGCAAAGAGCTGACTCATTAGAAAAGACCATGATGCTGAGAAAGACTGAAGGCAGGAGAAGAAGGTGACGACAGAGGGTGAGATGGCTGGATGGCATCACTGACTCGATGGACATGAATCTGAGCAAACTCTAGGAGAGAGTGAAGGACAGGAAAACCTGGCACGCTGAAGTCCATGGGATCCAAGAGTCGAACACAACTGAAGAACAACAACAAGCAATATACATGCTATATTGGCGGGCAACAAGAGCTCAAGGAAAAAGTGTCTATGTCAGATACAGGTTGAACGTTTAGACAAGGTGGTCATCACTTCTCAGCCTTTTGGCTAAGATCAAGTGTAGACAAGGTGGCCTTTATGAAAAAGTGACACTTGGGTAAACATATGAAGAGTGGAAGGAAAATGCCGTGTGGATTTTAGGGTATGAGCATTCTAGGCAAAGAAACAGCAAACATAAAAGCCCCAAACAGGTACCATGGTTTTCCTGGTGGCTCAGTCAGTAAAGAATCCACGTGCAATGCCGGAGACCTGGGTTCAGTCCCTGGGTTGGGAAGATCTGGAGAAAGGAATGGCAACCCACTCTAGTATTCTTGCCTGGAGAATCCCATGGACAGTGGAACCTGGCAGGTTACAGTTCATGGGGTCTCAAAGAGTTGGACAGGATTGAGTAACTAACACACACAGACACACAAAAACAAACACAAACAGGAACCATGTCTGGAATGTCCCAGGAACAGAGGGGAAGCCAGCACAGTTGTAGCTGAAGGAGGAAGCAGGGCAAGGAGAGAGGAGGACAGGTTCAGGGTAGGACCTCATGCAGTCCCAGTTCGAGGTAAGGACTCTGACTTTTATTTCGATTGAGGCCAGAAGACAACAGAAGATGATGTGACCTGTCTTAGGAGGGGTTTATTTTCTGTTTTACTTAAACCTATTTAGTAAGTTCCTGAAAATCTGGGCTTTTGTTGTGGCTCAGCTAGTAAAGAATCCGCCTGCAATGTAGGAGACCTGAGTTCGATCCCTGGGTTGAGAAGATCCCCTGGAGATGGGAAAGGTTACCCACTCCAGCATTCTGTCCTGGAGAATTCCATGAACTGTATATAGTCCATGGGGTTGCAAAGAGTCAGATACCACTGAGTGACTTTCACTTCACTTCCTGAAAATCTGTTTATCCAATCTGCCAAGAGTATGGCTAATAATATCTACCTGTTTGTGATTATGAATGATGATGATTACGAGAAACACAATGGTGACTTAACAGCATAGAAGTGCATCTGCCAAGAATGAACCATTCAGAGTTGCCCAAGTCTGTTGGTTACTGTTGTGACAATAACTATCCTCCTTGCTGAAAAGAATAATGCTTTGCAGTGCAGTAGTCTTGCTTCAGTGGAACCCAGTCTGGCTCTGCATGAACAACAGACTGAGGTGAAACCAGGGCAGGCACGGAGAGACACATCTAAAGCCCACTCTAGTAGTTCAGGCGAGATATGCAAGTGCCTTGAACCTGGGCAGCAGCAGGAGAGGTGGTGAGATGAGAAGAGGTAGTGAGAATTGAGTCTGGTTCTAAATTTTGCTGATGGACCTAGGACGGAGGTCAGCAAGCCTCAGTCCAGAGGCCACACTTACTTATTTTTGTAAATAAAGTTTTATTGAAACACAGCAATGCTCATCAGTTGACACAGAGTCTATGGCTGTTCTGTGCTAGGGGGCAGAGAAGAATGTGACAGAGACTGCACAGCCTGCAGAGCCAAAAATATTTACTAACTGGCCCTTTAAAGTAAGAATTTGCTGACTCTCAACCTAGAATATGAGGTAAAAAGAAGAGAGAAGGTTTTAAGCTTAAAGAATAGTGAAGTGTTAGTCACTCAGTCATGCCCAACTCTTTGCAAGCCCACGAACTATATAACCCACCAGGCTCCTCTGTCTATGGAATTCTCCAGACAAGAATACTGGAGTGGGTTGCCACTCCCTTCTCCAGGGGATCTTCCCTCGCCAGGGATTGAACCCAGGTCTCCTCCACTGCAGGTCGATTCATTACCATCTGAGCCACCAGGGATGCCCATTTTAAGCTTAAGCAACTAGAAAAAAAATGAGTTATCATTTACTAAGATAGGGTTCTAAGAAAAAATAAGATGTAAGGAAATATCACGAACTTGATTTTGAATGTGTCAACTGTGAGACGTGTATCAGATGAACTTCACACTGAAGTTCAAAGAACAGGCCAACTTCGGTACCAACTTCGTTAAATTAGAAATACTAATCAAACCCAGGAAACTGGATAAAATTAATAAGAGAATAAAGCATAGAGATAGAGAGGAAAAGAGGTTAAATATTGAGCCCTTGAACCCTGACCTTTAGAAGCTTGGGAAATGAAAAAGACTCATACAAAGAACTAAGAAGGAACAGATGGAGACAGGATGAAAATCAGGAGTGTAATGCTCTGAAGCTGAAGAGAGAGTGTTTCAAGGAGAAGAAGACCAAAGCCACATGGAATGGAGCTGACAGGTCAGACCAGATGGTGACTCAGAGCTGACCACAGGAGGCCTCACCTGATGGGACTCGACTCAGCAAGGTCCAAGGACAGAAAGAGGAGACTAAAGATAGGCAACTCATTCTAGAAATTCTGTTGTGAAGGGGTGCAGAGAAGTGGGGTGGAAGTCAGCAGGGGATATGAGATCAAGAGAGTTCTTTTTCATTTACTCCCATGATGCGAGAAGGAACAGCATGTACAATGGCTGTTTAAACAAAAATAAAAGGTTTCCACTTGAGATGGAGAACCAGATGAAGCAGAAGAGACGACAGGAACTGCTGTAGCGATGGCTCTGGGCAGTGAGAGGAGATGGGATCCAGGGTACAGACGGCAGCAAGGGCAGGGACAGTTCAACTATGACAAGAACTGGCCGCACATACTGGCTGGCAGTGGAGGCAGGATCGAAGTTGAAGGAGGTAGGTTCCCTTCTGCCTGCGTCTGTTCTCTCCACAAAACTGGAAGCTGGGCCACCAGCCAAGAGTGTACATGGAGAAGAGGTGTTACAGATTAGAGAAGGTATGAAATAGACTGCAACAGACTGTGGGAGAGTGAACAAGGAAATACCGTACAATTACTCACTAGTATTAAAGGTCCACTTGAGTTTGTGATGATGGCTCTGAAATGAGACTGCTAGTATGGTTTTTCTCTAGCCTTATTTCACAGCAAGAGACCAAGAACAGGAGGGGACTGGGACTTAAGACGAGGATCATACTTTAAGGGAAGAAGACAGTGAGAGAGAGGCCAGAGAAGGAGTGACAGTAGTGACTGGCCATGAAATTTCCGCAGGCTGAGGAGGGAAGCAAGGACACGAGGAGCGGGAACATGAGGAAAGTAAAAAGGTGATGGGTCAACGGACTGTAGCCCCGAGGGAACACTGAGGATTTGGGCACAGAGGGGTGAGCTAAAAAGCCGAAGGTGGTGGTCAGGAAGTCGCTGAGACTGAAAAATCTAGAGTCTGACCATGGCAGTGAGTGGCTGGAGTCAGAGGGAAGGAAAGGTTGCTGAAGGGGAGGAGCTCAAGAAACAGAGAGGTCGGAGTTCTGGAAGGATCATCCCACATGGCTAATGAAATCATCACAAATTAAGACAGAAACAGTGCTGGACAGACAAATAGTAGACATAATGAGTCCTGTGGGTGAGCAGGCTTTGGAATATAAGCCTCAACAAGGGAGAGAAGTGAAGAATATTGTTAGGTGACACAAGATTCAAACCAATGTGTTTTCAGGGTAGAGGAAGAATGGTCTAGAAGAAGAAACAAGAAAGCAACGGAGAAAGAGGTCAGATCCAGTGAGAGCACTAAGGGGAAGGGACGCTGACAGAGCATGACTTTGCTGGCGGCTGGGCACAAGGCTTTCAGAATTTGGGGAAGTGGGGAAGGAAAGGTACATGTGACAAAGCACATAAGGGTTAGAGACTGGGAGACAAGGCATGAGGACAGGGGAGCCGGGGAGGCTGACACGAGCGGGCCTAAGGGGCATGCTGAGATGGCCCGCTGTGGCGAGGAGCAGCCGGAGCTGCCGAGAGCGGGCAGGGTTCCAAGTCCCAGCACACTCGGCTGATGCAGTGAAGTCCCTCCCCATTCCACAAGCTCTTCCCCGGACACTTTCCAGCATCCCAGGTGGGGTCTGATCATGGTGAGACAAGCAGCACTGCCAGTGGCACCACAGGCAAAGGCAGAAAAAGGAGAAAACACAATTGGAATCCTGAACCTTTCTCCTAGTAGATCACCACAGCTTCTCCAAGCAGTGTAACCAGGAAACATTTCAGACACAGGCATCGTTTATTACTAACATGTTTTGGTCTGAGCCTCTCTCATTTAATAAGTAGCAGATTTACATAGAAGCATTTATATTTGCCTTAGGAGGGGCCTACAATGATGCCTAACGAGAGTTATAGTAACAGAAACTCCGCAGATAACTTTTAATCGACAAGTTATCCTAGATCATGAAGATGGATTGTTCAGAGGTGACAGTGCATTAAACAAGAGCAGAGCTGACAATCAGATATTACATTATTAGATGATATGATGATCAGTGCAGGTCTCTTAGCACCTGCTTTTTCCTACTTAGAATCGTAACTATTATAATAATTATAAAGTTAATAATTATTACATTTGATAGAAAAGTTCACTTAGCGAAAAGACAGATATCTTAAAAGATACATTTCCCAACAAAGACAACCATGGATATCAACCATGAGCTCGTTAATTATAAAGAAATTAACTTCTACAACAGTTAAATTATCAATGAGACAGTTATATCAGGTAAACTTATTATGGCTCATTTATATTAATACTTCTGTAGTTAAGAGTTCAAACTTTTATTCTATTTTATTTTCTTTTTGGCCATATTGCAAGGCTTATGGGATCTTAGTTCCCTGACCAGGTGTTGAACCCAGGCCCTCAGCAGTCAGAGCACAGAGTCCTAACCATTGGACTATCAGGGAATTCCCCAGGTGAACTTTACATACCCTGAAAATTTAGAGAAAATGTTCTATGACAATATAGAATGAAGACAATGAAATTCATAATCAGAGGCATTATTCTGACCATTATTTCAATCCTGACCATTATTTCAATCTTGCATTTGCAGAATATTTTATCTTAAAAAAAAAAGTATTAACCAAAGTCATAAAATCTGCAGAACCAAATTGTCTTAAGCTCCTTGCCATCAGAGACAAAGACCTGGCCTTGTCTGAAAAAAGCATGAAAGTTACAGAAAATAGTCAGCTTCAACACATCACTATCAAAATACCAAAATGAACAGACATTAACAAAACCCACTGTAATGACCTTAATCTTTAAACCACTGCTTGCAGGATTTTAAAAAGTTGCTGTTCTAGGGTTCCCTGGTGGCTAAGGGGTTAAAAAGTTGCTGTTCATTTTATCCTGCCATGGAAATGTCACAACTGTAACAGACAGCTCCCAGGTATGAAGGTGAGGCTTACCTGATGCACCAATGGGGGAGGTAGCGGGGGTCATGTTGTGGACGTTGAGACCAAGGCTCTGGGAGGGGCCTGGAGCTGATGCTGCTATAGGAGGCCCGGGGGGGTTCTCCCTCTGGGGAGAAGTGAGAGGGGTGGTAGGCTGGGAGGTCTGTCCACCAGCAAGTCGTGCAAGGCGCCTCCGTCGGATCTACAATGAGGGGGAAAGAGCGTTCTGTGAAAAACAGCAGAAACAACTCTGCATGAGAATAACAATATTAACATTATCAATAACCATACCTGAGCATTAAAAACTAAACATGCCTTGAGAAAAAAGGACTCATTCGAGACAAACGATAACTCTGTGTGGCAGTATTTTTATAAGTTACCAACTAACTTTTCAAAAATTGCATCTTAATTGTTTTACCACCTGTTTATCAAACCTTCTTGAGTGAACACTGTGAATTTACAATAAGCATACTACACTTTTCAACACATTAAAGCTCCTTGTTATTGTAATAAAATCCACAGACTTGGTCATTTTAAATAGAATTTAAAACAAATAATACACTGTGTCTGGCTGAGACCCTTAGATGTTCATCTCAAACTACCACAACATTGTTAATTGGCTATATCCCAATGCAAAATAAAAAGTTTAAAGTTTAAAAATATAATAATATCCAATATAATTCCCTAAAACAATGAGAAAATAACAAAAGTTACATTAAGAGATTTTACTCTCATTTTTAAGAACAAAATGATTAGGTTTAACTTTCAATAAAAATAGTATCTATAATTTCCTCCTTACAATTATATTCCAGAGTTATCAAGTGATTACAAATATGTACCACAGAAGCCCAGTGGATCACAGAAATGGTTCTCCCACATTTTGACTGTCATTAATTCATAACCAGGCAATAAACTCTGAGCACCTGGCCTTCCAGGCAGTGGGCATATGTGACAATTATGATCAAGTTTCTGGCTCTAAGTGGGCATCAGAGAAGCAAACCAATTAGGCTGTTCACACTCTTACCATTACGAATAAGGAAGATAAAAAAGTTAAATTACAGCAAATGTTAATGGAGATGGACACTGTCTGAATTAAGAATTTATAACTCATTCTAACACTGGTGGAAATCTGCACCTTCTATGGTTCAGCCAATAGGAATGTCCTGACTCTTGGCCCCAAAGTTGAGAAGCCTCTCCTATAAATATATCTATCAAGGAATTTATACAAAATTCTGAAGTTGTTTGGTTTTTCAACTATCTCCTTAACTAGATTAAATTCCTTGATGGAAAGATTAACAGGGCTTATTTATTTAAATAAAAACTGATGCTTCTAGTACTGTTCTAAGAACTTTACACCTTACTGTTTAATCCTCATAATAACCCACTGAAGCAGGTACCTATGTACATTTTGTATATGAGCAAACTGAGGTACAGACAGGTTAGATGTCTTGCCTAACGGGTCAGCGGCAAAGCTGGAATTTGAACTCACTAAAATCTAGCTTTAGTGTCTGTGCTCCTATCACTAAAGCTGGCCATATCTAGGGGTCTCAAAAACACTTTCAGAGGGTCTGTGAAGCCAAACATTAAGACATTTGCCTTTTTCACTCTCTCCTGTGTCAAGTGGAGTTTTCCAGAGGCTACATGACAAGTGTGCTGCAGCAAATTAAATAAAAAAGTTAATGAGATTCCAGCTGTCTTCCATTAAATTAGACATTTAAAAGAATTGCAAAAGTAAAAACAATGTCACTCACTGAATTTGTTCTGGAAAATGCAGTTATTTTCGTACAGTTCAGTTCAGTCACTCAGACGTCTCTGACTCTTTGTCACCCCATGGACTGCAGCACGCCAGGCTTCCCTGTCCTTCACCAACTCCTAGAGTTTGCTTAAACTCATGTTCATCGGGTCAGTGATGCCATCCACCCATCTCCTGCTCTGTCATCCCGTTCTCCTCCTGCCTTCAGTCTTTCTCAGCATCACAGTCTTCTCCACTGAGTCAGTTCTTTGCATCAGGTAGCCAAAGTATTCATGCTGAGCTTCAGCTTCAGCATGTCCTTCCAATGAATATTTAGGACCGATTTCCTTTTGGATGGACTGGTTGGATCTTCTTGCTGTCCAAGGGACTCTCAAGAGTCTTCCCCAACACCACAGTTCAAAACCATCAATTCTTCTGCACTCAGCTTTCTTTATGGTCCAACTCTCACATCCATACACGACCACAGGAAAAACCATAGTTTTGACCAGGCAGACCTTTGTCAGCAAAGTAATGTTTCTGCTTTAAAAAGCAGAGACACTGTCAAGGTTTGTCATAGCTTTTCTTCCAAGGAACAGCTGTCTTTTAATTTCATGGCTGCGGTCACTGTCTGCAGTGATTTGGGAGCCCAAGCAAATAAAGTCTCTCTTTCCACTGTTTCCCCATCTATGTGCCATGAAGTGATGGGACCAGATGCCATGATCTTAGTTTTTGTATGACGAGTTTTAAGCCAGCTTTTTCACTTTCCTCTTTCACATTCATCAAGAGGCTCTCTAGTTCCTCTTCACTTTCTGCCATAAGGGTGGTGTCATCTGCATATCTGAGGTTATTGATATTTCTCCCAGCAATCCTGATTTCAGCTTGTACTTCATCCAGACTAGCATTTCTCATGATGTACTCTGCACATAAGTTAAATAAACAGGGTGACAATATACAGCCTTGACGTACTCCTTTCCCAATTTGGAACCAGTCTGTTGTTCCATGTCTAGTTTTAACTGTTGCTTCTTAACCTGCATACAGATTTCTCAGGAGGCAGGTAAGGTGGTCTGGTATTCACATCTCCTGAAGAATTTTCCATAATTTGTTGTGAACCACACTGTCAAAGGCTTTGGTGTAGTCAATAAAGCAGAAGCAGATGTTTTTCTGGAACTCTCTTGCTTCTTTGATGATCCAATGGATGTTGGCAATTTGATCTCTGATTCCTCTGTGCCTTTTCTAAATCCAGCTTGAACATCTGGAAGTTCTCAGTTCAGGCACTGTTAAAGATAAGCTTGGAGAATTTCAAGCATGTAATTTAAAACTCTGATACCATGTAAAATAAGTGCAATTATGTGGTAGTCTGAACATTCTTTGGCACTGCCTTTCTTTGGGATTGGAATGAAAACTGACCTTTTCCAATCCTGAAGCCACTGCTGAGTTTCCCAAATTTGCTGGCATATTGAGTGCAGCACTTTCACAACATCATCTTTTAGGACTTAAAATAGCTCAGCTGGAATTCCATCACCTCATCATTAGCTTTGTTTGTAGTGACGCTTCCTAAGGCCCACTTGACTTCGCACTCCAGGGTGTCTGGGCTAGGTGAGTGATCACACCATCATGGTTATCTGGGTCATTAATATCTTTTTTATACAGTTCTTCTGTGTATTCTTGCCACTTTTTCCTAATATCTTCTGCTTCTGTTAGGTCCATACCATTTCTGTCCTTTATTGTGACCATCTTTCCATGAAATATTCCCTTGGTATCTCTAATTTTCTTGAAGAGATCTCTAGTCTTTCCCATTCTGTTGTTTTCCTCTACTTCTTTGCATTGATCACTGAGGAAGGCTTTCTTATCTCTCCTTGCCATTCTTTAGAACTCTACATTCAGATGAATGTATCTATCCTTTTCTCTTTTGCCTTTAGCTTCTCTTCTTTTCCCAGCTATTTGTAAGGCCTCCTCAGATGACCATTTTGCCTTTTTGCGTTTGTTTTTCTTGGGGATGGTCTCGATCACTGCTTCCTGTACAATGTCACGAACCTCTGTCCACAGTTCTTCAGGCACTCTGATCAGATCTAATCCCTTGAATCTATCTGTCACTTCCACTGTATAATCATAAGTGATTTGATTTAGGCATACCCGAATGGTCTAGTGGCTTTCCTTATGTTCTTCAATTTAAGTCTGAATTTTGCAATAAGGATTTCATGATCTGAGCCACATATGAGTGAAACAACAATCACAGAAAACTAACCAAACTGATCACATGGACCACAGCCTTGTCTAACTCAATGAAACTATGAGCCATGCCGTGCAGGGCCGCCCAAGATGGACAGGTCATGGTGCACAGTTCTGACAAAACGTGGTCCACTGAAAAAGGGAATGGCAAACCACTTCAGTATTCTTGCCTGGAGAACCCCATGAACAGTATGAAAAGGCAAAAAGATATGACACTGAAAGAGGAACTCCCCAGGTCGGTAGGCACCCAATATACTACTGAAGAAGAGTGGAGAAATAACTCCAGAAAGAATGAAGATACAGAGCCATAGCAAAAACAATGCCCAGTTGTGGATGTGACTGGTGATGGAAGTCTGATGCTGTAAAGAACAATATTGCAGAGGAACCTGGCAAGTTAGGTCCATGAATCAAGGTCAATTGGAAGTGGTCAAACAGGAGATGGAAAGAGAGAACATTGACATTTTAGGAATCAGTGAATGAAAATGGACTGGATTAGGCGAATTTAATTCGGATGACCATTATACCTACTACTGTGGGCAAGAATCGCTTAGAAAAAATGGAGTAACCCTCACAGTCAACAAGAGTCCAAAATGTAATACTTGGGTGTAATCTCAAAAATGACAGAATGACTCTGTTCATTTCCAAGGCAAACCATTCAATATCACAGTAATTCAAGTCTATGCCCCAAGCACTAACGCCGAAGAAGCTGAACGGTTTTATGACGACCGACAAGATCTTCTAGAACTAACACCAAAAAAAGATGTCCTTTTCATCATAAGGGACTGGAATGCAAAAGTAGGAAGTCAGTTATTTTCATTAAAAACATGTTATTGATATTAACACTGCTGTTGTTTGTTCAGTCACCAAGTCATGTCCAATTCTTTGTGACCCCATGGACTGCAGCATGCCAGGCTTTCCTGTCCTTCACCATCTCCTGGAGTTTGCTCAAATTACCATTGAGTCGGTAATGCTATCAAACCATCTCAACCTCTGCTTCTCTCTTCTCCTTTTGCCTTCAGTCTTTCCCAGCATCAGGGTCCCTTCCAATGAGTCAGCTCTTCCAATCAGGTGGCCAAAGTACTGGAGTTTTAACTTCAGCATCAGTCATTCCAGTGAATATTGAGTGTTGATTTCCTTTAGGATCAACTGGTTTATCTCCTTGCTGTCCAAGAGACTCTCAATTCTTCTCCAGCCAACAATTTGAAAGCATCAGTTCTTCAGCACTCAGCCTTCTTTATGATCCAACTCACATCTGTACATGACTACTGGAAAAAACCATACCTTTGACCATACAAACCTTTGTTTGCAAGTGATGTCTCTGCTTTTTAATATGCTATCTAGGTTTGTCAAACTTTCCTTCCAAGGAAAATAAGCTTTCCTTTTAATTTCATGGCTGCAATCACTGTCTGCAGTGATTCTGCAGCCCTAGAAAATAAAATCTGTCACTACTTCCACTTTTACCCCTTCTATTTGCCATGAAGCAATGGGGCCGGATGCCATGATCTTAGTGTTTTGAAAGCTGAGTTTTAAGCCAGATTTTTCACTCTCCTCTTACCACCTTTAACAAGAGGCTCTTCAGTTCCTCTTCATTTTCTGCTACCGACATAGCATGGCTTTTATTATTTTTTTAAAGAATTAATAAATATTTTTCTAAATTTCTCAGTTTTCAGTTCTCTGAAGTGAAGTGAAAGTCGCTCAGTTATGTCTGACTCTTTGTGACCCCATGGACTATACAGTCCATGGATTTCTGCAGGCCAGAATACTGGAGTGGGTAGCCTTTCTCTTCTCCAGGTACTCTTACCAAACTAATATGGTAAAATATTGATGCATATAAACCACCTAAACAAAAAATCATTGGGAGCCTCAATATTTTCTAAGAGTATAAAGAAGACCTGAGACCAAAACCTTTGAGAATGGCTGCACTTCCCTGGCTGCCTCTTGCTCGCTTATCTTTATCTCCCTAAAGCCTAGCTTGGCATCCGGTCTCTACATGTGCTTACCACCCAGAACTGGACAGGGGAGGGGAAAAGCAGAGGTCATCACCAGTCCTCATCGGAGGACTGGAAGTGGAAGTTGTCACCAGTTCTGTGATGAAAAACTCAGTGATGGAGCACTGCAGAGAGCCCAGTGACTAGTGTCACCTGTCAGCAGAAAATTTCACTCACGTTAGCTGAAAAAAGTTAATAATCACCAAAGCTTGACCACTGTTTTAAAAGCAGTAATATTCATTCCCACTGAGTTTTCACCCCCCTCAGAACCCACTGTCATCAGTTTACAAAGTCAGCACTTTGAAATAAAACTAAACACGAAAAGGAAGTCAAGTTGCCTATCCTACACCAGGCCCTGCAGCAAGAAGTGGCAATCCACTCCAGTATTCTTGCCTGGGAAATCCCGTCAACAGAGAAGCCTGGCAGGCTGCAGTCCATGGGGTCACAAAGAATCGGACGTGACTGAGCACATGCCGTGTGCTTTTCTGACATGTTCTGCTGTATTAATTTCCCAGGAAATAATGAGGAGAGGATCAGTTTGCTGTTCACTTAGTGCATTAACTGGTAGGGGTGTAATATAACGTCTCCCTCTCGGGCAACTTAAAAAAACAAAATTTGCTTCGGTAATGAAAGGAAACAAATCAAGAGTCACTTCTGTACTAGCGAAGGTCAAGGCAAAATTATCCTCTAGGGCTTTAATGAATATGACCCCTGTGTAAAAGTGAAAGTCACTTAGTCGTGTCTGACTTTTAGTGACGCCATGGACAGTCCACGGAATTCTCCAGCCCAGAATACTGGAGTGGGTAGCCTTTCCCTTCTCCAGGGGATCTTTCCAACCCTGGAATCGAACCCAGATTTCCCGCACTGCAGGCAGATTCTTTACCAGCTGAGCCACAAGAGAAGCCCATGACCCCTATAAGAAAGTAAAAAAAAAAAAAAAAAAAGTAGAAATTATTATTTATTTTTTGGCCCCACCACACAGTTTGTAGGAACTTAGTTCCCTGACCAGGGCTCGAACCCATGCTCTCAGCAGAAAAAAGCATGGAGTCCTAAACAATGGCCCACCAGGGAATTCCCTATAAATTATTTATTACTGTGATGAGATCTACCCAAAGTTATCTTTTCAACATCTGTGTCTTGCTAACATGAAATTAAATTGCAGTTATATGTATGTTAAAAGTTGGTTGCCTAGCAACAATAATTGTATATCCAGTTTAACAGAAATAAGAATATTTGTCTTAAAAATAAAGAAAAACTTCAAGAAACTAACAAAGTTGTTCTCTCATGAACACTTCACTGGAGTGGATGGGGGAGGTGGACCAGAAAACACCCCTGTCCCAAACTGTTCCCAACCCAGTGAGCAAGCCAGAGAGACAGGGTCTGTGTTCAGCTTCCCTTCATCTCCTCAACCCTGACTATTTACCACCAAGTCCTGCTCCTTCCACGAGTCTACTCTGTTCTCAGCTCCTCTGCCACCATCTTCTCCAGGCCACCACCCTCTCTTACCAGGACCTCTGCAAAAGCTTCTTAATGGATCTACCTGGGTCCAATCTGGCCTGGTGGGCAACAGTTAACAGAATTGCAAAGAGTCACACAGGACTGAGAAACAGCATGCACACAAACACTTTCAAAGCTTTGTGAGTGGTAAGTCGCTTCAGTTGTGTCCAACTCTTTGTGACCATATGGACTGTAGCCTGCTAGGCTCCTCTGTCAAAAGGATTCTCCAGGCAAGAATACTAGAGTGGGTTGCCACTCCCTTCTCCAGGGGAATCTTCTCGACCCAGAGATCGAACTCGAGTCTCTTCTGTCTCCTGCACTGGTAGGTGAGTTCTTTACCACTAGCGCCACGTGGGAAGCCCGTCAAAGCTTTAGATTTCTGAAATGCAAATTAAAAGCACACCGAGCTAACACCTCACATGCACCTTAGGATGGCTACTATCAAACCAAAAAGACATAAAATAACAACTATGAGCAAGGGTGTAGAGGAATTGGAACACTTGCACACTGTTGTTAAGAATGTAAAATGGTGCAGCCACTATGGAAAACAGAATGGCAGTTCCTTAAGAAATTAAAAATCTAATTACCATATAATCCAGTAATTCCACTTTTAGGTATATACCCAAAAGACCTGAAAGCGGGGACTCAAACAGCTATTTGTTTACCCATGTTCATAGCAGAATTATTTGCAAAAGGTGGAAGCAACCCAGGTGCTATCAACAGATAAACATAAATAAAATATGGTCTACACATAAATGGACTGCTTTTAGAAGGAAGGAAATTCTGATACATGCTGCAACACGGATGAGCCCCAAAGATGTTATGTTGAGTGAAATAAGCCAGTTATACTGAACCTGGAATAAAACCCAGATCCTTACCATGTTCTACAGAGTGCTCCTCCAGGGTCATGGTGTCCTACTCTGGCCCTCGGACAGTTCCTAGATCATCTTAGCTCTACCTTGCCTCTTGCTGTTTAGTTGCTGTGTCTGACTCTTTTATGACCTCATGGACTGTAGCCCACCCGGCTTCTCTATCCACGGGATTTTCTAGGCAAGAATACTGGAGTGTGCTGCCATTTCCATTTCTACTGTCTTGCCTCTGGCCACTCGTGAACTCCTTTATTCTAGGAGCACTTTCCCTAATTCTTGACCCACCTGGCTCTTTCTCTTCCTTCCATTCTCAGCTTAAATGTCACCTCCTGGAGGACTTCCTTGACCATCCTATTGAGCACAGCCCTCCCTACCACATTCATTTCATATTCTGGTCACATCTTTCTAGCAACCTTCACGGTTCAAAATATCTTGCTTAGTTCTTATTCACTGTCTTAACTTCCCTAGTAGAACAGAAGCTCCTTAAGAAAATCATGTCTACTTGTTCACCACGGTATCCCCAGCAGTAAGCATAGTGCCAGGCACATGTGTTAGTTGCTCAGTTGTGTCTGACTCTTTGCAACCCCATGGACTGTAACCTGCCAGGCTCCTCTGTCCATGGAATTCTCCAGGCCAGAATATTGGAGTGGGTAGCCATTCCCTTCTCTAGGGGATCTTCCTGACCCAGGGATCAAACCTGGGTCTTCTACATTGCAAGCAGGTTCTTTACCATCTGAGCTACCAGGAAACTTCCTGACACATAATGTGTCTTTATACCCAGGACAAAAGGAGAAATAAATACACAGAGGGAAGGGAGTACTGAAGCCACACACAAGAATGTTTCACTGAATATTCAAAGCCCAGGCAGTGTTTCAGACTTCTGATACTGACTCCTCTTCAGATACTCCTCCTTCAACCTCATTCATCAAGTACCCCGATAAACAGAACAGTCCCTGCTCTCGTGGAACTAAGATTCTAGTGGTGGTCCAAAGGACAGCAGTCAAATGGACAAAAAGGATGCCAAGTGGTTATGAGCACCATTAGAGAAAAATAAAGCAGAGGAGGGACAGTCAGGCATGCTAGGGGGAGGGCAACATAATTTTTACATAAGGTGGATTGAGACGCCTCTCTGATAAAGGGGGACACATGAAAGCACCTGAAGGGAGGGAGGAAGCAAGCCATGTGGGTCTCGGAAGTGGGGTGCAACTGTGCATACCAAGTCCAAGGTCAGCAGAATGAGCAAGGGGAGGAACAGCAGGAGATGAGGTTGTTGGAGGTAAGAGACGGGCTCTGAGGGCCAATGTAAGAGGACTGGCTGTGGGGAGCCACCAGGGGGTTTTGTGATCAGAAAAAGAACATGATTTGACCTACATTTTAAAATTGCTAGTTTGGCTGCTGGGGAGAATAAACTGTAGAGGAGAATGAAAGTAGGCAGAGACTACTCAGGAGGCTACTGGAATAATCTATGGGAAGATGGATGATGACTTGGACTAGGGTGGGTAGCTGTGAAGACGATGGCAGGTGGTCAATTAGGTCAATTCTCAATACTTTGAAAACAGAGTTCAACCTCACAGGAGGTGGTGATTATACACACTACTGATGGGAGAAATGATGGGGTATATACTGTTTATGGAATCAAGTTATTACCTTTGAAAAAGAACACATACGGTTTTGGGGAAAAAAATATAAAGCTATTTTAAATCTAGGTGAAGGGGAGGATAAAACTAGAGGGGGCAAAGATGACATCAAAGTTTTGGGCCCAAGCAATTCATTACATCAGTTTACAAAGTAAAGACAGTAAGAAGAATGGAGGTGGGGAGAGATTAAATAGTTCTTTTAAGACACAAGATTATGAATAAGCAGGCAGATGGAGTTGGCATGAAGATATATAATCTGATTTGTGGGGCAGAGGGCAGGTTAGGACAACAATTTGAGAGCTGTCAGCTTCTAGATGGCATACAACACCATGAGACAGAGGACTAGGTCTTACATCTCCTGCATGGGCTGCAAATCCCAGGGCAGCTACCTTTAAGACACGGTGACAAAAGTGATTTAGGGACTTTCCTGGTGGTCCAGTGGTTAAGAATCTGCCTTCCATTGCAGATGTGGGTTTGATCCCTGATTGGGGAACTGAGATCCCACATGCCATGGGGCAACCAAGCCCAGGAGTCATAACTACTGAGCCGTGTGGCACCTGGGAAGGCCCTGGCACATAGTGGGTACCCTTTAAATATCTGGTGAATTAATGAAAGCATAAATGAAATACACTAGAAAATGAAATTTACTATTATTGGAATAATAATATTGCCTCTGAGAAAGCACACACACACAGCTTTTAGAAAAATCACAAAGCCACTTTAAATCTGGGTGCCAAGTTCAGCCTGCGATGTTAAATTCAGATGTTCTCCTCAGTGTTATAAACATAGCACAAATGTCCTGACTCACTGCAATAAGGGCTTGAAGGAAGTTTTCCAAAGAAGAAAGATTTCCACTGTGCTGCCTTCCCCATTCCCTTCCCAGTACCATTCCACAAACACAGGTTTAAAAAAGAAGAAGAATGAAGACTTTGTGAAATAGCCTGTGGCCTATTAAGGGAGAGGTGGGAGTGGAGGAAGGAGAAGGGGCAGGTCCACCCATGACATGAGCTGGAAAAGGATTGGCAGAGCCTGTCCTGACTGCCCATCTTAAAGACCTGCTGGGGAGCGAAGAAACAGCCATGCCGGGGCAGTGCTCTGGGCAGCCACACAGCAACACTCTCAGTAGGAGACGAAGCTCTTCAGTGGATTGGCCACCCTCCACCATGGTGGTGGCTCTGAACTGGTTTAGCAACCTGAGGACCCTGAGAATATCTGGACTGGAGACTTCCTCCTAAAGAATGGCTTTGAGCAATCACAGGTATGAAAGCCTATCTAATTAATCTATTAAGAGACGTGACCTCACTTTTATCACAAGAACATATGAGACACAAACTAAAAATAGTACCACACACCAAAATATTATTAAACGTTTTTCTCTTTGCTTACTCTACTTTATATATAAGCACACAAGACTGGTATAATCTCTCTAAAGTTAAGGGACTTTTGCTTAAAAAGAATTGCTTTCCTAGATGTCACAGACAGAAAAAACCCAAAAGCATAAAAAGGAACTTCCAATTCCTCAACTTGTGTCCTAAACCACAACTCAAACCCAAACATACTGATCATGAAAGTTCATTCCTAGTTTTTCTTGTCTTGACTGTTTCAGTTCTTATTTCACAAATGACATTAAAAGAGGTTTCCCAGGAATTCCTTGGTGGGCCAATGGGTAGGACTCAGTACTTTCACTCCTGAGGGCCAGGGTTCCACTTCAGGATGCCTGGGGTTCTATCCTTGGTCGAGGAACTAAGATCATTCAAGCCACGTGGCACAGCCAAAAAAAAAACAATAATAAAAATTTTAAAGGATAAAAAAGGTAAAATAAATAGAGGTTTCCCTGGAACTATTCTGACGCAGTACTTCCTACCCTCACGGTTCTGATTAACTAAAAATAGACTCAAAACAGCCTCTGTTGAAAACAGCAAGGGCCACAGTGGTGACATGAGGCAGAAGCTAAGACAGGATGGGCCAAATTGTTCCTCCTATTTTTAGCATCTGTGTTGGGGAAAACTAAGTCCAAAAGGCATTGTTTTCAATTTAGCAAACAGTCATTCTACAAAAACATCTTACTTTCCCAAATTATTACATTCTAAAATACTAAATTTCAACATAAAGAAAAACACTTTCAAATATTTATTCTTCCAGATGGCATCCTTCTAGAGATTCTTTTGTTTTGATAATATTATTGTAGGTTTTTTTTTTTTCAATACCTGGTCATGTCTAATTGTATAAAATGTTATGACAATTTCACTATATTCCTTTGGCTTCCCTGGTGGCTCAGATGGTAAAAGTATCTGCCTGCAATGCAGGAGACCTGGGCTCGATCCCTGGGTTGGGAGGATCCCCTGGAGAAAGGAATGGCAACCCATTCCAGTATTCTTGCCTGGAGAATCCCATGGACAGAGGAGCCTGGCGGGCTATAGTCTACAGGGTCAAAAAGAGTTGGGCACGACTTAGCGACTTTCTCTTTCACATCTACACATCTAAACCCAACAATATATCTCAAAATAAATACATTCAAATCTGAATACCATAGCTCTGTGATCTAAAGTTCACAAGTTTTTTAACATTTTCACTTAAAGCTCCGAAAGTCTTGTCATTTAAATCCCCCCTATTGTAAAGGATATATTAAACTCAATCTACCACTGTCACATGATGCCAAAAATATGAAAAAACACTTTTTCTTTAAACCTTAACATTATAGAAGAAGTGACTTAACTTCTCCTTCAAAGATTTTCAACTGGGAAAAAAAAAATTTCAACGGAACACCAGTTAAATGTGTCCTTCCTTTTCAATACAACTCTATCATCTCCTCTCCTACAAAGCAGAAGTGAATACATTACTCAGACAGTAAAGTTTTCTGGGTTAGTCACTGACAATTAACTTTGGGAGAATGTTGCAAACTCTAAGACAAAAACCTAATTACTATTAACAGGACTAACACTTACCAAACCCTGATGATATGCCAGATGCTGGTTCTAAGGACTTCATGTATATAAATTTAGTTCAAAATCCAAAGAGATGGTACACTTATTTTCCCATTTTACAAATGAGAAAACTGAATTAAGAGAGGTTACGTGACCTGCTCAAGGTCCTATAGCTAGAAAATAAAAGGACAGATGGTCTAATTCCAGATTCCATTGCTCTTTAGAGAAGAAAATCTCCTGACATTGCAGGCACCTGCAAATGGAGGCATCCTTACTCCTGATGATACTGTGCTGTCTGTCTATGATTAGTTACAAATAAATGGATTTATGTATAGGATGTTGGTACTACAGATACAGTATTTATATTCTAACTATATTAGTATATTAATAAACTCCCTCTTTGATGAGTTTATATTTTGAAATAAAGAATATCTTAAACTTCCCTTGTGGTCCAGTGGCTAGGAATCTACCTGTCAATGCAGGGGACACGGGTTTCGATCCCTGGTCTGGGAAAACTCCACATGCCTCAGGGCAACTAAGCCCGTGTGTAAGAACTACTGAGGCCTGTGTGCCTAGAACCTGTGCTCTCCAACAAGAGAAGGCATTGCAACGAGAAGCCTGCACACAACTAGAGAGTACCCCCACTTGCCGCAACTAGAAAAAGCCTGTACAGCAATGAAGATCCAGCACAGCAAAAAATAAATTTTAAAAATATTTCCACTTTCTGGTTTAAAGTATATAGAGTATCAATAAATAAAATGGAAAAACATGACACTTTATGAACATTATCTTGTGCCTCAAATGCAGTCCTTTGCTGGTTTATTAAGTGCCTACTTTGCACCAACCACTGTAGCAGGCACTAAAGGTAAGACAATATTGGAGTCATAAGCTCTTCCCTCAAGGATTTCCAGATCTACTGGGGAAAAACATAGAAGAAAATCAACAATTATGACACAGCAAAATAAAGTCTGCACAAGACACAACGAGGGTAGAAAAGACACAAACAAGGGGACTTCAACTCAGTCTGGGACATCCGTTATCACTTTATGTAGAGGTTACACATACCTACACATATATAATACATTCATATGGGGCTTAGTCATGCTGTATCTTTAAAAGAAAACATTCACTTCAACATATCCTGCTCTTACAAGAAGGTATATTTCTATGTTACATGTATTTGACCACAATATTTTTAAACAGAGTTGAAAAAGCAGGTTGCAAAAGGGCATACACTATGATTCCACTGAGTGTACTTACATTGTATTAGACACTAATGCAAGTTACATATAAATGAAAATGGCAGTGATACATAAAAATTTCTATTTTTTCCTGTCTTTCTTCTCCTTTCACACAATTTCTAATGAAGAGAAGGAAATTATCATTATTTCCTGCTATGTCTATAAAGTTTGAAAACATTCAGATGGAAGTGCTGCTCTGCTCCAAACTGTCCTTATTCCAAGGACCCAGGATGACAGAGTAGCCTCTGCAGGGAACACTCCCACCTGTCAAGGCAGAGGGAGAGGCCAAAAGTGACCTGTTCATTTCTGCTCACATCTCACTGGCCAAAGCAAGTCACATGGCCATGCCTACAGCCAATGGGGCTGAGAAACCTAACCTTGGATCAGGAAGGGGCAGGGAATATTTTGACAGTAGTAAGCCTAGTGATGCAGAGGCTCTTCTGTCTTCAGCCCACACCCTGTCCAGGGGTTAGGGTTCACTTCTGTCCTGCTGCCTTTCTCCTGTGCACACTCTTCTCCAAGACGACTGCCCAGCATCTTCTCTCCTGGTCTTTGTTCACATGCTACGTTCTCGATAAGGCCTTCCCTCACCACCTCCTTCCTCTCACTTCTGCTTTATGGTTTTCCATACTTTCAAACAGTTCAGTCAAAACCAGTATGTCTGTTTATGTATATATGTTTACATGTACACACGTATACACACACACACTCAGAAGTGAATACAGAAAAAGGCAACACCAACAAAATGATGAATCCAGGTGACTTGATCAAACTTTCTGCAGATCTGAACATTTTCAGAATAAAAACTTGAGAGAAAAATTAGACCGACCAGCCTGGGTTGGTTTTCTCTAGACATGTTCAGTTGCACATGTCAGGCATGACGTTGGAACAGCCAGCACTGCCCCTGAGTGTGAGGCAGCGAGACAGAGGCAAGGTGAGGCACGGTGTGTACAAGCGGCAATTATAAGGAAGCACACACCCAGGAAGTCCCAGCAGCATTCGGGCTCCAGGTTCCAGTTCCTTCCCGTGATCAGCTAGCTACCTCTCTGCTCCTGACTTCAGAAGGAGGAGCCCTGTATCCTTAAAATAAACCTCATCTTTTGCTTAGCCTACATAAGCTGTCTATTCCTTATTGTGTGCATGTTTATAAATCTCAGTTCCCCAGAGACACAATCAGTAATTCGCACACAGACTATCATCTGGCTTTTTTCACTGTTAGGTTTTCAGAACTCAAAATCACTTCCACCAACCACAATAATGTCATTTCTGAATCAGCCCAAAAGAGTAACTGAAAATCAAGCAGACTTCTCTGGTGGTGCAATTGCTAAGAATCCACCTGCTAATGCAGGGGACAGGCGTCCAATCTCTGGTCTGGGAAGATCCAACATAGCACGGAGCAACTAAGCCCGTGAGCCACAACTTCTGAGCCCGAGAATGTCTAGAGTCCTGCTCTGCAAACAAAGAGAAGCCACCACCCTGAGAAGCCCACAGACCACAACTAGAGTAGCCCCTGCTCACAGCGACTAGTGAAAGCCCACGGACGGCAACCGAGACCCAGTGCAACTAAAAATAATAAATAAGTTTTTTAAAAAAAGAAAGAAAATAAAGCAACATACAAATTCTACAACCTACAAACATGCTGTGCAAGTGACCTGACAAGAGTTTCTTCCTCAGACAGGAAGGAGATAGGAAGGACTCAGCAGGCAAAGGGACAGAGCGGCATCGCCAAAGGTGGGGAGGTTTTGTAAGAACACCCAGTGTTTAGGGGAATTCTGAGATGTCTGATAAGGATGAGTGAGCACAGCCACAGCAAGATATGAGGCAGGAAAGACAGGCTGGGGCAAGCACATGGCGAGCTCCAAATACCATCCTAAGACTGAACTTCCTCATGAAGGCAAAAAAGACATTTTGACTGGGTGACTGGGTCACATTGATCTTTTAAAACACATCACTGCAGGGGACTTCCCTGATGGTCCAGTGGCTAAGACTCCATGCACGCAATGAAAGGGCCCAGGGTTCGATCCCTGGTTGGGGAACTAGACCCTACATGCTGCAACTAAAAATCCCATGTGCAGCAACTAAGACCATGCGCAGTAAATAATAAAAAAAATTAAACACATCACTCTAGTTACCGTGTGGAGAATGGACTGAAGTGGGACAAAGCAAACACAGGCAAGGGGGACATGGGGAGGGACAGTTGCAGAGACGTTCAATGTGTACAATCAACAGAACTTGGTCATTATTTGCGAAGTGAGATGTGAGGAAGGGTGGAGAGTCTAGAATTCAGGCCAGGATACCTAAGTGGATGGTAAATTCTTAAACTGAGAATACAGAGGAAAGAGTTTTCAAGAAGGAGAGAGCTTCCCTTCTGGCTCAGCTGGTAAAAAATCTGCCTGAAACTTGGGAAACCTGGGTTCGATACCTGGATTGGGAAGATCCCCTGGAGAAGACAAAGGCTACCCACTCCAGTATTCTGGCCTGGAGAATTCCACGGACTGTACAGTCCTTGGGGTTGCAAAGAGTCGGACACGACTGAGTGACTTTCACACAAACACACTGGTTATGAGGGGCCTATAAGAATACCCAAACAGAAATGCCCTGTAGGCAGCGGACATTTGTTCTATCTATGGTTTTCGTTTCCTTGTTCTATCAAGGACTGAAAGTGATTAAGAAAATAACACATAAAATACATCAACTTAACTAAATTAAGTTAGAATCAAACAGATAAGGACACTAGGATAGAAATAAGATGATAGAAAAAATAAGATAAAGCCAGAAGGGAGATCTGCACACATTACACATGAAGTTTTATCAACAAAGTATGTGAATGACAACACGGATCACATATTTAGTATCAGCAGATGCTAATGCAAAAATATGATTCAGAGAAAGCAATTTTAGAGTGGCCCAACTGAGGAAACAGAGCCTTGCCTCACCTTTGTGGTGTGGGTTGGCTTTAGGATAAAGTTGAGAGTCCTGAGGGCAAGGATTCAAAACCTGAGTCATGAGGATTTCTGATTTTCCTAAGAATTGTAAAGAGGGCCCTGACTCAAAAAAGATAAAAAATCACTCAGGGGATGACTGGGCTGCATATCCTTCTCTCGACTGCCCATACAAATGTGCTGTGCTCTCAACAGAACTCCTGATAAGCACTGAGCTGCAGCAAGTTTCAGCAGCCTTCCAGTGACTCCCCAAAGCAGAGCTTTGTCAGCAAGCTCAGAGAGTCCATGCCCTCCCTGTCCCCCAGGGTGGGGCAGCTAGAGATCTGGGTCTAGACTGCAGGCAGGAGATACGCACTTGTGAAGTCATCGGTACCAGTGTTTACAGGACAGATAATCTAGGTACCAAGAGTAGAACTTTCCTTTCACAGCCACCGTCTGAGGACTGTAGAATCACAGACCACAGGAGCAGGAGGGAAGGCTCCAGAGAAAGCAGAGGCACAGAGGTAAGAAACAAACGACAAAGGTTAAGAAACAGCAGAACATGTCAAGTACATTTACACAGAGAATACCCAGGGAAGGCAATCTCTCCCTCACCCCCAAATTAACAATGATGGGACTTCCCTGGTAGTCCAGTGGTTAAGAATCCACTTTCCAGTGCATGGGACACAGATTAGATCCCTGGTCAGGAAGACTCCACACACTACAGGGCCAACTAAGCCCAGGTGCCAACACTCCCGAGCCTGGGCTCTAGAGCCCACCTGTGCAACCGGAGAAGCCTACACGCTACAACTAAGACCTGATGCGACCAAAAAAACAGGTATTTATTTTAAAAAATGGTAATCTCTGGATAGTAGGATTACACATAATTCTTGCTTTTTCCTTTATTCTTGATTTTGGAAGTCTTTGACAATGAATCATGCAGAATTCAGTGAATCTATACTGTTGAATTTATATACCTGAAGAGGCTAAGCTAGAAAAACTTCTAAAATCCTTTCAAGTTCCCCCAAATCTATGACCTAGGGAGACCAAAAACTGAAAGCATGTTAGAAGATTTAGTTGGGGGCGGCGGCGGGAAACCTAATCTAGAAAAAAACAATGCAAGACAGAATGTACACCAAAATGTGAACTACAGGTATCCTCGGATGGTGAGATTCTGGAGAGATTTTGTTTCTACCTTCTGTTTCCTATTTTTATTTCTGCCTCATAATGTAATGAACCTAACGTACATTTAATTGTAGAATTTGGAGTACTCTACCCTTCCTTTTGGAGAAGGGAAAGGCTACCCACTCCAGTATTCTGATCTAGAGAATTCTATGGACTGTACAGTCCCATGGGGTCACAAAGAGTCAGACGTGACTTTCACTCACCCTTCCTTTAATAGCAAGATATAAAAGGAAGTTAGCAGAAGAAAGGAACAGACAGCTGGCCGCATTCCTGTGATGTGCACCGTAAGTTTTAATACGTGAATTTAACAGCTCAAGAGCCCAGACCCCCATACCCCAAATACAGAACCAAGCCTCCAATCAGCTGAATAGTGCCATAGGACACACAAAGCACAGTAGAAAGAGACAACAGTAGACCAGCAGTCACCTCCACAGTCTGTTTTCCAAACCTTTCTCCTTCACTTTCCAGATTACCCACTCAACTTAAAATACATTTACTCAAAGTTACAAGAAAGCCTGCTTTCTCTACGGCATTTCTGCTCCAAAGGATGAGATGACTATGTTCAGGTGGTTGTTGTTCAGTCGCTAAGTGTGTTTGACTCTTTGTGACCCCAAGGACTGCAGCACACCAGGCTTCCCTGTCCTTCACCAACTCCCAGACCGTGTTCAGGACTGACTTCCAAGTCAAAAACTTAAAAGCATCAGTGCTTTAACCCAAATGCACCTCCCCAAACATGCTACACAAGGGGCTTCCCTTGTGGCTCAGATGGTAAAGAATCCGCCTGCAATGCGGGAGACCTGGCTTCGATCCCTGGGCTGGGATGATCCCCTGGAGAAGGGAAGCTACCCACTCCAGTATTCTGGCCTAGGGAATTCCATGGACTGTATAGTCCGTGGGGTGACAAAGAGTCAGACACGACTGAGCGACTTTCACAGCAGGAAGCACATCTGTTCCAGCTCCTAGCAGTGCACTCCAGGTGCGTGTGTGAGTGCAAAGTTGCTTCAGTCGTGTCCCAATCCTTTGAGACCCTATGGACCAAAGCCCACTGAGCTCCTCTGTCCATGGGATCCTGCAGGCAAGAATTCTGGCGTGGGTTGCCATGCCCTCCTCCAGGGGATCTTCCCAACCCAGGGATCAAACCCACATCTCTGACATCTCCTGCATCAGCAGGCGGGTTCTTCACTACTAGCGCCCCCTGGGAAGCCCACATTCCAGGTAGTCCCATCTAATTTTATTCAGGGTCAAATCTTTTTTCTCCCTAAGACATAACAGTTGACAGTCTCATTTCTAATGACAGTAAAACCATCGCTTTGTCATGAGCCAGACAGTGGGGCTGGTGGTGAGGCTAGTTACCTAAGTGTGTCCTGTGGGAAAGCAGCTAAGATAGTGGAGGAGGGCATGGCAACCCACTCCAGTATTCTTGCCTGGAGAATCCCACAGGCAGAGGAGCCTGGCGGGCTAAGGTCCACAGAGTCACAAGGGTTGGGACACAACTGAAGCAACTTCGCATTCACACACGGCGCACCTGGAGTGCACTGCAAGGTAGCAGCCAAAGCCCCCTCTACCTGACTGCCCTGCATTCAGCCCCAGGCTGGGCCCCCTCTACTCCAACCCCTCTCTTTACCTACATTCCCTCAGTTGCCCGCCAGGTTCCCCTTCCCTCACTTGAGAAAGGAATGCAGACAAGGTGAGTTACCTGACTTCCTCCATGAATATTTCTCCAATGCTTTTCTCATAAATCTCTCAAAAATAAAGCACAAAATTCTTATCTTGAGGCCAAGTTTTAGCAATTACTGGCAAAATACACAATTTTCAAACTAATTGTCTTTTGAACTCTACTACCTTGGCTGCAGGACACTCACACCTACGTAACTAGCCTCAATACCAACCCCACAGTCTGGCTCATGACAAGGCAATGGTTTTACTGTCATTAGAAACAAGACTGTAAACTGTTCTGTCTTAGGGAGAAAAAAAGATTTGACCCTTAATAATTCTCCAATGCCCAACAGTGATTAAGTGGTTTTTCATTACATGGAGTTTTACAAAGCCCCCCAAAATTACTGATGTCAGTACTTCCTGCATCTGATCAATAGTACAGAGAACACTGGAAATGCCTAAGCACATTCCACCAGCTGGCGAGGGCTCAGAATCAAACTCATAACCTGCTTAACTATCAAAGGTACTTTCTTGAGTCACCTTGTAACACTGAAAACATTAGTATTATTACTTCAAATTGAAATAATATTTAACTTATAATCATAAAGACTTACTCTAGACTCTTCATCAACATTTGATATTAGAGGGGCTTGCCTGGTGGTCCACTGGCTAACCCTGTTCCCAATGCAGGGGACCCAGGTTCAATCCCTGCTCAGGGAACTAGATCCCACATGCCACAACTAAAGACCCAATAACCAAGTAAATAATATTAAAACAAACAATTGATATTAGAGGATTTTTTAAAAAAAGGCATTCCTCTTGAAAGTGAAACAAGGGACTGAACGCCATGTGTGAGTGATTTCTGCTCCAGGCCGTGTCTTCACGGTTGTCTACAGGATGCGCTCTTACAGGGCCAACTCCAGGTCAAAATCCCAGCTGTAACCCATCTCTAGCTGTATTACCTCTCTGGGTCTTGGTTTCCCCACTCAGAAGGTGGTGATGATATAAGTCTCACATATCTAGGACCACCCTCGTGGTCCAATGGTTGGGACTTTGCCTGCCAAGGCAGGGGGTGCAGGTTCCATCCCTGGTCAGGAAGCGAAGATCCCACATGGCTTATGGCCAAAAAAAAAATCAAAACATAAACAACAAGCAATATTGTAACAAATTCAATAATGACTTTAAAAATGGTCCACATTAACAAAAATCTTAAAAAAAAAAATCACTTATCTTGCAGGACAGTCATCAGAGATAAAGGCAAGGAAACATATTACTTGAATTGGTCTCTATCTTTCGTGTATGGTCTGTCTCCCCCAAGCACAATACAAGAGAACGGGGACTTGGTCTGCTGTACTCACTGCATCTGCAACTGTAACAACGCTGACAGCAGAGAGCACTCAGCAAATACTTGCTGAACAAATGAAGTACCTCCTGACACACACTAAATAGTCGTTTTTTTTCCCTGACGTCAGTCTCCAAGTTTTTGCCATCCTTTTGCTCTGTCCATCTTCTTTTTAGGCTCAAACACTTTTCCTTTGGCATAGGGCTCTGTTTCACCCAAACAGTATGAATAAATATCACAGCTACATCAGATCTGTGAAAAGGACCAGGTCTGTTAACTGATTATGAAATTAGGAGACACCACCAGAAACAAGAGCCTAACATTATATAGTAGAGAAACTTCCTGAGAGTGAGATTGTTTTCATTGGATCTGACTCGGAGAAGGAAATGGCAACCCACTCCAGTACTCTTGCCTGGAAAATCCCATGGACAGAGGAACCTGGTAGGCTACAGTCCATGGGCTCACAAGAGTCAGATCCGACAGAGCGACTTTTGTTAATTATTTTTTTGTACTGCCTTTATATTTATTTTTGAATTTTTATTTATTTATCTTGCTGCGCTGGGTCTTCATTGCTGCACTCGGGCTTTCTCTAGTTGCCGTGAGCAGGGGCTACTCTTCACTCTAGTGCACGGCTTCTCTTGTGGAGCACAGGCTTGAGGCACATGTGCTTTAGTAGTTGAGGGGCACGGGCTTTGTTGCTCCGAGGAATGTGGGATCTTCCTTGACCAGGTATTGAACTCATGTCCTCTGCACTGGCAAGCAGATTCTTAACCACTGGACCACCACAGAAGTCCTGGATCTAATTTTTTTTAATGATTCCTATAGCTGCAATTTTATGTTTTCATAAAATGGTTCCAAAAACACCCCAAATAATAGAGATGCTATGCTCCCCACTCTAATCTTTAATCCCACTTGGTTAAATAGAAGAACCTGGCAACCAAATTGCAGCTACTCCTGACACCCTTCCACAGAATGGTTTCTAGTCACTGAAAAAAGGCCAAGTGAAACTGGCAGTATTAAACATTTTAAAGAATTTTCTGCAGCCCAGCCATGTAGAAAGAGTTTTTTAAATTGATTTGCAAAATAATTATTGCTGAAACAAAACTGTAAATTCTTCCAGAACAGGGTTAGCTCATTTTCTCTAATCTCTAAATTGTACATTCACACCAACTCTGAACACTCCAAAGCCCATATTCTAGCAGATCTATTCCACAGGGTTAGAGAGAGTGGGCTCTTGCAGAGTGAGAAAATACTGACTTTGGGCCACTTCATGCCACATGCATCTTATTCTTGGTATGAATAAAGGTTCCCTTCCTAACATGAATCTTTCATATTTAAGTTCCTCCTACAGGTTAAGCATCATCTCAAATGCCATCAGTCCCTTTTAAAACCAGAAATAGTGACAATTTCACATAATCAGTGTGAGTGAATGTGCTTTGTTACCTGTCCACATGAACATCAAAAAAGATGAAGAGGTGTCCTATGGGATGCTTTCACAAGCATAGTTTCTACCTGGCCTTCACTAAAATTCTCCCAATCACAAGCCATTCTAATTATAACATTTCAAGGCAAAAGACTGCTTAGCCTTATTTCCCTAGAGCAGAAATCACCAAACTATTTGAGTATGAGGACATTTATACAAAGTGAAAAAGAACAAACAAAAGCCCTAGGAGATGACCAACCCATCTACCCCAAGCTGGTCTTGAAGGAAAACAAAAAACCAGGCCCTTCTTTCACGCAACTCCACAGAAATGATGCCTGGTCTATATTTATCATAACTAAAAGGTTAACATAAAAGTAGAAAGCTAATTAACTAGCATTCACCAAACACAAGTGTATACATGCTGTCATACGGCAGCATCCTAAGACAGAAAACATCATAAACGACACTCTAAACATCTACTCTACAAAACTAATGTTCAAAGCTCAAAAGTGAAGTCACTCAGTCGCGTCCAACTCTGTGACCCTGTGGAGTATAGCCTGCCAGGCTCTTCCATCCACGAGCTATACAATTTTTTTCTGTGTATGTTAGTATTTTTTAACTGGCCCACAAAGTATTTATTGCCGAAATCAAAGTTTAAATTCCTCTGGCAGGTCTATATACAGTAAGGAAAAAGGATTTGGGTTTTTTTTTCAATACTTAAAAATTTCCTTCATCTTGCCTCAAAAAATTTTAAATTATTATTTTTAAAAACGGGGACTTTCTTGCTGATTCAGTGGTTAAAACTCTGAGCGTCCATTGAAAGGGGGCACAGGTTCATCCCTGGTTGGGGAACGAAGGTTCTGCTTACATGAGGCACAGTCAGAAAACAACAATTTATTGCCTGCTTTTTTCTAAATGTTCATATTCCTCAATACCCTAGACATGACAATTTTATGAATAAATCAAATCACACATAAAAAATTCTACTGATTGTAAAAGCTGCTAGACAGTTTTTCATTTTCCACCAATTTTCATTTCCGTCTTAGAAATAAGTTTTTCCCACGAAGATTTTCATATACATAGAATTTTTCCACCTCTAACATTAAATGTACTTCATTATTTTTAAAAATGAGAAATCTGTATATTGACAGCACAAATAACTATTTACAGAAAAAATAGTCACACTAGAGAAAATTAGCTGTCGGATAACATTTTTTAATTAAAAAATTTTTAATTTTAAAACATGAGCTATAGTTTTACATCCAAGTCATAATTCACAAAAGCAAGTGCTTATACTATAAAAATATGATCAATGTTTTTGACAAAATACAAAAGAGGCTTCATTAAGATTGGAGCAATAAGATATACATGAAAAATACAGAAGTAAATGCCTCTATATAAAAATCTTGATTTAAAAAAATTTGATGAAGTTAAATGAGGTATCCAAAGATTCAATACCGTATTCAATTCAACACTGTAGAAATTTAAGTTTCTACTACAAGTAGAAGCTTATTAACATATACCAAGACTTTTCCCATTAAAATCTGAACATCTCTTTAATGAGCTTTCCTGTGGTTTTCTATAACTGTGGAACCTAACCAAACTCTCCCCAGATACATATCCACCTGTACAAAGAAAGTCGGTGACAAAGCAGGACCAGCTGCAGAATTTGCGGGGCCTGGTACCTGAAGAAAATGCAGGGCCTCCTGCTCAAAAGTATCAAGAATTTTAAGATGACAACAACGGAGCATTCAACCACTGGTGGGCAGTTCTGTCTGCAGATCACATTCCCATGAAGCCAGTGCTGGTGACAAGTATAGACAGAGGTCTGACCAAAGGTCCAGCCTGATATGATCCTAGAAAAGAACCCGGCGCATGACAGGTGTGCACTATGATTTGTCTGGAAATCCTAGTTCAGCTTCAAAAAACAAGAAACAACCCATAAAAGCAAAGGTCCACCTCATCTAGGCAGAAAACTAAACTAATTAAATTGGGATTCCCGGTAGCTCAGATGGTGAAGAATCTGCCTGCAGTGCAGGAGACCCGGGGTCCATCCCTGAGTCGGGAAGATCTCCTGGAGGAGGGAATGGCTACCCACAATTATCATGATGCTCTTACACATCTAGAACCTATTCCAAACCCTGACGGGGAACAGAGAAACAATATGAACTGAATGTATTTCACAGTGTTAACTAGAAAGCTAATTAAGTCAAGGCCAGATATTCTCAATACTGAAACCCAGAACATACCTCTTTGCCCAGCTTGACTATACTTTTCAAATAATGCTGAAGATATGGCAGCTGGTAAGCAGATCACACAGTGGCATCTCATTCAGAGATTCCCCTTCCCCAGCCCTGCAGGAGGGGACGGTCCCTGCAGAAGGTAAAATGAGTCATCTGATTTGACCAGACTGAGTCACCTCACATTTGGGTTTTTGCCCCCATATGCAGCGTGTTTCTCCTGGGACTCCTCTCAGGTCTCCTGTCTGCACAGTTCCCTTCCTTTCTAACTTCCTTGATCCTCCTTCACTCACTTCGTACATACAGGCCACCTGATCACTCCAGATTTTAAGAAAAAGGAGGAGGAGGTGAGACAAGTAACAGTGTGGCTTCACATAAAAGATGGTGCCTGAGTGAGAAGAGACTTTAGGAATTTTAAGGGGTTGGGGGAGAGGACTGTACAACCTTTCAAACAAACCTCAGCCTCTTGCCTTAACCAATAACAGACATCCTTCCATGCTTTTGGCATCATTACATGCAAAGGTCTTGTTTGGTGTCATAGGAGCACCAACCGAAATTCTAATCATGTACAACTCAGTCTTACTCTGGAAAAGAGAGATAATATGTTGCAGGAACCTACATACTCTGCCAGGGCACTACATAAAGCACTTTATGTATCCCTGCAATTAACAGTAAGAACACCACCATGGACAAGGATGCAGACCACCACTTTACAAGTGAGGAAACTAAGACTCTGAAAGCACCTCACCCTGGGTCATCCAGGTGGCTGGTTCACCTAAAACCCAGGTGCAGGTGACTCTGAACTACAACTCTGACAATAAGGTTGCTTTCCAGTACATACCTTAACCTAACTAATATGGCAAAAACAAAACAAAAAACTATCGCAACACAAGAAATGGGATTCAAGGAAAGACACCTTGCAGTCAATTCACGGACCCAGCAAATATTTGGGGGTACTCTGTGCCAAGCCTTGTGACAAGAGATGGATAAAGAACAGTGAAAAAGTGGTCCAGCGGTTAAGATACCATGATTCCACTGCAGGGGAAGTGGGTTCCATCCCTGTGGGGGAACTAAGATCTCACCTGCAATAAGGCAGGGGAAAAAAAAAGAACCCAAACCCCCAGCGAACAAGAATAATCGGGGCTAGGGCTTCCCTGGTGACTCAGTGGCAAAGGACCTGCCTGCCAGTGCAGGAGATGCAGGTCCAGTCCCTGACCCAGGAAGACCCCACATGCCACAGAAGAACTAAGGCCATATGCCGCAACTACCGAGACTGGGCTCTAGAGCCTGGGAGTCACAACGATTGAGCCCTGGAGGCCTTAGAGAAAGCCTGAGCTCCACAACAGAAGCCTACGCACCACAGCAGCACAACCAAAACTAAAATAAAATCATTTTAAAATAATTAGCTGTAATATGATTCAGTGTGCTCAAACTATGGTTTAAAATTTATACTTGGAACTCTTCAGGTCCTGAACACCTAGCTAGGAAAAAATATACAAACAAATCTACCTCTACACCTTGACTTCCTACCTCGGGGAAAGAAAGGAACAGAGTAACGAAGGAAAAATATTTACTGAACGAACAAAGGAATCAGTGACCATAATAGGGAACTGCTGTTGTTTAGTCACTAGTCATGTCTGACTCTCTGTGACCCCATGGACTGTGGCCCACCAGCCTACTCTGTCCATGGAACTGTCCAGGCAAGAATACTGGAGTGGGTTGCCATTTCCTGCTCAAGGGGATCTTCCTGACCCCGGGACTGAACCCACCTTTCCTGCATCTCCTGCACTGGCAGGCAGCTTCTCTACCACTGAGCCACCTGGGAAGTCCGTATCAGGGAGAGGTAAAACATAAAATTTAAAAGGACATGTTCCCTAAATATCTTCTTCCCACTTTTTAAACCCACGGCTTCCACAGTCTACGGACGGCTCCACAGTGTATCCCTGGAGCTGATGCCTCACTCCTGAACAATGTATTCTCTGCTCTCATTCTGTTTCATTGTGTCTTGAACCTACTTGGCAATGAAATGGGTCTAGCCAAGGTCACTAATGGACTCCATGTTGCCAAACCCCATCCTCAGGCTTTGTCTTCCTTTCATTTACTTTACTGCCATTTGACAGAGTGGAACCCTCCCCTCCATCATGAAACACTTTCTTCTCCTGGATGCCAGAACTCTAGGCTCTCTTGTCTTGGCTTCTACCTCAGTGGCTGTCCCCTGTCAGTTCTTAAATGCCGGAATGGCTCAAGGTTCAGTTCTCTGACCTCCTCTCCTCTCTCTCTATGCTCACTCCCTAGGTCATCTTTCCATTCTTGCAATTTAAAATACACTAACAGCTTCCTGATTGCAGTACCCAACCCCAACCTTCTTCCTGAACTGCAAGCCCAATATATATCCAACAACCTACTTAACATCTCCAGATGGATCAATAATAAGCAATATAACCAGAATACAATTAAAATGGATAGCTTAATTTCTCCCTCTAATCTCCTCTTTCTTTTTAATTTTTGGCCACATCTAGTAGCATGTGGGATCTTAGCTCCCCAACCAGGGATCAAACCAGTGTCCCCTACAGTAAAAGTTCACAGTCTTAACCACTGGACTGCCAGGGAAGTCCCTAATCTCCTATTTCAATGTTTCCCACCTCAGGATAAGACAATTCCTTCTTCCAAGCTGCAGAGACTATAACTCTGGGGATGACTGTCATAGAGACAGCTAGCTACCTCCTCCTATACATTCGGCCACCTTTGTATCTGGCTGTGGCCAAGTGACTAAGTTCTGATCAAGGAGATGTAAACAATGACAGGTGACACCTCTGATCATGCCCTTGATGGACAAAAACATGCCCTCCCCTTTAGTTCCTTCCTGAAGACTGGAATGCAGATATGCATGCAGGCGCTGGAGCAGCCGTCTTGATTACAAACTAGATGGCCTCTTACAGAGGATGACAGCACTAAACAGAATGTGTCTGGCTCCCTAGAAGTCAAGGAATTACTAAACCAGTTCTCAACCACCTTCCCAGATTTCTACTTGGAAAAAAAAATTAGCTTCTATCGTATTTACACCATGATTATTTTGGATCTCTCTGCTGCAGCAGCCAAACCAGTATCCTAAGTAACGCACAGAATTTGGAACCTGGAAGCAATCAACCTAGATAGGATATAAATATGTGGCAATGACTTAGAGCTCAACATGGGCACAGATATTGCAGAATGGAAAGTTTGTAACCCTTGTTAGGCCACAATAAAATGTTTGGTAAAACCTGTGACACCTCAGAAAATACCCTGCATGTCTACCTGGACAGTAATTCTAGGGGAACTGGTTGAACAATTCAGAGTTTGGTGCCTACTGGCCTCCTGCCAATTTAAGCAAGAAGTCCCGCAAGAACAAGTCATACTCAAGCTGCAGCTTGCCGATTTGCACACAGAGATAAAAGGGAAGACAGGTCTGCCTAAGTCACGGCCACAGTCTAGTCTAAGTTTGCTCAGTATGGTAATTTGGAGACCAAGTAGGACTGAAGAAGTCAACTCCTAAAGGAAACAAGCTGGAGACACTATTCAGCCCCAGGAAGGGGATATTCTCCATGACCTGGCCCCAGAGGAAAACAGACACTGAAAAGCTACCACGGAGGGCCGGGACAGGGCAGTTCCTCCAAGAAAGCACAGTGCGTGCATGCTTCAGTTCTCTTTGCAACCCTGTGGACTGTAGCCAGGGCTGCCAAGTGGACTGCAACAGGAACACCCACAGCTGCCAAGGCAGGGAGCCTCCACACCTCGGCCTGGCAGGAGCTGACGATACCCATGGACCAGCGGGAGATGTGTACTCCCCATTCTTCCCTTTGCCAAAGGGGACTTATTTCCATGCTTCTATCCAACTCCACCACAGCACATGGGGGTGGGGAGCAGAGAGCGGAGAGCAGCTGATAACTTGCATTTTAATCTAAAGGTTTTTGGACTGTGTAACACCCGGAGATTCTGGAGGCTGATAGAGGGAAGGCATGGAGTGTGTTTTATATCTCGGAAGAAGGGTTTACACAGTAATGCCTTGACAGTACCCCTTCCCACGTGACAGAACTTCTAGATAAGCACATGGCTAACCCAGCAAGAACTGCAGTTCTCAGCCTCCCTGCTAGGAGCCGTGGCCATGTGACTTAGGTTCTGGCCAATGGGAAGCGAGCAGAAGTGACTGGTGCAACTTCCAAGCTGTGCCATTAAAGAGGAGCATGATGGGACTTCCCTGGTGGTCCAGGGGCTGAGACTGCATGCTGCTCCTAATGCTTAATCCCTGGTTGGGGAACTAAGATCCCACATGCTGTACAGTCAAGAAAAAAAAAAAGAGGAACATGATTTCTCCTTCCCCTCTCCTCTCTTCCCTCTGGCTACAGTACAGACAGACGTGGACCAAAGATGGAAGCCATATGTTAGGAGACTTGGAACAACTGGACAGAAGGCGCCTACCACAGTGGCCCCAGTCTCCCACCCAGACTTCTATTTAGAGAGAAATAACCATCTAGCTGGTGTAAGCAGCTGCTATTTCATGTCGCTCTGTTATATCAATCCACTTGATGACATCTCAACTCAAATGGCCATACTTGACTCCACTCTTTCACACGTCACATCCATCCCATTACCCAATCCTACTGGCTCTACCCACAAAATATCTGACCATTCTTGTTCTGACCTTTTCTCACCTTCTCCACCACTGACCCTGGTCCTGGGACTCCTGTGCGGGCCTCCTGACCTTTCTTCTCCACCTTCACTCTTTCCCCCTTCATCTTTTCTCCTCACAGAAGCCTCTAAAATGATTCTCTTAAAACAGAAATCAAAATGTAAGCCCCATGAAGGCAGGGATTTCTGGATATATTGCTCATTCCTATAGCCTCATGATCTAGAAGAAAGCTGGGCATATATGATGTATCATCATATACAAAATGTCACTGACTGTAAACTCAACATTATTTTTTGCATTACCAAGGGGGTTAAAAAAAAAAACCCGCTACCTATTAAATCACAACAAAATATCTTAACAGACCAGACCAAAGTAGTAATCAGTTGTATCAGCCTTTCATTACTTTGAAGTTTCTGAAAAGGTGATGTATCTCTGATCTTCAAATGCATTGCTTGGATGTGAAAGGCAATCCTGCTAACTGTATGTGCTTTGTGCTAAGTCACTTCAGTCATATCCGACTCTTTGCGACCCCATGGACTGTACAACCAACCAGGGTCCTCTGTCTGTGGGATTCTCCAGGCAAGAATATCAGAGTGCGTTGCCATTTCCTCCTTCAGGGGATCTTCCCAACACAAGGATCAAACCCTTGTCTCCCACAGCTTCTGCACTGCAGGTGGATTCTTTACCACTGAGCCACTGGGGAAGCCCTCTACCTGTATGTTCAATTTCAAAATGTGACACAGTTTCAGAGACTTGTGGATTTCTGCCTTTCTATGGCTCCCTAATGCACTTGGTTGTTGCTTGGCAATAAAATATGAACTTGGCATTTCCCTGGTGGTCCAGTGGTCCCTGCCTGCCAACACAGGGGCCTCAGGTTCCATCCCTGGTGAAGGAACTAAGATCCCACACGTCATGGAGCAATTAAGACTGCACGTACATGGCTACTGAACCCTCAAACTCTGGAACCCACATATCACAACTAGACAAGCCCCAGGGCCCCAACAAAGAACCCATAGAAGCCAAAATTAAAAACAAAATATGAAATCGTGGTCATTCTTTCAACCATTTTCTTTACTAATATGGAGTTGAGACCACCCCTCCCACTGCCATTTTCATTTCTCTTTTTCATACAAAGTAACATTTGCTTTCACTGCTGACCAAAGTATAATTTAGGGGAACGTATTTAACATGGCGGGCTTCCCAGGTATCCACCAGCAATGCAGGACACCTCAGGAAGATCCCCTGGAGGAGGAAATGGCACCTCACTCCAGTATTCTTGCCAGAGAAATCCCAGGGACAGAGGAGCCGGATGGGTTACAGTCCATGAGATCACAATAGAATCAGACACAACTGAGTGACTGAACACACGTGCATTTAACATGGCAACTAAATTGATCATGCATAATGCTCAAGTGAAGGCCAACAACATGAACAGGTATAACCAGGTTTGCACATAAATAGGAAATGACAACTGTGTCACAACTGCCACCTGGTCAGCCGCGATTACACCAAGAAGCATCCCAAGCTCAACGATTCGAAAAGGTAAAGGAAAAAAAGGGGGGTGGGGAGCATCTCAGAACTGACTAAAACTGGTGGCGCTAGTGGTAAAGGACCCTCCTTCAATGCAGAAGACTTAAGAGATGTGAGTTCAATCCCTGGGTCAGGAAGATCCCCTGGAGAGGGAAATGGCAACTCACTTCAGTAATCTTGCCTGGAGAATCTCATGGACAGAGGAGCCACAGGGTCACAAAGAGTCGGACACAACTGAAGCGACTTAGCACAGCAGCACGGCACGGGGAGCGTCTTAGGACTGACTGAAACCCAGTTAGAACTCAGTAAAGGTTTCTCTAGTAAATGAATGACTTCACCTCCTGCCACTGTGTCCTTGCTCATCTCCTACCACACTTGACTCCCATGGTGTTCCTGAAGCAGCAGGGGACGTGCCCCTGGTTTCTGCTGTCCCCTATTCTTTCGAACACTCTTCCCCCCAGATGGCTCCGTCATCTTTTAAATTTTTTTCCAGAAGTCACCTCCCAAAATTGCACACATTTCTCTTATCCTTACTGCTCTCCATCCCTTTATAGCCTATTTTATCTTTCTCCATGGTACCATCACCATATGACATCTTTTTAAAATATTTATTTCTTTATTTTTGGCTGCACTGGGTCTTTGCTGATGCAAGCAGGCTTTTCTCTAGTTGCAATGTGAGCAGTTCTCTTGTGGAGCACAAGCTCTAGGGTACACAGGCTTCAGCAGTTGGGGCTCACAGGCTTAGCTGCTCCAAGGCATGTGGGATCTGGCTGGACCAAGGATCGAACTGGTGTCCCTTGCACAGCAAGGAGGATTCTTAACCACTGGACCAGCAGGGAAGCCCACCAAATGACACCTTATGTGGATATTTATCACGTCTCCTCCCACCAGAAAGAAACCCCATACCAGCAAGTCTCACGTGGTGTCTGACATGTAGCAAGTAAACAGCAAATATCATTGAAGGATCTGCTACAAGAAGCTGTCTCCACCTAGACACACCCCAAGTACCATCTCAGAAAATGCTCTGTGCACAAAGCAAAGGCCTGAAGATCCAAGGACCCCCTCATCAGAAATCTTGTCGTCGTTTCCCCCTAAAACAGGAGAAGGCTACTTGAAGAGCTCCACTCTTAACGATAACAAAGGGTTACTGCTTCCAGTTTCCATCTCAAAAGGGAAAATAAAAATGCCGTAACCATTACAACTTGCTCAGATTATTCTTTTGGAGGAAGTTTAGTAATGGGATTAAGAACTCTGGAATCTGACTCTGGATTAGAACCCAGGTTCTACCACTTCCTAGTTGTGCACTTTTTGGTAAACTGCTTAATCGCTATCAGCCTCAATTTTCTTATCTGTAAAAAGGGGATAAGAATACCAACTTTATTGAGCAATTTAAGTGCTTAGCACATATTAAGAATTCATAAATATCTGCTAATATCATTACCATTCTCTGTCTCTTAGCTAAAATGAACCAAAAAGAGTTGAGAAAGAGTCTGGAGAGGTAACATTCCACGCTCCTACCAGGCTTCAAAAGAATCTTGGTTATAAAGTGAGGGCCAGCAATTATCTACTGGGGAAAAAAGTGAGCTTAGGTCATGAGGCCTGTTACAAAGAAATGGTCAGAAATGGTGATGCTAGAGTAGAAAGGCCAAGGATAGGGGCCTCTATGTTGGGTCATCTTTCAGTGACCCAAACAAGTATCTTCTTTCTCCACAATCTGCTCCTTGTCTAGAATTTCTTCTCTCTCCTCCAATCCATCCTTCTCTCAAACTAGAAATCAAGGGGTTATCATTTTCTTTCCTCCCCTGCCTCCACCTCCTTCACATCAACCTGAGCATCAGAAGTGGCTTAACTTAGATCCTCAATATCTCTCCTGTCTGCTCTCCCCCATTCCCACTGCCAAGGCCTTTGGACTCCATTGCTTGGCTCCTCAATAGCAATAGCAATTTCTGAATGCATCTCCCAGCCTGCAGCCACCTTCTTTCCACCTACCTTCGACACCTTGCCAGTCATCTAATCCCTTAAAACCCCTCAAAGGCTTGTTACAGTCTTACTGAGAAAGTTTAAACGCCTGAGCATTTCTGAATACTGTCTGAGATCTGGTGCCTGTCTGCCTGTAGCGACTCCCCCACAAATCCTATCTCCAGGCCCACTACTTGCAGTTTCCTGAGCTCCCCAGTTTCACAGTCCATTCCAAGAGCCCTTTGCCTGACAACTACTGCTCAGTATAAAGACCAGTTTTCCTTTTTTTTTTGGGGGGGGGCCCCCCCCCTCATGAGTCATCCGGGTTCCTAGTTCCCCAACCAGGGATCAAATCTGTGCCCTCTGTGGTGGGAGGGCAGAGTCTTAACCACTGGAACACCAGGGAAGTCCCCAAGCATCACTTTTTCTTGAAAGTCTTCACTAAGATGCTATCCCACCAGGGTTCCCTTCTTGATTTTCTTACGAGTCTTACTGTGCACATGTCCAAAATAACTCTTAGCACCCTGTATTGTAATTGCTAGACTCCTAGCTAGCCCTACCCATTCCCCAATCCCATAATAATTTCTTTAAGAAAAAGACTGTTTCTCTTAACCTACCTAATACATTGTTGGGGATGTACAGCATCTTTTTAAGAAACAAGTTGTTGAGTGAATGATTATTGGAGGAGTGTGATGAGAGTCAGCAGCAAAAAGACTATAAACTTGATAACATCATGAATGAATTCATGAAGAACAACACTTTTACAGAAAAGTTATGCAGATCAAGCATGTTAGTAGGATATTTATAGAGAAGCTGTGGTGAATTTATTGCCAGTTGTTAGGCAGTAAAATACAGTAAAAAGAGCTTTTAGATCAGGAACCCTGGGTATGAACTCCAATTCTGCCACTTCTAAGCCAGGGCACTATGAACTTAACCTAAATCTCAGTTGCTTCACCTATAAAACAAGGAAATTTGAAGGACCTGCTGAACTGCTCTGTTTTATCAAATGAAACAATGGTTGTAAAGTGACTGGCACAGAGCAGGCTTCTAAGACTGTTAATAAATATCGGTCCCCTTCCACCGAAAAAAACTGCTAAAATATCCAAGGTCACACATTCTGCATTTGGGAAGGAAGACAACTTCTAAAACCTTTACCACACCCTGAATCCCAGCCAGCCCTCTTGAAGATGAACTAGGTCATAAAGATTTTGCCAAAAAAAACCAAAAACAAAGCAAAGCACATCATTTCCATGAAAACACATCATCACCACAGTTGCAAACAGTTTAAAATACCTGCTCTAATCACAGCATTATTTTGATATTAAAACAAATAAACAAACATGAGCAGGGTACAGAATGAATGCACTGTAAATAATAACGCCTTGAAATGCGGTTCCTGGAGAGAATAAACTTAGTCATGGATCTGCTCTATAGAGCAAAGGACTCATTGTAATGTGCTATAGAAACAGTAATGAAGTTAAAGAAATACTCAGAGAGCACAAGAAAGGAAAAGTACAAGAATTCAAGGTGATCAATGAGAGGGACTAAAAAGTAGCCATAATGTCCAATCTTCTAAAGCTACTAGCCTGGCGATGATGATGATGATGATGATGATGATGATGATGATGATGATGATGATTTAGTAGCCAAGTCCTGTCTGACTCTTGCGACTCCAAGGACTAGAGCCCACCGGGCTCCTCTGTCCATGGAATTCTCCAGGCAACAATACTGGAATGGGTTGCCATTTCCTTCTCCAGGGGATCTTCCCGACCCAGGAATCAAACCTAGGTCTCCTGCACTGCAGGCAGATTCTTATCCGACTGAGCTACAAGGGAAACCCTAGCCTGGTTATAGCAGCCTCTATTTTTCATGAATTACATTCTCATCTATTTCCATTTTGCTAAAATATAAAATCCTGTCTTACCTGATTCCCTAATTTAGATTGAAAGGTTACTGTGTTGACTGTTTTACACCCTGAGATGCATGTTTGAATTTTCAACAACATAAATGTATTATCTAACCAAATCAATGTCGCCTACCACACCTATGACACAAGTTTCCACCAACAGAGTAACAATAAGGCAAAAGCTTCAGAAATATCTCTGTTAAGAACTGTTCACCTAATCCCAGAATTAAAGGAAATGGATTTTTTTTTAAAAATTAAACTTTTTTCCCAAAAAAGATTTGTTCTAGATTCTGTTGAGAGTAAAATTACTGAACTGTCCCTTTGTGGTCAGGCCAACTAATTTGTTGAACATAATTTTATACTGATCTTGTATTAGTGAATTAAAATTTTCATATTTAATATTCTGTTGACCTTGAAAAACGTCTATCTCCTCCACAATGATTATATTTGTTCCTTATATGGTCAAAAAACTTAATACCTTCCCTCAAGGACTGGGTAAAGTGAAAAGCTGCAGTTCAGATTATACAGCTCTTTAACTGGTTTGTATGCTTTAATGGTTTGAAAACAATTTCTTGGTGAAAACTCAAGAATGTAAAAACTTCTAAACCAGGAACTATTTAGAGAATGTCAAGAAAAATGTAATTTCTACTACTTAAAAACTCTTGGCCTTAAGAGAAATGATCCATGAGGATTAATATTTTTTTAAGGAGGGGGGGTGCACTTTTAAAAAAACTACACAAAACGGAGTGCCTGTAAGAGGATCTCTTGATAGTTCCTACACGAAAGAAGCTGTTCAATTTTTTCTAATTTAAGATTAGATTACTGATGCATTTAGAAAACAAAGTCAGTAACACAGAATGGGTAATCCTGACTTTCTAAACAGCCAGGTATCAAAGCAACAAAATTATTTGCTTCCTTTCCTACCTGACCCTTAGCCCACCACTCGCCTGCCTCACTCTGGAGAATTTTAGTCGCCAGGTAAACATATTGACTACTCTGTAGCAAAAACTGAAGCATGGACGTTTTACAGTACAACCAACCTGACAACTGCTTTCCTAATACTGTACGGACAGAAGTTTTACAAGAACCAGTGGAAGAAATGGTAGGTGGAAGGGGTCCTGAAAGAGAAACTCAATTTGTTTTTTTTTTTAAAGAGGTGGGGGGGAGTCAACAGAATCACAGGAAATTCCCTGTACCCTAAATGCCAGTTTTTAAGATTATTATTAAATAATCTAGAAAACATCCAGAAAGGGATCTGTAAGAATCCTTTCAGAAATGATAATAGGAGAAATTTTCAAAGTTATTTGCTTCCACTTGCTTCCTGCTCAGTGTCTGCTACAGCAAAACACTAGTTTCAAAGGGACAAAAACTAGAAAAAATCACGCTGTAAGAGAAGTAGGCCAGAAGCCATTACTGGTCTGTTAAACTGCTAAATTTTAACTGTAATTCACTAAGCTATTAAGAAGATACACATTTTATTAAATAACAAAGAATCTGTTTGTAGGCCACCCCCAAACACACACGTAATGTTTAATCAATTTATACAATGAAGTGTCCACACATACTCGGGATTTCAAATCCATTTAAAAACATACACCCATACATTCTGATTCCACCCAAAATTATTCTTTCAATCTCTGCAGTAAGGCGCGCGCGCGCACACGTACATGCGCGCGCGGGCGCGTACACACACACACACACACACAACTTGATGTAAATCTAACCCTTCTAGCTTAAATACCCTGAAAAAAAGAATAAAAACCTCAGTATATTCTCCTCTTCTTTAGACTCGAAAAGAGGCAAATGGAATACAGGATGCAAAAAGAAGGCAAAGAAATGTAAGAGAATACAATCGGAGACCCTCTTAAGGACTCATTTTATTCTTAGATGTCATCTCCATTGCTGACCAAAGGCCAGGCACCACTGGCGCAGTATCATGCCTACCCAAAGCGCCAAAGAGTTGCCAACTAATCTCCCAAGGTGTCCCCCAACCTCCTCACCTCATCAGCGCTCAGCTCCTCCATCGCTTTCCTCTTAATGGTGAAAGGCGTTAGGGAGAGATCTTCCGTTCTTTGAGACCAGGGCGGGAGGAGAGTGGTAGGTGTCTATCGGGCTGTCTGGTCCCCCGAATGGGGGAGGTTTCAGAATTGCATAGTCAGAGGTTAAAAAATAAGAACACGAGAGGCACTGAAATGCCTTGGCGTCGGTCACTCCAATCGCCCCAGAGATTCCTACAGCTGCTGCCGCCTCCAGCAGCCTCCTTTGACCGCCACTGCTGCTGCTACAGGGTTTATCTTAAGGCGCCACTTATTTACCCTCTGCTTCCCAGGTTACCCAGACTAAGGAGCTCGGTCTCCAGTTCGCCTCGTGCCCGGAGCCTGCTGGGTCTTCGTGGTGGTGGCGCGGCAGCTGCGCTTCCTCAGCAGATCCTGCTCTCCTTCCTACCCTTTGACCCTGGCGGGAAGTGTTCGACTGCAGAGTGGGTGCCCCAAGGTAAGGCGACCCCACAGCCGCCCAGGCAGAGCCCAGCACTGAGGAGGGAAGCTCCTCCCCTCCCAAAGCAGGCCGGCCACGCCCCTCCTCCACGGCGGAGCTTGGGCAGGGGGGAGGGGGAGGACCGGACTCTCAAAGCTTTCGCTGGTAGAGTAAATCCGCCTACCCCTCCACCCCTACTCTTACCCCTCGCCCCACCAAGTATTATTCATCAAAACAACAGGGCGGCCATCTTTGAAAGGGATCACGTGACCTCTCCAGAGAGGCGGGGCTTCTGGCCCTAGCATGTGGCAGCCAATGGGCCGCGGGCGTCGCACCGCCTATTTCCTCTCGCCTGCGTCTCCTCCCGCCTCCACCCCACCTTCTCCCCCGCAGCAGCGCGGGGCAGAGGGAGGGGCGAGTGGGGCCGCGGGCGGGCCGGCGGAGCGCCGAGGGGGCGGGGCGGCGTGGTGCCATGGCGACGGCGCGGGCGGGGGCGCGGCAGGCCGGGCCCAGGTAGATTGCCGGGACCGCCACGCGGGCGGGCGATGGCGGAGGCTGCGGGGCTGGGTGGCTGCACCAACGACGGGAAGATTGGCCAGAAGGGGACGCCTTCCGGCGGCCCCGGCCCGCAGCGGCTCCTCAGTTTCCAGGTTCTTCCCTTTAGCGACTCACAAACGCCTGGACTATACACGATGCTGCCCAAACGAAATAAAAGAAAACGAAAAATGTCTGCTTTCTGGGGCGAGCGTTCACTATCACCCTAACCGCTCACATTTTGAAAAACTTCAACGTAGACTCTTACACCTTCCCAGAGAAAGCCCATTTAGAAGAAAACTGTAACACAAATAGTTCATTTTGCTTTGTCCTTTTAGAGAGTTTCAGATTTTTTAATAAAAAGATGTGTTCCAAAGTGATGGCAAATTTGAAAGTTTAAATCAGTTTGAGACCAAGAAAATTTGAAGTGCATATACGAGGCAGACTTGTGGAGCCAAGAAAAGGAAACCATTGTCCTTACCTGAACAAGAATGCAAAATTTTTTAATTGAAATAAATGTAATTAACATAGCAACATACTATGTTTTTAGGTGTACAACAATGATTTGACTTATGTATATATTGGGAAATATAAACACATAAGTTTAACATCCATCACCACAAATAGTTTTGTGTGTGTGTGTGTGTTTTTTTTCTTGGAATGAGCAGTTTAAAGACTTATTCTCAACAACTTTCAAATGTATGCTACTGCTACTGCTGCTAAGTCACTTCAGTCGTGTCCGACTCTGTGCGACCCCGTAGACGACAGCCCACCAGGCTCCCCCGTCCCTGGGATTCTCCAGGCAAGAACACTGGAGTGGGTTGCCATTTCCTTCTCCAATGCATGAAAACGAAAGTGAAGTCGCTCGGTCGTATCCGACTGTTAGCGACCCCATGGACTGCAGCCTACCAGGCTCCTCCATCCACGGGATTTTCCAGGCAAGAGTACTGGAGTGGGGTGCCATTGCCTTCACAAATATATGCTGCTGCTGCTGCTGCTGCTGCTGCTGCTAAGTCGCTTCAGTCGTGTCCGACTCTGTGCGACCCCATAGACGGCAGACCACCAGGCTTCTCCATCCATGGGATTTTCCAGGCAAGAGTACTGGAGTGGGCTGCCATTACCTTCTCCAAAATGTATGCTACAGTATTGCTAATTATAGTCTCCATGCTGTACATAACATCCCCGGGGACTATTATAACTGAGTTTGTACCCTTTGACCTCCGTTTTGCCCACGTACTGTCCGTCTGTGGCGACCATCAATCTGGTCTCTGAAGAATGCAAATATTTTATAATATACAAATCTAAACAGCAGTCAATGTTTAACAGTATCATGAAATTACAGATTTTGCCTTGTATGAAGAATATACTGTTTGGGATGGTTTGCTGCTGCTAAGTCACTTCAGTCGTGTCCGACTCTATGTGACCCCAAAGACAGCAGCCCGCCAGGCTCCCCCGTCCCTGGGATTCTCCAGGCAAGAAAAAACTGCATTCCAGAATTAAAAGAGCCACAATTTTTTTTTCTGCTACTTAAAATAGTAACCTGACACCTAGGTATGTAAGGAATTTGTAAGTAAAATTAGACCGCATGTCTTTGCATATTATCTGCTCTCCAAGAAAGAAATTCTGTCTGTGTAAGTCAGAAGTTAGACTTCTGGTGACATTGGTATTTTAGTACATTTAACATAGTCATTGCAATATAATTTATATTTCGTACAATTCACCCATTTAAAGTATATGATGGTCTTAGAAAATTCACAGTTATTCAACCATCATCACTAATTCCAGAACATTTCATCACCCCAGAAAGAAACCCTATGCCTGTTAACAGTCACTTCCCATTTTTCCCTCCCCTCTCTTGGGGCAACCACTAATCTGTTTTGGGTAATTTCATGGATGGCACTAGTGGTAAAGAACCTGCCTGCCTATCAATGCATAAGGAGTGAGAGATGCAGATTCGATCCCTGGGTCAGGAAGATCCCTTGGAGAAGGAAGTGGCAACCCACTCCAGTATTCTTGTCTGGGAAATCCCATGGACAGAGGAGCCTGATTCCTAAAATGTTTATGTTCAGTCTTGCCATCTCCTGTTTGACCACTTCCAATTGACCTTGATTCATGGACCTAAGATTCCAGGTTCCTCTGCAACATTGTTCTTTATAGCATCAGACTTTACTTTCATCACCAGTCACATCCACAAGTGGGCATTGTTTTTGCTTTGGCTCTGTTTCTTCATTCTTTCTGGAGTTATTTCTCCACTCTTCTCCAGTAGCATATTAGGCACTTACCGACCTGGGGAGTTCAACTTTCAGTGTCATATCTTTTTGCCTTTTCATACTGTTCATGGGGTTCTCAAGCCAAGAATACTGAAGTGGTTTTCCATTCTATTCTCCTGTGGACCATGTTTTGTCAGAACTCTGAAATGGGTAGCCACTCCCTTCACCAGGCGATCTTCCTGACCCAGGGATTGAACCCTGGTCTATGGGCAGACTGTTTACCGTCTGATCGACCAGGGAAGCCCTAATCCTAATAACCTCCCGAACTAATACCATTACGTTGGTGGGGTTTCAACATATGAACTTGAAAGCGGACACAAACATTCCACCATAATAATATTCAAATGTCATAGGAAAGATCCTTTTCATTTTGTTGTTTGAGAAAGTGAAACTGTTAATACTAAATGGGCTGCCCCAAATGAAATGGGGAAATGATTAGGAATCTTCCTTCTGAATTCTTTCCCTATCACCCAAATGTCTCTGACTATGTATGTACAAGGACATGATCTCTAGCACAAAATGAGTATTCAAAAAACACAAGATAAATTACTATTTACTAAGTAGTGATACTGTGAAGATTATGCCACAGTATTTTGTTTACCAGGAACTCCATGTCCTATCCTGCTTTAACATTTTATGATTTATGACTTCTTAAAATAATTTTATTTATTTGCTTTCAGCTGTGCTGGGTCTTTGTTCTGCATGGCCTTTTCTCTCCCGTTGCCATGGGTGGGGGCTACTCTCTGGCTGTGGTGCTCAGGCTTCTCCCTGTTGTGGCACGTAATGTTGTGGACCCCAGGCCCTACCATGCACTTCAGTAGTTGCAGCACATGGGCTTGGTAGTTGTGGTTCCTGGGCCCTAGAGTACTGGCTCAGTAGTTGTGGCACACAGGCTTAGTTGCTCCATGGCATGTGGGATCTTCCCAGACCAGAGGTTGAACCCATGTCTCCTGCATTGGCAGGCAGATTCTTTACCACTGATCCACCAGGGAAGTCTGATTTATGACATTTTGAATTTCTGACAGAGTTCACCTTTAAAGCTATCTCACCATTTTTTTTTAACTTTTTATTTTTTAATTTGTTTATTTCCCAGGCAAAAATACTGGAGTGGATTGCCATTTCCTTCTCCAGGGGATCTTCCCAACCAGGGATTGAACCTGCATCTCCTGTGTCTCCTGCATTGCAGGCATGTTCTTTCCTCACTGAACCATTGGGGAACACAACTAGCTGGTAGCTCAGATGGTGAAGAATCTGCCAGCAGCATGGGAAACCGGGGTTCAATCCCTGCATCGGGAAGATTCCCTAGAGAAGGAAATGGTAACCACTCCAGTATTCTTGCCCGGAGAATACCATGGACAGAGAAACCTGGTGGGCTAAAGTCCATGGGGTCACAAAGAGTGGGACACAACTGAGCAACTAACACTTTCACTTTCATCAAGGGTCAACCCCTGCACTGAACTCTGGATTCCTCCCCCTCCCACCTTCTTAAGGACTTTGGTCCAAGATTTATCCTCTTTCTTCTGCACCATCATTTTCTGTCTCCCCACTGGACACATTTCTGCTCTAGGAACACTAACTTTAAAAACCCTACCTTGACCCTACATCTACTTTGGGCTATGTCTCTTTTCTTTGATTCCCTTGACAGGAAAACATCTCAAAAGGTATTTTGCATGTTATTTCCAGGCTTCCCAAGTGACATAGTGGTAAGGAATCCACCTGCCAATGTAGGAGATGTAAGAGATGCAGGTTTGATCACTGGGTCTGGAAGATCCCCTGGAGAAGGTAATGGCAACCTACTCCAGTGTTCTTGCCTGGAGAATCCCATGGACAGAGGAGCCTGGCAGCTACAGACCATAGGGTTGCAAAAGAGTGGAAAATGACTGAGCACACATATATATGTATTATTTCCATTCCTCCCTTACCCTTCAGTCCAGTCTATCCTCTGTCTGTGCCATTCTGAGAAAATTCTCTTGTTGAGATCTCCTAAGACCAGTTTCACTTCTGTGTCCAATATTTATCAGCATCTTAGTCGCATTCGATTCAGATGAGCACTTCTGAAACACTTTCCCCGTTATTGCCTTTCATAAGGTCACATTTTCCTGGGTTTCCTCTTGCCTCACTAAAGTTCTTCTTTAGGTTCATTTGCTGCTTTCTTCCCCCAAGCTTTAAATATTGTAGAGTCACAGGCTCAGTGCCAAGCCCTCTTCTGTCTGCCAACATAAGTGGAGGAGATTAAAAATAAGTCCAAAAAGGGAGATCAGTGTTTTTATTTTAAAGAGGATAGTCATAGAAATGAACCCTTTTACAAAACAGAAATTGAGTCACAGATGTGGAGAACTCACTTATGGTGACCAAAGGGGATAATGGGGTGGGGAATAAACTGGGAGATTGGGATTGACATGTACACGCTACTTATATAAAAAGTAACTAATAATAAGAACCTATTGTATAGCCCAGGGAACCCTACTCAGGGCTCTGTAATGACGTATATAGGAATAGAATCTAGAAGAGAGTGGATGTGGCTTCCCAGGCAATGCTAGTGGTAAAGAACCCACCTGCCAATGCAAGTTAGATGTAAGAGATACAGGTTCGATCCCTAGGTTGGGAAGATACCCTGGAGGAGGGCACAGCAAACCACTCCAGTATTCTTGTCTAGAGAATCCCATGAACAGAGGAGCCTACAAGGCTGCAGTTCATAAGGGTCACACAGAGTCAGACATGATTGAAGCAACTTAGCACACACGCACATATGTAAATGTATGGCTGATTCACTTTGCTGTACAGCAGAAACTAACACAACAATATAAATCAACCATACTCCAATTAAAAAATTAATTTTAAAAAAAAGGTGGTCAGAGAAGATCTAACTCAGCAAGTAGCATTTGAATAAAGACCTGAAGGGATGGAAGAAGTGAACCAGGTAGACATCAGTGGGAAAGCACAGGTAGTAGAGGGAATAGAAAGCCCTGAGTTAGGAATAGGCCTGGCAAGTGGCCAGTGTGCCCAAAGCAGAATGAGCGTTAGGGAAAGTAGAAGGGGATGTCTGTGGCTTTTTTACTCTAAGATGGGACCTATTGGAGTATTTTGAACAGAGGAGTGATCTGATCTCCCTGGGGTTTTAAAAGGATCACTCTCTCGATGCTATATTGAAAACAGACTGTAGGGAACAAGAGAGAGAGGCACAGAGACCAGTCAGGTGGGAGATGCAATGGTACAGGTAAGAGGTGCTGAGGGCTCAGACCAAGGTGGCAGCAATGAAGGCAGGGAGAAGTGGATTTTTTTTTTTAATTTGATTGGAGTATACTTGCTTTACAATGCCATGTCAACCTCTGCTGCACAGCAAAGTGAATCAGCCACTCCGGATATGTCTTGAAGAAACAGCCAACAGAATTTGGGAGTGGGGCAGGAGAATGAGAAAAATGAGAGAAGTCAAGGATGATTCCAACTACTATTAGAAAGAGAAGTTGCCATTCATTAGATGGGGAAGACTATGGGTGGAGTAGACTTTAAGGGAAGATTAGGAGTTCAGTTTGGGGCATATTAAGTCTAGGATATCTACTAGACTTCTAAGTAAAGACGTCAAGTAGATGGCTGGCCATACAGATCTGGAGACAAATCCAGACTAGAGACATCAGTTGAGCATCTCTGATGCATAGATGAAATCCAAAGTCATGAGGTGAGTTGAGTGACTATAGTAAGAAATTGAAACTGTTAGGCGCTAAGTGATGTCTGACTCGTTTCAACCCCATAGCTCCCTAGCCCATGGAATTCTCTAGGCAAGAATACTGGAGTGGGTAGCCATTCTTTTCTCCTGGGGAGCTTCCTAACCCAGGGATCAAACCTGGGTCTCTTGCATTACAGGCAGATTCTTTACTGTCTGAGCCACGAGGGAAGCCCAGTAAGAAAAGAGGTCTCTGGACTGAGCCCTGGGACGTCAATTGTCTATTCTGACTCTTACTTGGGCTTAAGATTCAGAATTTCTCTTGTTTGGAGTATGATTTTATTTTCATAAGATTCCTTGATTTTGCCTCATGTCTGGGGTTGTTTGATATACTCAGCAGATGTGGTTAACCAAAGCCAAGAAAGAAAACCAGTGCTACTGACTCAGTCTGTCATCTATCCACGAACTTAGTAACCACTTATTGAAAGCCTATGATGAGCAACAGAGAAGGCAATGGCACCCCACTCCAGTACTCTTGCCTGGAAAATCCCATGGATGGAGGAGCTTGGTAGGCTGCAGTCCATGGGGTTGCTAAGAGTTGGACATGACTGAGCGACTTCCCTTGCACTTTTCACTTTCATGCATTGGAGAAGGAAATGGCAACCCACTCCAGTGTTCTTGCCTGGAGAATCCCAGGGACGGGGGAGCCTGGTAGTCTGCCATCTATGGGGTCACACACAGTCGAACACGACTGAAGCGACTTACCAGCATGATGAGCAAAGCGCTATGCAAGATACAAAGATGAACTGATGAATAAGACATGCTAAGTGTTCTCCTACCCATAAGATACAGTCAAGGAGAGAAATCAAACACATACACAATTCTCCTGGGCATATATATATATCCAGAGAAAACTATAATTCAAAAAGATACATGCATCCCAATGTTGACTGCAGCACTATTTACAATAGCCAAGACATGGAAACAACCTAATGTCCATTAACAGATGAATAGGAAAAGAAGATGTGATACATATATAAATGGAATACTACTTAGCCATATTAAAAAAAATGCCATTTATAGCAACATGGATGCAACTAGAGATTATCATACTAAGTGAAGTAAGCAAGACAGAGAAAGATAAATTATCATATGATATCACTTATATGTGGAATTGGAAAAAAAAAAGATACAAATGAATTTATTTACAAAACAGAAATAGACCCAGAGGCATAGAAAACAAACTTATGGTTACCGGAAAGGAAAGGGGAGGAAGGGAAAAACTAGGAGTTTGGGGTTATCAGACACACACTGTGCTGTGCTGTGCTTGGTCACTCAGTTGTGTCCGACTCTTTGTGACCTCATGGACTGTAGCCCGCCAGGCTCCTCTGTCCGTGGGATTCTCCAGGCAAGAATACTGGAGTGGGTTACCATGCCCTCCTCCATGGGATCTTTCCAACCCAGGGATTGAACCCAGGTCTCCTGCATTGCAGGTGGATTCTTTACCGTCTGAGCCACCAGGGAAGCCCCAGATATACACTACTATATATAAAATAAGATCTACGTGTAGCACAATATTATACTCAATATTTTGTAATAACCTATAAGGAAAAATAATATGTATATACACATATATATTTATATAGCTGAATCACTGTGCTGTATCCCTGAAATTAACATGGCATTGTAAATCAAGTATACTTCAACAAAGTTTAAAAATGAAGAAGTTAAAAACAGACTCCAGAACACATACACAACTATAAGAAATGGTACAAAGTGTTAGTGAAAGTTGCTCAGTCATGTCCAACTCTTTATGACCCCATGGACTATACAGTGGGTAGCCTTTCCCTTCTCCAGGGGATCTTCCCAACCCAGGGATGCAACCCAGATCTCCTGCATTGCAAGCAGATTCTTTACCAGCTGAGCCACAAGGGAAGCCCAAGAATACTGGAGTGGGTAACCTATTCCTTCTCCAGAGGATCTTCCCAACCCACGAATCAAACTGGGGTCTCCAGGCAAATTCGTCTTGCAGGTGAATTCTTTACCAACTGATCTATCAGGGAACCCACAAAGTGTTTAAGTGCCATAAAAGAAATTATAAGGAGGAATTCCCTGGCAGTCTGGTGGTTAGGACTCTGCACCTTCACTGATAAAAGCCTGGGTTCAATCCCCAGAGAGCTAAGATCACACGCACACACACACACACACACACGTTCCAGGAAAGCACTAGAGAAACCAACAGGATAAAGAGACTATTACTTCTGGTTTGGAGGGCATTGCTCTGACTCACTGAAGCAGGCAGGTATTCTGAAGATAATCTACTCAACAGCCTTCCTCTCAATGATCTCAACTAATGTCAGTATTTCCCCACATTTTAAAACATGATCTCCTGAAAAGCCAGAACATCTTGACCCCACATTTCATTTTACAGCCAAATGAGCTGACCCCATCTCTTTTCAATAAAAAAATTTCTATTCCTGTTATATGTACTTAAAATTTAATATTAAAAGTTTCACTTAATTTTTAAAACCTAATGAACAGTTGCATTTGAACAAAAATAAGATTTAACATGTTTGCAATCAGATGAACTACTCTCAAACTCAATATCTACATTTCCTCATTAAGTGAAGGGTATTATCTGCATAAAACTCCTGTTGTCTATATTTTCATCATGTCACCTACTTTCCTCTCTCTCTGCTCTTAGAAAAGAACTGATAAATGTGTCAGCGAGCATAAGAATGGAACATGATAGAAGAAACCACCTCACAGAGGAATAAGTCACTCACACCAGATTCAAGGGGTTTGGAAACAATATTTTTTTAATTAAAAAAAAGGGGGTTGGGGAGAAGAGTGAAGTACATCACAAACTAAAAAAATACTAATTGTGTCCCATTCCCCTACTTCTCCACTCTTAATATTTCCAGTAGTTTCAAATGTGACCTGGCTGACATCACAACAGACCCAACAGAGACAAAAGAAAAATTTATGCACTGAATTTGGGAAAGCATTCAAAAAAGTATAATTTGTTTTGTTTTATAAGGCTATAAGTTCAATATGAGGGAAGGATAAAGACAGCATATTCCTGCCTCTGGCAACTTCCAGCAGTGTGTGTTTAAGAACAATTGAGGTGGTCCAATGGTTAAGAATCCCCTTGCAATGCAGGGACATAGGTTTGATCCCTGGTTAAGGAACTAAGATCCCACATGCCTTGGGACAACTAAGCCTTCGAGGCAACTACTGACCACGTGTCACAACAAAGATCCCACGTGCTGCACCTGAGACCTGACACAGCCAAATAAATAAATAATTTTTTTTAAAAAGAGCAATTGGAGAGGAAATAGAACCATTACAAAGAAGGCAAATCAATGATGTAAACTGTAAAACATACATGCATTTCAATTTTTTGTAATCACATAAGAATCACGTTTTCATCAACATTATATCTATGTTTTAAGAGATCAGAAAATGTGTATGAGGTTCCAGGATACAGTTTTAGTTTGCACAATTCTGAGAAACAGGTTTCTAAGTGATGTTCTAGAACATTTCTCTGCAACTGGACTTAATCACGGAGATAGTGCCTTTGTTTCTGGAAAATTGTGCCAACAATAAAAATAGCAGAGCAAACAGTGAAAGATCTTTAACTCTTATCCATTTCTCTAGGGGTATCTTTTTTTCTCTATTAAAAAAAAATGTTTTCTTGTGAAATATAACACATATACAGAAATAGGCATAAAGATATTATAAGGTAAACCTGTATATTCACCACCTTCCAAGGAATCCTGCGTTAGTAGACCTTCGTCACCTCTCAGTCACAACCCTGTCCTTTATGTCTAGTGAGGTCACTGTCCTGATTTCCATGGTGATCATTTCCTTGCTTTTATTCATAGATAAACACTCTTCAAAGTGATGAGGTAAATCTATAACTACTCATAAAAAAAAAAGATTCACCTAATTTTGTGGCTACTGATTTTTATATTCACAGAAAACATTTTCATGGAGGGAGATAGGATTGGAACTGTACCTGTTAAACAACCTAAACCACAGCTTGTTTATTGTTACTGGTTAGAAGACTGTTTTGCAAAGGGCCCAAAATATTGCACCCAGAAGATATAATTGAATACTAATGAGTACATCAGGTAAGTCTCAGAAACAACCTGTCATCTGTGGCAAACTGAAGAATTTTCAAAAGAAGGGAGGCCAGGAAAATTAGGGAAAATAATATCCTATAAAAGATCTCAGAAAATAAAGTAGAGCTTCTTGCCCTGGGAAGAAAGAAGAGTGAATATAGAAAGCATTCATTGGGAATCCCTGGCGGTCCAGTGATTAGGACTCAACGCTTTTACTGCCTGCCCCAGTTCAATTCCTGGTCTGGAAAGAAGATCCTGCAAACTGCAGTGCAACGTAAATAGCATTCATTTTAAGTGTATCTACTGAAGTCAAGTTCTGAAACTTCAGAAGAAGAGGTTATAAAGTAACAATAGTGGGACTTCCGTGGTGACCCAGTGGCTAAGGCTCAGCGCTCCCAATGCAAGGGGGCTGGGTTCAATCCTTGGTCAGGGAACTAGATTCCACATGCTGCAGCTTTGTTCACATGTCATAAGTAAACGATTCTGCAACTAAGATCCGAGGCAGCTAAATAAATAAATAATGTTTTTATATAAAGTACAGTAGTAATAGTCAGCAAGCGGGATCGAGGGGACTTTTTGAAGTGATGGACTTGCTCTGAAACTAGATGGTGAGGACGGTTGCACAACTATAAATGGACTAAAAATGATCACACTGTACACTTTATAATAGGTGAATTTTATGGTATGTAAATTGCAATTCAATAAAGCTATTAAAATTAAGAAAAAAAAACACAAACAAGAATCTTATTCTAAGTAATTGCATTTTTATTACAAGCCAAATTGAATTGATTGTCCTCCTCCCCATCCTATTGCTTCTTCTTTTTCCTTTGAGTGCATCCAGAGTATGTAGATAACAGAGGTATTCTTTTGCTAAGGATGAGCCTTTCTTGCTGGTTGTCTGAACTGCCAACATCTGCTAGTGATTTCATGGAAAGATCTTTGATCAGTGCTCCTTTTAAATAAAAACTTGAGAGATGCAGAGTCAAAATCCATGAAGCTTCTTTACGAACAATAGAAATGTTGAGCTTATGTTTTCATTTCAGTTTTAGTGAGGTATAATTGACATATAATAGTGGTCTTAAGTTTTCTATTTGACCCAGCTGGTTGGCAAGTCAAAACCAGAATCTGGCACATCTTGTCCTGGAGGCCATGCCTTATCCTGGGAGATGATGTGGAGCCTTGAGAAAAAAACATGTAACTCACAGAATCCGAAGATGGAGAGTGGTGTTTTCAACTCCCTTTTTGTCAAGTTCTTTCCTCACCTCACTACTATATTTAGAAACCAACAAGTCTGAATTCAGGACCAGTGACCTGGACCTAGGGATAAAACTGCTGTTTGTATGGAGCCTTGGAATATACAAAGTTCATAGCATCTTAAGTGTCCCTGGGTTCCAAACAACCCGCACGTACAAGCACAAAGTGTTTATGGAAGGAATGAAGAAATGAGTAATTGAGAGTTTTCTCATAGACATAGTCTCCTGGTGTTCTAGTGGCCAAGATAGCAGATGTAAGGGGAGAAGTGTGCATGAGGAACAAGGTGCAACATTTTATGAAGCAGCAATTTGACCCAGGATGAAATGATGCATTATGTGGGAAATATTAAACATTCTCCAGCAAAAGTTTACAATTACAAGTATAGCCTCTGGAACCCAGACTTTGAAGTCTGACTTCCTTGGTGGTCCAGTGATTAAGAATTCACCTGGCAATGCAGGGGACATTGGTTCAATCCCTGGTCAGGAAATGAAGATTCAACATGTTTCAGTGCAGTTCAGTTCAGTTCAGTTCAGTTGCTCAGTTGTGTCTGACTCTTGCAACCCCGTGAATTGCAGCATGGCAGGCCTCCCTGTCCAACACCAACTCCCAGAATTTACTCAAACTCATGTTCATCGAGTCGGTGATGCCATCCAGCCATCTCATGCTCTGTCGTCCCCTTCTCCTCCTGCCCCCAGTCTCTCCCAGCATCAGGGTCTTTTCCAATGAGTCAGCTCTCGTGTGAGGTGGCCAAAGTATTGGAGTTTCAGCATCAGCATCAGTCCTTCCAATGAACACCCAGGACTGATCTCCTTTAGGATGGACTGATTGGATCTCCTTGCAGTCCAAGGGACTCTCAAGAGTCTTCTCCAACACCACAGTTCAAAAGCATCAATTCTTCGGTGCTCAGCTTTCTTCGCAGTCCAACTCTCACATCCATACACGACCACTGGAAAAACCACAGCCTTGACTAGACGGACCTTTGTTGGCAAAGTAATGTCTCTGCTTTTTAATATGCTATCTAGGTTGGTCATAACTTTTCTTCCAAGGAGTAAGCGTCTTTTAATTTCATGGCTGCAGTCACCATCTGCAGTGATTTTGGAGCCCCAAAAGATAAAGTCTGACACTGTTTCCACTGTTTCCTCATCTATTTCCCATGAAGTGATGGGACCAGATAACCTGATCTTCATTTTCTGAATGTTGAGCTTTAAGCCAACTTTTTCACTCTCCCCTCTCACTTTCATCAAAAGGCTTTATAGTTCCTCTTCACTTCCTGCCGTAAGGGTGGTGTCATCTGCATATCTGAGGTTATTGATATTTCTCCCGGTTATTGATATTTCTCCCGGCAATCTTGATTCCAGCTTGTGCTTCTGCCAGCCCAGCATTTCTCATGATGTGCTCTGCATAGAAGTTAAATAAGCAGGGTGACAATATACATACAGCCTTGATGTACTCCTTTTCCTATTTGGAACCAGTCTGTTGTTCCATGTCCAATTCTAACTGTTGCTTCCTAACCTGCATATAGGTTTCTCAAGAGACAAGTCCAGTGGTCTGGTATTCCTATCTCTTGAAGAATTTTCCACAGTTTATTGTGATCCACACAGTCAAAGGCTTTGGCATAGTCAATAAAGCAGAAATAGATGTTTTCCTGGAACTCTCTTGCTTTTTCCATGATCCAGCGGATGTTGGCAATTTGATCTCTGGTTCCTCTGCCTTTTCTAAAACCAGCTTGAACATCAGGAAGTTCACAGTTCACGTATTGCTAAAGCCTGGCTTGGAGAATTTGAGCATTACTTTACTAGGGCGTGAGATGAGTGCAATTGTGTGGTAGTTTGAGCATTCTTTGGCATTGCCTTTCTTTGGGATTGGAATGAAAACGGACCTTTTCCAGTCCTGTGGCCACTGCTGAGTTTTCCAAATTTGCTGGCATATTGAGTGCAGCACTTTCACAGCATCATCTTTCAGGATTTGAAATAGCTCCACTGGAATTCCATCACCTCCACTAGCTTTGTTCATAGTGATGCTTTCTAAGGTCCACTTGACTTCACATTCCAGGATGTCTGGCTCTAGGTGATTGATCACACCATTGTGATTATCTGGGTCATGAAGATCTTTTTCGTACAGTTCTTCTGTGTGTTCTTGCCACCTCTTCTTAATATCTTTTGCTTCTGTTAGGTCCATACCATTTCTGTCCTTTATCCAGCTCATCTTTGCATGAAATGTTCCGTTGGTATCTGTAATTTTCTTGAAGAGATCTCTAGTCTTTCCCATTCTGTTGTTTTCCTCTATTTCTTTGCATTGATTGCTGAGTAAGGCTAACCCACGTCCAAGGTAAGAGAAACCCAAGTAAGATGGTAGGTGTTGCAAGAGGGCATCAGAGGGCAGACCCACTGAAACCATAATCACAGAAAACTAGCCAATCTGATCACACGGACCACAGCCTTATCTAACTCAATGAAACTAAGCCATGCCATGTGGGGCCACCCAAGATGGACAGGTCATGGTGGAGAGGTCTGACAGAATGTGGTCCATTGGAGAAGTGAATGGCAAACCACTTCAGTATTCTTGCCTCGAGAACCCCATGAACAGTATGAAATGGCAAAATGATAGGATACTGAAAGAGGAACTCCTCAGGTTGGTAGGTGCCCAATATGCTACTGAAGATCCGTGGAGAAATAACTCCAGAAAGAATGAAGGGATGGAGCCAAAGCAAAAACAATACCCAGTCATGGATGTGACTGGTGATAGAAGCAAGGTCCAATGCTGTAAAGAGCAATATTGCATAGGAACCTGGAATGTTAGGTCCATGAATCAAGGCAAATTGTAAGTGGTCAAACAAGAGATGGCAAGAGTGAACGTCGACATTCTAGGAATCAGAGAACTAAAATGGACTGGAATGGGTGAATTTAACTCAGATGACCATTATCTCTACTACTTCGGGCGGGCATCCCTTAGAAGAAATGGAGTAGCCATCATGGTCGACAAAAGAGTTCGAAATGCAGTACTTGGATGCAAAAACATGCCTCAGTGTGTCTAAAAAAGGAAAGAAAGAAAAAAATTTGAAGAAGTTTAAGAACTGTCCTAAAATTTCCAGATGCGGCACAGTGATAAAGAATCTGAATGCCAATGCACAAGACACAAGAGATGAGGGTCGGAACCCCGAGTCAGGAAGATCCCCTGGAGAAGAAAATGGCAACCCATTCCAGTATTCTTGCCTGGAAAATCCTATGGACAGAGGAGCCTGGCGGGCTACAGGGCCTGTGGTCGGAAAAGAGTTGGATACAACTTAGCGAGCATATACGAACATTCTGTCAATACTAACTCTGTGATCTCGGGCAAGTTACTTAATGTAGGTAAATAAGACAATTTATGTCTAAACTGTCTCATGTGTAAAATTGGAATAAGGAACTTCTCTGGCAGTCCAGGGTTAGGACTCCTTGCTTCTACTGCAGGGGGCATAGGTTTGATCCCTGGTTAGAGAACTAAGATCTCACATGCCAAATTGCCATAATAATAATTATGGAAATAAGAATGGTAGCTCTTACATATGTTATGAAAATCAATGAGTTGAGCTCTGTAAAGTACTAGAACTTTGCTTGACCCATTGTAAACATATATAAGTGTTTTATTATTATCACCAAGTTTTTCAACTTCCCTTTTAGCCTTTTTCCATTCTTCCCTATATACCATACCCTTCCATACTGAGACTCATTCTTCATTACTAAAGATATCTCTCCTCAGCTTGATATCGTGTCCTCTGTCACTAACCAACTTTGTGACCTGCACTTACCCTTTCTGAAACTCAGTCTCCTCATCTGTAAAATGGGAATAAGACAACATTGCCATGTTAACTTCAGCGGAGCCAAATGAAATCCTCCAAGCAAAATGAAAATCCCATCATCCACTTCATTAGTTAGAAAGCGAAATGACAGCTCCTCCTGAGAAATAAGTGACTAAGTAAATTGTGTTAAGTTGTTAATTTTGATGATATCAAGGATATAGCTAGGTTTTGTAGTACCTAAAACAAACAATTTTGGAAGTTTTCTTTAAGAAAACAGAATATAAAATTAGCCTCAAATGTCAATTTTAAAAATCAGAAAAATAACAAGTTTATTAACTGCCTCTAGATAACTGTTTTTTGCAACATACTCATCACCTCTTCATCAGTTCAGTTCAGTTCAGTCGCTCAGTCACGTCCAACTCCTTGCAACCCCACGGACTGCAGCATGCCAGGCCTACCTGTCTATCACCAACTCCCAGAGTTTACTCAAACTCATGTCCATTGAATCAGTGATGTCATCCAACTATCTCATCCTCTGTCATCCCCTTCTCCTCTTGCCTTCAGTCTTTCCCAGCATCAAGGTCTTTTCAAATGAGTCAGCTCTTCACATCAGGTGGCCAAAATATTGAAATTTAGCCAGAAATTTAAATCTTTTGACTCACTCCTTTTTTAAAAAAAATTATTTTATTCAAGTATAGCTAATTTACAATGTGGTGTTAATGTCTGCTGTACAGCAAAGCAATTCAGTTATACATTCTTTTTCATATTTTTTTCATTATGGTTTATCATAGGATATTGAATAAAGTTCCCCTGCTATACCGTAGGACCTTGCTCTTTATCCATTCTATATATAGTAGTTTGCATCCTCTAATTCCAAACTCCCAATCCATCCTTTCCCCATGGCAATCACAAGTCTGTTCTCTATGTCTGGACTCCCTCCTTTTTCTTAAGTGGGTTATCACATAATTGCAGGAACTATTCACACTTATTCAAAAATTATCCGTATAATAAGCTGCTTCTTTGGGTATAACTTAAAAACAATTTTGGGGGGTTACAATTCACTCCTTTTTTTAGATTTTATTTATTTATTTATTTTTGGTTGTGCTCAGGCTTTCTCTAGTTATAGTGAGTGGGTTACTCTCTAGTTGTGGTGTTCGGGCTTCTCATTGAGGTGGCTTGTTTCCAAGCACAGATTCTAGAGCACGTGGGCTCAGTAGTTGCTGCACAGGCTTAGTTGTCTCCTGGCATGTGGAATCTTCCTGGACTAGGGGTTGAGCCTGTATCCTCTGAATTGGCAAGCGGATTCTTAACCACTGGTGCACAGGGGTGTGCTGTGCACTAAGTCACTTCAGTCATGTCAGATTCTGGGTGACCCTATGGACCATAGCCCTCCAGCCTCCTCTGTCCATGGGTGTCTCCAGTCAAGAATAGTGGAGTGGGTTGCCATGGCCTTCCCCAGGGGATCTTCCTGACTCAGGGATCGAACCGAGGTCTTCCACATTGCAGTGGACTCTTTACAGCTGAGCCACTAGGGAAGCCCAAGAATACTGGAGTGGGTTGCCACGCCCTTCCCCAGGGGATCTTCCTGACTAAGGGATCTAAGGAACCCAGGTCTCCTGCATTGCAGGCAGATTCTTTACCAGTTGAGCTACCAGGGAAGCCCTCTTAAGGTTAGAGTCATTTATGTGGCTCTTTTTATGACTTCACTTTTTATGACTTTTGCTTCATATTCTCAATACCTAGTTAGTAATACTTGATGAACATCTCCTAATGCCCACTGAATTGAATTAAATCTAAGCAATTGTGATAAAAAGGCATCTAACAGTTAACTATAGTAAATCTTCATGAAGATGGCGTCTTGCATTTTAAAATGACAGAGGGATCCTTGGCGTAATATATTTTCTTGCTTGTTTTATGGAAGCATTCCAAAATGTCTTTCCAAATTGATATTAAAGCAGTGAGGCCTAATTTAAAATATATTTTTGTGTTTGTCTTTGATTCCTAGCACAGAGGTCCAAAAACCTTTGGAGTTTACTGAGTGATAGTGTTGCAGGGAAGAGCCAATTCTGACTCCATGATAGACCTGGTTCTTTGACTTTAACCTTTGCTTTTAGTTGCTTTTGTTATTATAATCATACATAAGGACCTGCCTCCGGGAACCCTGCCCCTCCCAAAGGTTGGCCATTTCAGGAAATATTTGCAAGATTGTTGTTGTTCAGTCACTCAGTCCCATCAGACTCTTTGCGACCTCATGGACTGCAGCACACCAGGCTTCCCTGTCCATCACCAACTCCCAGAGCTTGCTCAAACTCATGTCCTTTGAGTCGAGGACGCCATCCAACCATCTCGTCCTCTGTCATCCCCTTCTCCTCCTGCCTTCAATCTTTCCCAGGGTCTTTTCCAATGAATCAACTCTTCACATCAGGTGGCCAAAATATTGGAGCTTCAGCTTCAGCATCAGTCCTTCCAATTGTCAGGTAGTTAGAATAGGAAAAAGGGGTCCAAAATAGCAGTGGCTAAAAGACAAAGGAAAAAGCCTATGAACATAGAACAAAGGAAGGTCCGAGGACCAGGACCAGAGTGAGAACCTCAAGTGAAACAAACAGCCCTTTGGGCTAGCCCAATTTACATAGGGCAGGCTCAGGGGGAGGAGGAAAAAACATATAAAAAGAGGAGCCAAAATTGAGCTTCTTTCTTCTCTTCCTCTTTGGGTCAGCCTGCCCACATGCCTTGAGGTTGTATTTTCCTTTGCTTGCCAAATAAAACTGAGCTGTAAACGAGCTGTAACACTGGTCCACTGTTTCAAATTTTTGCTGCGGCAAGACAGAACCAAGGAAATTACACACTCCCCCGACACAATGAATATTCAGGATTAATTTCCTTTAGGATTGACTGGTTGGATCTCCTTGCAGTCCAAGGGACTCTCAAGAGTCTTCTCCAACACCACAGTTCAAAAGCCTCAATTCTTCAGTGCTCAGCTCTCTTTACAGTCCAACTGAAACCATTTACCACAGATTGTGACTCGAACCCACCTGGCTGGGTCTCAAACCCAGCCAAAACCCACGGTACCTGATTTCAGGACCTAATGAAGCTCAGGTTCTTGATGTCTCATCACAGAAAGAATTCAGTGAGAGACAAAATGATAGGTAAGAAGTGGATCTATTCAGATACAAAGGGAAGCACACTCCACAGACAGAGTGTGGGCCATCACAAAGGGTGAATGTGGCGGCTGTGAAATGTGGCATGGTAAGTTTTTAAAGGCTGGGTAATTCCATGTGCTAATGAGTGGGAGGACTATTCCAATTATTTTGGAGAAGGGGCAGAGATTTCCTGGATTTGGGTCACCGCCCCCTCCTTGGTCTTATAACAGTGCCTTTGGAAAACTCAGCAGTGGCCACAGGACTGGAAAAGGTCAGTTTTCATTCCAGTCGCAAAGAAAGGCAATGCCAAAGAATGCTTGAACTGCCGCACAGTTGCGCTTATCTCAGGTGCTATCAAGTTCAGTTCAGTTCAGTCTCTCAGTCATGTCCGACTCTTTGTGACCCCATGAATCGCAGCATGGCAGGCCTCCCTGTCCATCACCATCTCCTGGCGTTCACTCAAACTCACGTCCATCGAGTCGGTGATGCCATCCAGCCATCTCATCCTGTGTCGTCCCCTTCTCCTCCTGCCCCGAATCCCTCCCAGCATCAGAGTCTTTTCCAATGAGTCAACTCTTCACATGAGATGGCCAAAGTACTGGAGTTTCAGCTTTAGCATTAGTCCTTCCAGTGAGCACCCAGGACTGATCTCCTTCAGGATGGACTGGTTGGATCTCCTTGCAGTCCAAGGGACTCTCAAGAGTCTTCTCTAACACCACAGTTCAAAAGCATCAATTCTTCAGTGCTCAGCCTTCTTCACAGTCCAACTCTCACATCCATACATGACCACTGGAAAAACCATAGCCTTGACTAGATAAATGAGCTATTTCCCCCTTTGGATAGTAATGGCTGTTAAGTTCTCTAAAATAAGAAAGAGACTGTGGTGGTAGTTTAGTCACTAAGTTGTGTCCTACTCTTGCAATCCCATGGATTGTAGCCAGCCAGGCTCCTCTGTCAATGGTATTCTCCAGGCGAGAATACTGGAGTGGGTTGCCATTTCCTTCTCCAGAGGATCTTGCTGACCCAGAAATCAAACCCAGGTCAGAAAGAGACTCAGTTCAGTTCAGTTCAGTTCAGTTGCTCAGTCGTGTCTGACTCTTTGTGACCCCATGAACTGCAGCACACCAGGCCTCCCTGTCTATCACTAACTCCTGGAGTTCACTCTAACTCATGTCCATCGAGGTAATGCTAAAAATCCTTCAAGCTAGGCTTCAACAGTACATGACCTGAGAATTTCCAGATGTAAAAATTGGATTTCTAAAAGGCAGAGGAAGCAGAGACCAAATTGCCAACATCAGTTGGATCATAGAAAAAGCAAAAGATTTCCAGAAATACATCTGCTTCTGCTTTATTGACTATGCCAAACCCTTTGATTATGTGGATCACAATAAACTGTGGAAAATTCTTAAAGAGATGGGAATACCAGACCACCTTACCTACCTCCTGAGAAACCTGTGTACAGGTCAAGAAGCAACAGTTAGAACTGGACATGGAACAACAGACTGATTCCAAATCAGGAAAGGAGTACATCAAGGCTGTATATTGTCACCCTGATTATTTAATTCTATGCAGAGTACATCATACGAAATGCCAGGCTAGACAAAGCACAAGCTGGAATCAAGATTGCTGGGAGAAATATCAATAATCTCAGATATGCAGATGACACCACCCTTATGGCAGAAAGTGAAGAGGAACTAACGAGCCTCTTGATAAAAGTGAAAGAGGAGAGTGGAAATGTTGGCTTAAAACTCAACATTCAAAACACTAAGATCATGGCATCTGATCCCACCACTTCATGGCAAATAGATGGGGAAACAATGAAAACAGTGAAAGACTATTTTGGGAGGGTTCCAGAATCATTGCATATGGTAATTTCAGCCATGAAATTAAAAGATACTTGCTCTTTGGAAGAAAAGTTACGACCAACCTAGACAGCATATTAAAAAACAGAGACATTACTTTGCCATCGAAGGTCTGCTCTAGTCAAAGCTATGGTTTTTCCAGTAGTCAAGTATGGATGTGAGAGTTGGACCATAAAGAAGGCTGAAGACCAAAGAATTGATGCTTTTGAACTGTGGTGTTGGAGAAGACTCTTGAGAGTCCCTTGGACTGCAAGGAGATCCAACCAGTCCATTCTAAAGGAGATCAGTCCTGAATATTCACTGGAAGGACTGATGCTGAAGCTGAAACTCCAATCCTTTGGCCACCTGATGTGAAGAAATGACTCAATTGAAAAGCCCCTGATGCTGGGAAAGATTGAAGGCAGGAGGAGAAGGGGATGAAAGAGGATGAGATGGTTAGACGGCATCACTGACTCAATGGACTTGAGTTTGAGTAAACCCCAGGAGTTGGTGATGGACAGGGAGGCCTGGCATGCTGCATTCAATGAGGTCACAAAGAGTTGGACACAACTGAGTTACTGAACTGAACTGGAACTGTTATGGCACCTCCGGGTGTATATTTCACTTGCGGATTCAGGATCAAGGTCTAGTCTTGTTTGCCATCTTGGTCCCATTTGATTCTAATCAGTTTATGTTGTGTTCTTGGGCTTTGTCATTCTTTCTAAAGTTGTGCCTTGCCGCTTTCCCTCCTGTTACACAACTCTCACATCCATACTTGACTACTGGAAAAACCATAGCTTTGACTAGAGCAGACCTTCGATGGCAAAGTAATGTCTCTGTTTTTTAATATGCTGTCTAGGTTGGTCGTAACTTTTCTTCCAAAGAGCAAGTATCTTTTAATTTCATGGCTGAAATTACCATATGCAATGATTCTGGAACCCCCCCAAAATAGTCTTTCACTGTTTTCATTGTTTCTATTTGCCATGAAGTGATGGGATCAGATGCCATGATCTTAGTGTTTTGAATGTTGAGTTTTAAGCCAACTTTTCCACTCTCCTCTTTCACTTTTATCAAGAGGCTCATTAGTTCCTCTTCACTTTCTGCCATAAGGGTGGTGTCATCTGCATATCTGAGATTATTGATATTTCTCCCAGCAATCTAGATTCTAGCTTGTGCTTCATTCAGTCCAGCATTTTGCATGATGTATTCTGCATAGAAGTTAAATAATCAGGGTGACAATATACAGCCTTGACATACTCCTTTCCCAATTTGGAACCACTCTCTTATTTCATATCGGGTTCTAACTGTTGCTTCTTGGCCTGTATACAAATTTCTCAGGAGGCAGGTCAGGTGGTCTGGTATTCCCATCTCTTTCAGAATTTTCCACAATTTGTTATGATCCACACAGTCAAAGGCTTTGGCATAGTCAATAAAGCAGAAGTAGGTGTTTTTCTGTAACTCTCTTGCTTTTTCCATGAGCCAATGGATGTTGGCAATTTTGTAACAGGAGGGAAAGGGACAGGGCAAAACTTCTGAAAGAATGACATAGCCCAAGGAAACAAAATAAACCAATTAGAATCAAATGGGACCAAGATTGAAGACAAGACTAGACCTTGATCCTCAAAGAGCAAGTAAATGACACACCCCGAGATGCCATGACAGTTCCAAGGCAATGTTAAAAGACCAAGGAGTGAGCCATGGCCCAAATCCTGGAAATCTCCACCCCTTTCCAAAAATAGTTGGAATAATCCTCCAACTCAATAAGCTATAAAATTACCTAGCCTATAAAAACTAACCAAGTCAAACTTCGGAGCTGCACTCGCCCTATGAGTTTTTGAGATTGCACCCAAGCACTGCATTTCAGACTCTTGTTGACTATGAGGGCTACTCCATTTCTTCTAAGGGATTCTTGTCCATATTAGTAGATATAATGGTTGTATGAAATGTACCAAGCCCATTGAAACTAACCATGTCACATTTCTCCTGAATATTCATTGGAAAGACTGATGCTGAAGCTTAAACTCCAATACTCTGGCCGTCTGATGCGAAGAACTGACTCATTTGAAAAGACCCTGATGCTGGGAAACATTGATGGTGGGAGGAGAAGGGGACAATAGAGGATGAGATTGTTAGATGGTATCACTGACTCAATGGACATAAGTTTGAGTAGACTCTGGGAGTTGGTGATGCACAGGGAGGCCTGGCATGCTGCAGTCCATGGGGTCGCAAAGAGTTGGACACAACTGAGCGACTGTACTCAATGACTGACTGATGTCACATTTCTCAGCCCTACTCACCCTCTGGGATGGCCCATACTCTGTCTGTGGAGTGTGCTTCTCTCTGAATCTGAGTAAGTCCACTTCTTACACTTTGCAACTCACTGAATTCTTTCTGCAATGAGACTTCAAGAACCTGAGCTTCATTAGGCCCTGAAACCAGATACCGTCAGTTTTGGCTGGGTTCAAGTCCCCGCCATGTGGGTTTAAGTCCTAAGCAAGGTTTTGACTGAGTTTGAGTCCCAACCACATGGTTCAAGTCCCAATCTGTGGTAAACGTTTTCAATTTGATCTCTGGTTCCTCTGCCTTTTCTAAATCCAGCTAGAACATCTGGAAGTTCATGGTTCATGTACTGCTGAAGACTGGCTTAGAGAATTTTGAGCATTACTTTGTTAGCATGTGAGATGAGTACAATTGTGTGGTAGTTTGAACATTCTTTGGCATTGCCTTTATTTGGGATTGGAATGAAAACTGACCTTTTCCAATGCTTTGGCCACTGCTGAGTTTTCCAAATTTGCTGGTATATTGAGTGCAGCACTTTACCAGCATTATCTTTTAGGATTTGAAATAGTTCAACTGGAATTCCATCACCTCCACTAGCTTTGTTCATAGTGATGCTTCCTAAGGCCCACTTGACTTTGGACTCCAGGATGTCTGGCTCTAGGTGAGTGATCACACCATTGTGGTTATCTGGGTCATGAAGATCTTTTTTATATAGTTTTTCTATGTATTCTTGCCAGGTCTTCTTAATATCTTCTGCTTCTTTCAGGTCCATACCATTTCTCTTTTTTCTATTGTGCCCATCTTTGCATGAAGTGTTCCCTTGGTGTTTCCAATTTTCTAAGAGATCTCTAGTCTTTCCCATTCTACTGTTTTCCTCTATTTCTTTGTATTGATTACTGAGGCAGGCTTTCTTATCTCTCCTCACTATTCTTTGGAACTCTGCATTCAGATGGATATATCTTTCCTTTTCCCCTTTGCTTTTAGCTTCTCTTCTTTTCTCAGCCATTTGTAAGGCCTCCTTAGACAGCCATTTTTCCTTTTTGCATTTCTTTATCTTGAGGATGGTCTTGATCACTGTCTCCTGTACAGTGTTATGAACCTCTGTCCATAGTTCTTCAGGCACTCTGTCTATCAGATCTAATCCCTTGAATCTGTTTGTCACTTCCACTGTATAGTTATAAGGGATTTGATTTAGATCATACCTGAATGGTCTAGTGGTTTTCCCTACTTTCTTCAATTTAAGTCTGAATTTGGCAATAAGGAGTTCATGATCTGAGCCACAGTCAGCTCCTGGTCTTGTTTCTGCTGACTGGAGCGTCTCCATCTTAGGCTGCAAAGTATATAATCAATCTGATTTTGGTAATGAGTATTTGGTAACATCCATGTGTAGAGTCTTCTCTTATGTTGCTGGAAGAGGGTGTTTGCTACGACCAATGTGTTCTCTTGGCAAAACTCTGTTAGCCTTTGCCCTGCTTCAATTTGTCCTCCAAGGCCAAAGTTGCCTGTTTTCCAGGTATCTCTTAACTTCCTACTTTTGCATTCCAGTCCCCTATGATGAGAAGGACATCTTTTTTGGGTGTTAGTTCTAGAAGGTCTTGTAGGTCTTCATCAAACCGTTCAACTTCAGCTTCTTTTGCATTACTGGTTGGGGCATAGACTTGGATTAGTGTGATATTGAGTGGTTTGCCTTGAAAATGAACAGAGATCATTCTTTCAAATTTGAGATTGGACCCAAGTACTGCATTTTGGACTCTTTTGTTTACTATGAGGGCTACTCCATTTCTTCTAAGGGGTTCTTGCCCCCATTAGTAGATGTAATGGTCATATCAATTGTACCCAGCCCATTAAAACTAACCATGTCACATTTCTCAGCCCTACTTGCCCTCTGGGATGGCCCACACTCTGTCTGTGGAGTGTGCTTCTCTCTGAATCTGAATAAATCCACTTCTTACCTACCATTTTGTCTCTCACTGAATTCTTTCTGTGACGAGACATCAAGAACCTGAGCTTCATTAGGTCCTGAAACCAGGTACCATGGGTTTTGGCTGGGTTTGAGTCCCAGCCGGGTGGGTTCAAGTCCCAAGCAGGGTTTTGGCTGGGTTTAAGTTTTGTTTGCACTGGAGGTTCAGCAGTAGAATTCTTGCCTCCCACAGGGGAAATCCGAGTTCAATTCCCGGCCAGTGCTTCATGCTCACATCAGTTTGGGGCTTCCCTTGTGGCTCAGATGGTAAAGAATCTGCCTGCAATGCTGGAGACCTGGATTCAATCCCTGGTTGGGAAGATCCCCTAGATGAGGCCATGGCAACCCACTCCAGTATTCTTGCCTGGAAAATCCCCATGGACAGAGGAGCCTGGCAGGCTACATCCATGAGGTTGTAGAGTCAGACACGACTGAACGACTAAACACAGCACAAGTCCTGGTCATGTGGGTTCAAGTCCCAAAGTGAGTTTTCACTGGGTTTGAGTCCCAGCACATGGGTTCAAGTCCCAATCTGTGGTAAACAGTTTCAGCAGACATGTCTTTGTTATTAATAAGGCACAACTGTGGATCACACTTGAGTTTGTGCTAACAGGATAGCTAAGGGCACTGTTTGCTGTGCTAAATCAGTTTAGTCATGTCCAACTCTTTGCAACCCTATGGACTGTAGCCCACCAGGCTCCTCTGTCCATGGGATTCACCAAGCAAGAATACTGCAGTGGGTTGCCATGCCCTTCTCCAGGGGCTTTTCCTGACTCAGGGATTGAACCTGTGTCTCTTACATCTCCTGCACTGGCAGGCAGGTTCTTTACCACTAGTGCCATTCCCCCGCCCACCCCAGGTACCTCAGGATGAGAGCTGGTCATCAGAACCACCAAATACTTTATCAGAGTTTAGGAGCCAGCCTCTGGGAGAAGGACTGGAGACTGAGATCTATTTTTTAAAAGTCTGAGGTTCAGGACAATTTCGAAATTGGTGAAAACATGGATATTCCAGGAGGGGGATGGACTCGAAGAGGACATGGAAACTCCATGTCTCCCTACCCTTCCCCTATGCATGTCTTCCCTTTGGCTGTCCCTTGTTTATGTCTTTTGTTATAAACCAGTAATGAAACCGAGCAGGAGCAAAGCCTTTCTGTGTCCCCCATTGTTACTTGTAGGGAATAGATTCCAGCCTCCATGACCTTCCCTGAGTCCCAAAGGACAGAATGGAACAGCTGCTAATCAGAGAAGGGAGGGGATATGGAGACAAAGAAGGAGCAGCCTTGAGGCAGGGTCTTGGTTCTGCTTCAAGGGATATAGGTGATAATCCCTTTGAACTTGTCACAGAACTAAAAAACCCTCAATAAGTGAAAGGCGTTCCTAACTCTTTATTTCATCTTAAAGGGACCATTGAAGGAAGGAAAGAAGCATCTTCCCAGATTATTAGGAGCCCACCTGAGGCCAGAGTAATGGAAAGGGGTTGCTGACAAGATCAGAGTGTGTGCAGGGTTCATATACCCTAATCTTATCAGCGACCCCACCTTAGAATTGGTGCTATAACCCCCTCGCCAAATCCTCCTGCGTTAGGACACACAGTGTTTGAGAGAAGGGGCCAGCTGTATCCCCGTTTGCTTGGCAAAGCAATAAAGCCGATCTTTTCTACTTGGCCCAAAACTCAGTCTCCAAGATTCAGTTCTTGGAGATTCAGAGGATGAGATGGTTGGATGGCATCACCGACTTGATGGACATGAGTTTGAGCAAGCTCTGGGAGTTGGTGATGGACAGGGAAGCCTGGCATGCTGCAGTCCATGGGGTCGCAAAGAGTTGGACACGACTGAGCAACTGAACTGAACTGAAGATTCAGTTCAGCACAGAGGCCATGTTTTCAACACCAGTAAGTAAAGTCCTCTCGAGTTCTGTCAGTCATTCCACTGGCACCTGAGGGGACTGTTGTGGGAACACAAAACACTGCATCTCATAGAATTCCATTTATATGAAAACTCCAGAAAAGGCCATTCCATAGAAGGCAGGTTCATGAATTCCAGGGGCTGTGGGGAAGGAGCTGAATGCTAATGGGTAAGGGGTTTCCATGTGAGGTAATAAGAAAGTTCTAGAATTAGACAGTGGTGATGACTGCACAACATTGTGAGTGTACTTACTGCCATCAGATTGTACATTTTAAAATAGTCAAAATGGGGACTTCCTTGGTGGTCCAGTGATTAAGAGTCTGAGCTTCTGCTGCTGAAGAATTGGGTTAAGATCCCAGATGCTGTGCACTGCACACAAAAAAGTTAAAATGGTAAACTTTGTTATGTGTATTAATAAATTACCACAGTTTTTAAAAATGCACCGACTAGGATGGCTATTGTACCAAAAAAGCAGAAAACACTTGTCAGTAAGAATGTGAAGAAACTGGAACCCTTGTGCACTGTTGGTGAGAATGTAAACTGCTATGGTACACACAGCTGGCAGTTCCTCAAAAAGTTAAACGCAGAATTAAGAATCCACCTGCAATGCAGGAGAGGAGGGTTCAATGCCTGGATTGGGAAGATCCCCTGGAGCAAAAATAGCAACCTATTCCAGTGTTCTTGCCTGGAAAATCTCATGGGCAGAGGAGCCTGGTGGTCTACAGTCCATGGGGTCACAAAAGAGTCAGACACAGCTTAGGAACTAAACAACAACAACAAATATACTCAAAATAATTGAAAGCGGGGACTCGAATGGGTATTTGTACACCTATGTTCACAGCAGCATTATTCACAACAGCCAAAAGGTTGAAACAACCCTAATATCCATTGAGAGATGAATGGGTACACAAAATGTGGCACACTCATACAACACAGTGGAGCCTTTAAAGGGAAGGGAATTCTAACACCGTCTAGAGCATGGATGAACCTTGCAGACATGCTGTGTAAAAGTTGCCAGACGCAAAAGAATAAATATACGATTCCACATACAGAAAGTAGAGTGGAGGTTGCCACAGGCTAGGAGGAGGAGGACTGGGAAGTTGTTTCATGCGGACAGAGTTTCAATTTGGGAAAATGAAAAAGTTCTGGAGCTGGCTAGTGGTGGTAGTTTAACAAGAATGTGAATGGGTTAATGCTACTTAACTGTACTCTTACAAATGGCTAAATTTGGGGTTATGTATAGTTCACCATAATTTTTAAAAATCACAGAAAAAAAGCAAAAGAAAAAAGAAAAGAACATAGGAACATTAAGGGCCCTCCCTCCTCCAGTGCCAGGGAGAAGAGGATGCGAAGCTCGTCCAGAAGGGGGCGCCTTGAGGTCCCCCTGCTCCTCTGCGGCATCCGCACGCTACCTAAGACGAGTCATTCCACCCCAGGCTGCAGTAAATGCAAATTCCCTGGAGGGGGTCCTCTTCTGGACTCTCCGGCCCCTCCCCCTGTTTGGGTGGCGCAAGACGCTGTCTGCTCTGCAGCGCGCACGGTTGCCCGAAAACTCCTGCCCTCCCGGAAGCCTTCCTTTGCTTCCCAGGTTGGCAGAGCTCGCGTTCGTTCATCTATTTCACTGCTGCTCTCCCAGACTGTCAGCTCTTTGCAGGGGCCGGCATAGGGGCCAGCGGTAACTTTGGGGAATAAACAGCCTCAGTACCTCACCCTCCCACGTGGCGGGAAGCGTAACAGCTGCTCTCAGAGCCGCCCAGAAAAATCCCAGCAGCCCTCCCTCGGTGGATCTCTCCTGATTGAAACAAAAACGCCTTCCTGGTGGCTAGTTTCTGAGCCCTTCATCACTGGAGCCAAAATAAGACCCATTGGAAGCTGTATACCAGATTTGACCTTGGAACAGAAGAGTTTAGTTTCTAACGCTTAAAACTTTTAATAAAATGCCTGAAGAAACACACATCTGCAAGGGTAAAGGAATGAGGGTTCAAAGTACAACAGCTCCTACCTTGATTTGGTAAGTGGGATAAGCGGGGATTTTTTTTTTTTTTTTTTTTTAAGAAATGTTTACAAGTCATAAGGTGAGAGGAAAGAGAAAGAGAAAACAAGGACAAGCTATTGCTGATTACTTGTTGCAGCTTTAATTCAAGTCCTATGATAGAGGAATGGAGCAGAGCCAGCCACTCTAGAGCAGGTGAACCTGCAGATGGAGATGGAAGGGAACACGTTGTTTAGTCAATAAGTCTCTTCCCACTCTTTTCGACCCCATGGACAGTAGCCCTCCAGGATCCTCTGTTCATGGGATTTCCCAGGCAAGAATATTGGAGTGGGATACCATTTCCTTCTCCAGGGGATCTTCCTGACCCAGGGATCAAACCGGCATCTCTTGCTTGGCAAGCAGATTCTTTACCACTGAGTCACCTGGGAAGCTGGAAGAGAGCATGCCTTTGCTAAAAGTGATTTTCTTTTCCTGTGACCTTTGAGTCCCATAACTTGGTGTCTTGAAGGGCTGAAAAAAACAAAAAGCAAACAACAAAAACTGCTCTCTCTCATAAGCTGAAGTTCCAGGTGCTCCCAAGCAGTGGTCTAGCAGATAAGATTGCCCAAAGTCACCTTGCTCTGCCAAAGGCCACCTCATCTCCTCCTACTCTTGGCCTTTTGCTTCCTCTGCCTTTTGCTGCATCCCACGAGCAGATATCCTTTCACTTCAGGCCCTTTGAACTTGTTCTCTTGTCCTCCATCTCTCCACAAAACTTGTTTCCTTGTCTAATGTGAAAGTGAAACTGTGAATGTGTTAGTCGTTCTGTCATATCCGACTCTTTGCGACCCTATGGACTGTAACCCGCCAGGCTCCTCTGTCCATGGGATTCTCCAGGCAAGAATACTGGAGTGGGTTGCCATGTCCTTCTCCAGGCGATCTTCCCTACCCAAGGATCTAACCTGGGTCTCCTGCATTGCAGGCAGTTTCTTTACCATCTGAGCCACCAGGGAAGCACTTCCTTGCCTTATGCCTCTGCCTAAATGTCACTATTATGAGATTTTCTTAACGTCTTGCTTAAAGGGGCACCATCAACATTCTGTTTTATCTATCCTGATTTCTTACTTTTTTTATAGCACATATCACTGCATTTTTTAAAACATGTTTTTTATCTATCTCCTCCCTTTGGTCCATGAGGGGAAGAATGGTTCAGTGCTAAAAAAAATTCCAAGAACTAGCACAGTCCTGGGGATAGCAGGTCCTTCAGAATTTTTTTTTTGGGGGGGGGGGGTCTTTTTGGCTCTACTGTATGGCTTGCAGGATCTTAGTTCCCAGAACAGGAATTGAACCAGGGGCCACGACAGTGGAAGTGAGGAGTACTAACCACTGGACAACCAGGGGATTTCCATATTTGGATAAATTAATAAATGCTGATAAAACTTTGCCTTCCCACCAAAGCTTATTGTTTCAAACTGCCTCAAAACAATGCTGTTATGTTAGGAATTTTCTATAAATAAAAAATGATGGTTTCATGGCCCACAGTCTCTGATTTGGGTTACTCACTATGTAATTTCTCAAATCTTATTAGACTTGGGTTCGATCCCTGGGTTGGGAAGAGCCCCTGGAGAAGGGAAATGCTACCCACTCCAGTATTCTGGCCTGAAGAATTCCATGGACTGTACAGTCCATGCGGTTGCAAAGAGTTGGACACGACTGAGCGACTTTCACTTCACTTCACTATTAGGTCTGCAGCCTTACTTAATACACTTACTAAAACCATCCCAAAGAAAAAGAAATGCTAGAAGGCAAAATGGTTGTCTGAGGAGGCCTTACAAATAGCTGAGAAAAGAAGAGAAGCGAAAAGCAAAGGAGAAAGGGAAAGATATACCCAACTGAATTCAGAGTTCCAAAGAATAGCAAGGAGAGACAGGAAAGCCTTCCTCAGTGATCAGTGCAAAGAAATAAAGGAAAACAATAGAATGGGAAAGACTAGCGATCTCTTCAAGAAAATTAGAGATAACAAGGGAACATTTCATGCAAAGATGGGTACAATAAAGGAAAGAAATGGCAAGGACCTAACAGAGCAGAAAATATTAAGAAGAGGTGGCAAGAATATACAGAAGAACTATACAAAAAAGATCTTAATGACCCAGATAACCACAATGGTGTGATCATTCACCTAGAGCCAGACATCCTGGAGTCCAAAATCAAGTGGGCCTTAGGAAGCATTACTATGAACAAAGTCAGTGGAGGTGATGGAATTCCATCCTAACTATTTCAAATCCTAAAAGATGATGCTGTGAAAGTGCTACACTCAATATGCCAGCAAATTTGGAAAACTCAGCAGTGGCTAACGACTGGAAAAGGTCAGTTTCATTCTGGCCCCAAAGAAGGGCAATGCCAAAGAATGTTTGAACTGCTGTACAGTTGCACTCATTTCTCATGCTATCAAGGTAATGCTCAAAATCCTTCAAGCTAGGCTTCAACAGTATGTGACCTGAGAATTTCCAGATGTACAAATTGGATTTAGAAAAGGCAGAGGAACCAGAGATCAAATTGCTGACATCTGTTGGATCATAGAAAAAGCAAGAGAATTCCAGAAAAACATCTACTTCTGCTTTATTGATTATTCTAAAGACTTTGGCTGTGTGGATTACAACAAACTGTGGACAATTCTCTAAAGAGATGGGAATTCCAGATCACTCTACCTGCCTCCTGAGAAACTTATATGCATGTCAAGAAGCAACAGTTAGAACCGGACATGGAACAATGGACTACTTCCAAATTGGGAAAGGGGTACTTCAAGGCTGTATATTGTCACCCTACTTACTTAACTTATATGCAGAGTACATCATGGGAAATGCCAGCCTGAATGAATCACAAGCTGGAATCAAAATTGCTGAGAGAAGTATCAACAACCTCAGATATGCAGATGACACCACCCTAATGGCAGAAAACAAAGGAATTAAAAAACCTGTTGATAAAGGTGAAAGAAGAGAGTGAAAAAGCTGGGTTAAAACCCAACATTCAAAAAATTAAGATCATGGCATCTGGTCCCATCACTTCATGGCAAATAGATGGGAAAAAAGTGGAAACAGTGGCAGATTTTATTTTCTTGGGCTCCAAAATCACTGCGGACAGTGACTGCAATCACGAAATTAAAAGACGTTTGCTCCTTGGAAGAAAAGCTATGACAAAGCTAGACAATGTATTAAAAAGCAGAGACATTACTTTAGAAACAAAGGTCCATACAGTCAAAACTATGATTTTCCCAGTAGTCATGTACAGATTTGAGAGTTGGACCATAAAGTAGGCTGAGTGCCAAAGAATTGATGTTTTTTAATTGTGGTGCTGGCGAAAACTCTTGAGAGTCCCTTGGACAGCAAGGAGATTAAACCAGTCAATCCTAAACGAAATCAACCCTGAATATTCATTGGAAGAACTGATGTTGAAACTGAAGCTCCAATACTTTGGCCACCTGATGGGAAGAACTGACTCACTGGAAAAGACCCTGATGCTCAGAAAGATTGAGGGCAGGAAGAGAAGGGGACAAGAGTGGATGAAATGGTTGGATTGCCTCACTGACTCAATGGACACGAGGTTGAACAAAATGCAGGAGATAGTGAAGGATAGGAAAGCCTGGTGTGTAATCCATGGGGTGGCAAAGAGTCCAACACAACTTAGCATGTGAACAGTGAACAATAACATCCTGGGGAAAAATCTCATGTTCTTTCTATATGGTGGGATCACAATATCTAATTGAATCTACAATTGTCTTCTGACTTCATTTGGCTGCAAGCTCACTGCTTCTAAAGTCAGACTAACAACTTGGTGTCTGTTATTCATGTAAACTGAAATGCACAACCTAAAAGTTGAGAATTATGTTTTATTTGGCCAACTTACCAAGGACTTAGCCCGGGATACCACCTCTCAGCTCTGAGAGACATCTCTGAAGAAGTAAGGTGGGAGCCAGGATGTATAGTAGTTTTTGCAGACCAGGTAGTCAGGACATCAAAAGACTATTGTTTAAGACATCTCATCTCTAAGCAGACATCTCAAGTTAATGAATTTAGCACTTTTCTATGTATGGGAAGATGCCAGAGTGTGGGCTCATTGAAATCATTCCCTTGATATGTAGTTTAACTCTCCTGGGCCAGTATCCTATTTTTCTCCATCCTGAGTCCCCTCAGGGTGCACAGTTGGGGGTGGCTGCAGTGGCTGATGGCTTGATGGCTGGAATATCTTTGGCTTACTGAAATGGCAGGCCATATTTTTCATCCACACTTAAAACAAGAGTTGTATCTGATACTCAGACTTTAACTTCCTATAAATTTCTGTCATCACCAGCAGACTTTAAGCTCCTTAGGGGCACAGACCTTTCCTCTGCTGTTGTCCATGGAATCCCTAAAGCCCAGCTTAGAGCCTAGCACGCAGTGACTGCCAAGTGCTAACTATAACCCTTTCCTTACTTGCCTTATCTGGCAGGGGCTCTATGGTCCATCAGTTCCACCCATCTTACCAAGTTGCTCCCTGCTAAGATTCCCTGACACTACCACCACCTTCCTTCTTTTTTATTTTTTAACCATTTTTATTACTTATTTATTGATGCCTGTGCTGGGTCTTCATTGCTGCAAGCAGGCGTTCTCTCGATGCAGCATGTAGAGGCTACTATCTAGTTGCAATATGCAAGCTTCTCATTGCAGTGGCTTCTCTTGTTGCAGAGCACAGGCTGTAGAGTTGTTGTGGCTTAGTTGCCCTAGGGGATGTGGGATCTTGCTGGCCCAGGGACCGAACTCATGTCCTCTGCATTAGCAGGTAGATTCTTAACCACTGGACCACCAGGAAAGTCCTACCGCCACATTCCTTTGGCTTCTCACTGTCTGTACCCCTTCACCTCTTCTGGTTCCATAACCATTCGTGTGCATCTTCAGGACAAGTTGCACTGTTAAACTATCGTCACCCACATGGCAAAATCCTCTGTCTCACCTTATGGATAGCTTGGTCATCTCAGCAAATGCTCGACACTCCTCAACCCTGAAATATTTCCTTCCTTTGCTTCCCTGATGCCATCTTATTTCTCCAGCCCCTCTGTTCCCAGGACTGTGGGATTTATACCTCAGGCTTCTCTCTTCTCTCTTTAAATACAATGTCCCAGACATTGCATAGTTTACATGTATCATCCATATGCATAGTTTATATGCTTTACAATGAGAGAGTCAATTCCTAGGCAGGTTGATAAGAAGTCCAGGGGTCCTCGAGGAGAGAGGGGTCTGGGGTTCTCAAGGAGGAGGAAAGGACAAACTTTTTTTTTTCCCTCTACAATTCTTAGTCTTAGTCACATAAAACGTTTTTTTCTTTAAGTCCAGAACTGATGATTACACAACAAACAACTCAGTTTAAACTCTGTACTAGGGAGTACCCTGGTGGCTCAGAGGTTAAAGGGTCTCCCTGCAATACAGGAGACCTGGGTTTGATCCCTGGAGAAGGAAGATCCCCTGGAGAAGGAAATGGCAACCCACTTCAGTACTCTTGCTTGGAGAATCCCATGGATGGAGGAGCCTGGTGTCCTCGGAGTCACAAAGCGTCGGACACGACTGAGCAACTTCACTTTCAGAGATTATATAACAACAGTGTATATGCTTGAGGACAGTTTTTCCTTCCTGAAAACCTTCTGACTAATCCTGATATCTTAGACTGTATATTATGGGAGTGGGTCTGGTAGGATCTCTCTATTGTTAAATTCTAATCCTGTTATCCTAAAATGTAAATTGTGGGAGTGGGTCTGGTAAAATTTTCACAAACTTGAGACATCTTTTTGAATTATTGTAATAATTAGTTAAAAGGTATATAACTCCCTTGCTAACACTAGTGAGGGGGACATTCTCCATCCCCCTTCTGATGTCTATGTCAGAAGATTTCTCTGTCCATTTTAACTTTAATAAAACTCTGCTATACAAAAGCTCTTGAGTGATCAGTCCTGGTCCCCGGTCCCAAAGTTAAATCCTCTTTGGAGATCACGAATCCAGCACAGTTCACCAGAAGCCATCAACAACTTGTTTGTGTCTCTGGAGTCATCTATTCATTGTCTCCTGGCAGCCTGGCTCTCACTGGGCACAGGCACCTCAGAAGCTGAAGTTCTGGCTTCGCTTCTTCTTTCTCCAAAGTGTTATTTATTTGTTTACTTTTTGGCCATGCTGGGTCTTCGCTGCTGCTTGAGCTTTTCTCTAGTTGCGGAGAGTGGGAAGCTGCTCTCTAGTTGCTGTGTGCGGGCTTGTCAGTACAGTGGCTTCTCATTGTGGAGCACGGGCTCTAGAGTGCACAGGTTTCAGTTGCAGCTCATGGGCTCTAGAGCATGGGTTCAATAGTTCTGGTGCACGAGCTTAGTTGCTCGTGGCATGTGGGATCTTCCCAGATCAGAGAGCGAACCTTCTGCATTGTGTCAACTACAAATTGGCACTTACCAAGAGCATTGCCAATGACTGAACAACAAAGGCTTTTGCCATCTGCCTCTACGGAGACTGAACCCCATGCTGCCAGAGCTGCTGCCCTTCAAGTCCCTGAGGGAGTTCAGGGTGGAGTGAGGCATTCTGTGCTCCAGGGAATCCGGTGGGACAGGTCTTTAGATAGGTGGATGTTTTTAGCAACAGAACTTATGATCTCAATCCTTGCATCTCCTCATATCTAGAGAAGCACTAAATCCCTTCCTGGTGACATCAGACCCTCATGACTAACAAAAAACCTTTTGTAAAATGAGTGTTTCATGGCACTGAACTCCCCCTTCACCAAAACCTTATATATTGACTTTCCCCCACTGCTGCTTTGGAGCAGTCTCTCAGAGCTATCTGAGATGCTGCCTCCCAGGCTGCAGTCCTCATTTTGCCCCAAATAAAACTTAACTTACAACTCTCAAGTTGTACATCTTTTTTTAGTCGACAATTGGCAGCTGGATTCTTTACCACTGAGCCACCAGAGAAGTCCTGTTATTTTCTTCTGATGGGCCTCAACCTTGCTATAACTGCCTGGTTCAAAACAGAACACCTCCTTGATTCTTCCCCCAGCCAGCATCCCTCCATCACATCCATCTCTTTGGATTATAGATTCTGCCTCCTAAATACCTTGTTACTTCTCTCCAAGGCCCAATAGTCTATTTCTCTATTTTTCAGACCTGGGCTCTGGGTGATCCTGAACAATGTCACCTTACACTCTGATTTCTATTGGGTTTTCTAAACTGCCTCTTGAATTGCATTCCCCCACCTACAATCCTTTCTTCCCTCAGCAGTCAGAATTACTTTATTATTATTTTTAAGGCATATATTTATTTATTTTTGGCTGCATCCGGTTTTAGTTGCATGGCATGGGCTTCTCTTTAGTTGGGACACATGGGATTTTAGTTCCCTGATCAGGGATTGAACCTGCATCCTCTGCATTGGAAAGTGGGTTTTTAACCATGGGACCACCATAGAAGTCCCCAGAGTTACTTTCTGTGAGCCAACCTGGTTGTACATATCTGCTTGATACAGGTCGCCATCTTCCTATTACTTTAGGGACAAAAATCTTACCTCTTTACCCTAGCATTCAAGATACTTCATGGTAGAGCCACTGACATGTCAGTTACCCCTGCCATCTCTCCCCACCCTATCCCACCCAACACACCCTAAGCTATAGTTAAAGTAATCTTTTCAGTTCTTCAAACATTCCTCCAACTTTTGACTAGAGAGCTTCCTGATACTTCCTGCCTACATTTGCTTCAGGTCCCAGCTTAAAGATCACTTCCAGAAATACCCCAGTCCCCTACCACCACTTGCCCACCCCCTGGAAGGTGGGTATTACAACTTGTTCATCATTGGTGTGTCAATGGTGTGCCTAGAAGGCTTCCAAATATTTCTGAAAATAAGCAGATACATCAAAATTAGAAGGAAAAAGTCAGAATCATTGGACAGGTTTACTGAAGCTGAGAATTTATCTCACAATCCAAATGGCTTCTGGTATAGGCTGTGTGATGTCTCTTTGATCACAAGGCCCCATCCACCAAACCCCAACAGATCATTCCTGTCCTGTTCATTCTGGAATATAATACATCAAGCTGCCCCCACATGTGGACTCTGCTGTTGGATACAGATCAGGCTGTCTGGAGCATCTGCTTGCACACTTGGCCTTCACAGAATAGTTCCTAGGGACAGGGAGGAAGGGAGAACAGAGTTGAGTTGGCATATAGTCTATTATTATTCCCAATGGCTCAGCAGGTAAAGAATCCACCTGTAATGCAGGAGACACAGGACACTCAGGTTCGATCCCTGGGTCAGGAAGATCCCCTGGAGAAGGAAATGGCAACCCACTCCAGTATTCTTGCCTGGAGAATCCCATGGGCAGAGGAGCCTGGTGGGCTTCAGTCCGGAGAGTAGCAAAGAGTCAGACATGACTGAGCAACTGGACAGCAGCAGCAGCTATTATTATTATTAGTCATACTTCTGACACCAGGTACATGATGTCTTTTCCAATCCCACCCCTCTTACAACAAACTGGACAGCCAACAGTTTGATTTAGTTTGGACACTGAGCATCAGAGCTAGTGCAGACCCCACAGGTCAAGGGCTTAGTCTCATAAGATTGCCCCTACTTCAGACATCAATTGCTACATCTGACTGATCATCCCATATTGGGGATTCCCACAACTCCCTTCTCAGGTTCAATACTTTGCTAGAATGGCTCACAGAAACACTTTTTGCTTATACTTACAGGTTTATTATAAAGAATGCAACTCAGGAACAGCCAAATGGAAGAGAGGTATAGGAGAAGGTATTGTGATAGGGGTGGGAGTGGGGCATACAGAGCTTCCATGACCAGTCTAGCAGAGCTCCCTTCCAGCACTTCTATGTCTTCACCAACTAGAAAGTTCTCTGAACTGCCAGGAGCTAGTGTGAGGAATCCCACCCGTGACAAGGTCATGAGGGAGGAAGCTGACATACGCAAGGCCGTGATCAGACTTCAGGAGTTCCCCCGGCATTTCCTGAGCATCCACCCCGCAAAATAAAAATCTGCTGGCTTTTGTACTCTGCTTTTCCACTTTTCTGATATTCTCTGGAAAAAAGTCAACTCAGGGCTTTAGTCTTCTGCATTTGAAAGGGATGTTTCAGTTAACCCCCTCTGATTGCTCTCTAGCTTGCCTAACAGGTTCCCTGGACCTCTTACAGCTTGTGAATTGCTTGCAGCCCCCAACTGCGAGAGGCACAAAGCTTAAAAGCATCTTAGAGATACAGAGCCTTTTCTAAAGAGTTAAAAATTATATTGGTGACGGGATTTCACTGTTGACTCAATGATTGCTGCCAGGCCTCCATATTCTTTATCTTTTAGGCACCTGGGAAGATGTTAATCAATGTAAACGGGATATGGAAAAAGATTTAGAGTAGTTGTGATGTTAGCAACACTAGACTTTTGAGTTAATTGCTTTTTCTTTATTATAAATCACTGTACTCCTTTCACTTGATATAAACTGCTGTATCCTTGCTATGTAAGAATGTAACTTTATTTAGTGCTTTCTGAGAGTGGCACCAGACTTTGGGAAGATCAACACAAATAAGTCTTCTGGTTGACAAACCCTTATCAGAAAAAAGGCTGTAAAATGTTAATTGGCCCTTTTTGGCCAGAAGATGATGTAAATCACCTAAGACTTGTGTATACAATTAGGTATGCAGAGAGAAAAGCCTGGTTTTGATAAGAGTCTGGGCTGCTAACACTGCATAATTTTGTGTTACCCATTGATCTCTATGTACAATCTAAAAGGTATATAAGGCCTTCTAAACAATAGGAGCCGGAGCCAGTCGCTGGACTGGTTTCCCCCGTGTCTCTCTTTTTCCCTCCCTCTCCCTCTTTGCCTTAATTTCAGGCTGAATTCCATCTGGGGCGTGGAGGCTCGCCAAGTCTACTTACTTCCCCTGGCTGTTAAGACCCGCGAGAAAGGGAGCCTAAGGCGAGGCACCCTTAGATATTCAAGCAAGCGCCAGTGGCCCAACGCAGATGGTGCAAATTCCTTGTCTGGAATTTTATTGGTCTTCCGCGTAATCCAAGCTATTCAGCCCTCTTCCTCCACTTAATCTTCCTACTACACTATTTCCTCCTAATCTAATCTTATATTAATAAATAAATAAGTCTTTCCTCGCCGACTCCGTCCACCCTTCGAATTCCCTGGATCCACCGGGGCTGGACCCCGGCACGGAACCCCTTTGTTGTTGTTGTTCAGTTGCTAAGTCACGTCCAGCTCTTTGTGACTCCATGGACTGTAGCTGTAGCACACCTGGCTCCTCTGTCCTCCACTATCTCCCTAATTTTGCTCAAATTTATGTTCATTGAGTCAGTGATGCCATCCAACCATCTCATCCTCTGTCGTCCCCTTCTCCTTTTGCATTCAATCTTTCCCAGCATCAGGGGCTTTTCCAATGAGTCAGCTCTTCACATCAGGTGGCCAAAGTATTGGAGCTTCAGCTTCAGCAGCAGTCCTTTCAATGAATATTCAGAGTTGATTTCCTTTAGGATTGACTGGTTTTACGTTCTTGCAGTCCAACAGACTCTCAAGAGTCTTCTCTAGCACAGCAATTCGAAAGCATCAGGTTTTCAGTGTTCAGTCTTCTTTATGGGTCCAACTCTCTCATCCACACACGACTATTGGAAAAATCATAGCTTTGACTATGCACACCTTTGTTGGCAAAGAGATGTCTCTGCTTTTTAGTACACTGTCCAGGTTTGTCATGGGGCTTCCCAGGTGGCACAGTGGTAAAGAATCCACCTGCCAGGGCAGGAGATGCAGCAGATGTGGGTTGGAACACTGGGTCGGGAAGATCCCCTGGAGTAGGAAATGGCAACCCACTCCAGTATTCTTATCTGGAAAACCCCATGGGCAGAGGAGCCTGGGGTCCAGTCCTTGGAGTCAGACATAACTGAGTGACTGAGCACGCACACACACACACAAGTTTGTCATAGCTTTCCTTCCAAGGAGCAAACACCTTTTAATCTCATGCCTGCAGTCAGCATCCACAGTGATTTTGGAGCCCAAGAAAATAAAATCTGTCATTGCTTCCAGTTTTTTTTCCTTCTGTTTGCCATGAAATGATGGGACCAGATGCCATGATCTTAGTTTTCTGAATATTGAGTTTCAAGCAAGCTTTTCACTCTCCTCTTTCACCCTCATCAAGAGGCTCTTTACTTCCTCTTCACTTTCTGCCATAAGGGTGGTGTCATCTGCATATCTGAGGTTGTTGATAATTTCTGCCAGTAATCTTGATTCCAGCTTGTGATTCATCCAGCCCAGGATTTCACATACATGATGTACTCTGCATAGACATTAAATAAACAGGGTGACAATATACAGCCTTGTTGTACTCCTTTCCCAATTTTGAACTAGGTCAGTTAGTCCATGTAAGGTTCTAACTGTTGCTTCTCAACCCACCTACAGGTTTCTCAGGAGACAGGTAAGGTGGTCTGGTACTCCAGTCTCTTTAAGAATTTTCCACAGTTTATTGTGATCCACACAGTCAAAGTCTTTTGTGTAGTTAATGAAGAAGTAGATATTTTCCTGGAACATCCCTTGCTTTCTCCATGATCCATGAACTTATTTATGTAAAGGTTTTTATGGAGGTTTCATTACATAGGCATGATTGCTTAAATCATTGGCCATTGGTAATGGTCAATCTCTAATCCCTCTCCCCTCACCTGAGTTCAGGGGCTGGGCTGAATGTTCCAACCTTCTAATCCTACCTTGATCTTTCTTGGGACTAGCTCCCATCCTGAAGCTCTCTAGGGTCCCCAGCCACCATTTATCTCATTACCATACAGAAGACACTCTCATTACTCTGGAGATTCCAGGGGTTTTAAGAACCAGGTACAAAGGCCAAATATTCATTGGTTTTCATTATATCACAGCTTATAAAAATCATAAGCCTCTTGAAGGAGAAAGATGAGAGTGAAAAATCTAGCTTAAAACTCAACAGTCACAAAACTAAGCTCATGGCATCTGGTCCCATCACTTCATGGCAAATAGATGGGAAAACAATGGAAACAGTGACAGACTTTATTTTCTTGGGCTTCAAAATCACTGAAGATGGTGACTGCAGCCATGAAATTAAAAGACGCTTGCTCCTTGGAAGAAAAGCTATGACCAACCTAGACAGCGTATTAAGAAGCAGAAATGTTACTTTGTTGATATATGTCCATATAGTCAAAGCTATGGTTTTTCTAGTAGTCATGTACAGATGTCAGAGTTGGACCATAAAGAAGGCCAAGCACCAAAGAATTGATGCTTTTAAACTGTGGTGTTGGAGAAGACTCTTGAGAATCCCTTGAACAGCAAGAAGATCAAACCAGTCAATCCTAAGGGAAATCCATTGTGAATATTCATTGGAAGGACTGATGCTGAAGCTAAAGCTCCAATACTTTGGCCACCCATTGGGAAGAGCCAACTCACTAAAAAAGCCCCTGATGCTGGGAAAGATTGAAGGCAGGAGGAGAAGGGGACAACAAGGATAGGATGGTTGGATGGGATCACCGTCTCAATGGACATGAGTTTGAGCAAACTCCGGGAGATAGTAAAGGACAGAGCAGCCTGGTGTGCTGCAGTCCATGAGGTTGCAAAGAGTCAGACATGACTGAGCAGCTGAACAAGAGCAATAATAAGAATCATCCCAAGAATGTCCTTAGACCAAGGGTCCTTCTACCCTCTGCTTGGGCAGAGTTCTTGGACATGCCGAAGAAGATGCAGCAATTTGAACATTACTCCTTATAGCCACATAATCTGAATTCTTAAACATATTTGTATTTCCTTCGTAGTTCTGTACTACATTTTTGTGATGGCAAGTTTCTTAACTTTGTTTTTATTGCCAGAAAAGTATGAGGTTTGTCCATCTAAGAATCGAAGTATCTTCAATGCCTTCATAATGAAAGACCACCACCTCAAAGACCACCCATATCCCACTTTAAGTGCTCTAATTTTGTCTTCATGGATCTGACCTAGACTTCATATGTACATTGGGACCAAAAAGGCATAGAGTTGAAAGCACACATTCTTGTCAGACCTAGATTTGAATCTTCACTCTGCACCTTGGGGAATTTCTAAACCTCAATCTCATCATTGGTAAATGGGAAAAAAATACTGTCTCTTTCACAGGATTGGCTTGAAGACTAAGTCAGAAAACGCACTCAAAGGATTTAACTAAGTAATTGCACACAAAGTCATCATTTGAAAATGTAAGCCATTGTAATACACATATATGGCAAGAAGGAATTCTCATTTTAAAAGCCATAATTAAGCCTTTATGCACAATTTTATACTTTATAGATTATATTTAGAAATTATTGATTAGGTTGACCTATAACTTGTATGGTCTTGAAGTGCTGGTGGCTTAAGAAATTGATATATCCCTTTTGAAAGTGAATAAGGCAACAAAGTAGCAAGAAGCAATGATGTCTGGGACAGCACTGATCCCCTCTGTAAATTTTTCCTAAGGAAATAAGTCCATGGATGCAAAAAGCTCTATTTATGTGAATTTAAGAGACAGCAGAAAACACTCTGAAACAATATTTCTGGACATTGTAATTAAGAAAACATTTTACTAAAATGAAAGTTCATGAATCTGATGGAATAGTACACAGTGGTTGGCTACCTCATTATATGGATTCAACTAACACAAAATGAATACAACAGGACAATTGTTAGAAAGTTAGAATATGTTTTTCTATTAAATGAAAAGGCAGAATACTCTCTCAGACTGGAAGGCAAGACATCAAATTGAAAACAGTTGCGTTGGGATGGTAGGATGCTGGTCACGGTTTCCTAACCTCATTTTAAAAATAAGAACATTTAACAACAACAAAACAAACAACCCAACCTGAAAATGGGCAGAACACCTAAATAGACATTTCTTCAATGAAGACATGCAGATGGCCAATAGGCAACATGAAAACATGCTCAACATCGCTAATTATTAGAGAAATGCAAATCGAAACTATATGAAGTACCACCTCACAAAAGTCAATAAGGTCTACAAATAACAAACGCTGGACAGGGTGTGGAGAAAAAGGAACCCTACTACACTGTTGGTGGGAATGTAAATTGGTGCAGCCACTATGGAAAACAGTATGGAGGTTCCTTAGAAAACTAAAAATAGAATTACCATAGGATCCAGCAATACCACTGTTGGGAATATATCCAGACAATACTATAATTCAAAGAGATACATGCACCCCTATGTTCATAGCAGCACTATTCACAATAGCCAAGACGTGGAAACAATCTATATGTCCATTGAGAGATGTACAGATAAAGGAGATGGAGTACATGTATACAATGGAATACTACTCAGCCATAATAAAGAACAAAATAATGCCATTTGCAGCAACACGGATGCAACTAGAGATTATCCCACTGAATGAAGTAAGTCAGAAAGAGAAAGACAGGTGCCATATGATGTCATTTATATATGGAGTCTAAAATAAGCCACAAATGAACTTCTCAACGAAGAGCAAACGACTCGCAGACATAGGAAACAGACTTGTGATTGCCAACAGGGTGCGGGTGGGGATGCGGGAGGAATGGACTGGTAGTTTGGTGTTAATAGATGCAAACTATTATGTATAGAATGTATGGACAGCAACGTCCTACTGTATAGTACAGGGAACTACGGTCAATGTCCTGGGATAAACCACAATGGAAAAAAACATAAAAAGAATGTGTGCATACACACACACACACACACATATATATTTATATGTATGTATGTATGTATGTATGTCTGGAGGAGGGCATGGCAAGCCATTCCAGTGTTCTTGCCTGGAGAATCCCATGGACAGAGGAGCCTGGTGAGCTACAGTTTCTAGGGTCACACAGAGTCAGACACGACTAAAGCAACTTGGCACACATGCACGCATGAATGTATGTATAACTGAGCCACATTATTGTACAGCAGAAATTCACACATTGTAAGTCACCTATGTCAATTTAAAAAATACAGGAACAAAATAGGGCCAGTACCTATTGGAGTTGGTCCTCTTCAATCCAATAGGTCCAGCCTCTGTTCTTCTTTTCCCCCTTCTGCACGCAGGTGAACTTGTCATTGTCCCAAGTGACCAAGCTCTGCATGAGGGATGGGAGAAAATACTGATTTGCTCCGGCAGCATCCTCAGATATGACTAGAGAAGGTGTCAAGGACCTTGCAAAACTAAAAGTCTAAGTCACGACTTTAATTTTTGCCCTGCGGACTTCCCTGGTGGCTCAGTGGTAAAGAATCCACCTGTCAATGCAGGAGACACAGGTTCGATCTCTGATCAGGGAAGATCCCACATGCCTCGGAGCAACTAAGCCCATGCACCACAACTGTTGAGCCTGTGCTCTAGAGACTGAGAGCCACAACTACTGAGCCCAATTGCCTTAGAACCTGTGCTCTGCAACAAGAGAAGCCACTGCAATGAGAAGGCTTTGCACCACAACTAGAGAGTAGCCACGATCGCCACAACTAGAGAAAACAGCCCACATGGCAGCAAAGACCCAGCACAGCCAAAACTAAATAAATGATTTTTACTTTGCATTTTCTGTTATCCACGCCTTTGTTATCCCCATCAAATTCTTCTCTGATTTTAAATTTCACAACATAGTTCCTGAAGGTGCTGATGGTAAAAGAATCCCCATTCTGCTCAATCACTTTCTGTGGCTTCAGCATCTTGGCTGTCTTATGAGTGGCAAAGTCAATATCTTAAAAATAATTTTTTAGAAAGAAAAGATATTTAAACATTTACTTGAGACGCAAAAGCTAAGGATTTGGCAGCTGTCCTCAAAATCATTGCGTCTGATGGCTAGTGTTTCTCAGAGTTTTGGTATAGACAGTTCCCATTCAATGGCTTTGAACTCATTATGAACTAGAGATAAAGGCTGCTTATTTGGTTTATTTGCTTTAATATTTATTTATTTGGCTGCCTTGAGTCTTAGTTAGCAACGGGTGGGATCTTCAGTCTTCGTTGTGGCACGTGGAATGTTTAACTGTGGCATGCAACTCTTAGTTGCAGCATGTGGACTCTAGTCCCTGACCAGGGCTTAAACCAGGGCTCCCTGCATTAACAGCGCAGTCTTAGCCACTAGACCAGCAGGGAAGTCCCAAGGTTGCTATTTTAAATAGAGAAAAAGTGAAAGTGAAAGTCATTGAGTCATGTCTGACTCTTGGTGACTGCATGGACTATACAGTCCATGGAATTCTCCAGGCCAGAATACTGCAGTGGGTTCCCTTCTCCAGGGGATCTTCCCAACCCCAGGATTGAACCCAGGTCTCCCACATTGCAGGCGGATTCTTTATCAGCTGAGCCACCAGGAAGCAAAGTGCAATTTTAGCCAGAGCTGAGGGAGGTGACAAAGTGAGTGGTGAGCTGTGCAGATCTTGGGGGGAAAGAAGTATAGGACTGGAGAAGGAAATGGCAACCCACTCCACTATTCTTGCCTGGAGACCCCCTTGGAGTCTGGTGTGCTACAGAGGGGTCACAGGGTCGGACACTACTTAGCAACTGACCAGCAACAGCAAGTGTACAACAGAGCTCACTAGAACTCTCAGGAAGTGCATGTCAGATGGTCTCAGGAACCTTCAGGAGACTGGGGTGGCTGAAGAAGAATGAAGGAGAATGAGAAGGAGGGGAGGACCTAGAGATGAGATTCAGGGTAGCATAAGGGACCATCGGGCTTTAATTCAGAGCATGATGGAGTTGGATGGGAGCCACTGGAATATTTAGAGCAGGTGACATGATCTCATTGGCAGGCAGCCACAACTGCTGGCTTGTCATCCTGAACATTCCTATGAGTCATGGGACATGGTTCTCCTATTTAGGGAATGTCCTGTTCATGTAGAATGAAGTTTCAGGAATCATTTCAGAGATTTATGTACTTTGTTGCAGATAGCTTGGTCCCAGAATTGTCCCTGTTTTAACTTGTTTGCCTAACAGATTCTTTTTTTTCTGACATGACTGGCCCTCAGAGCTAGCTGTGCTTTTCAGGGCTGGGTGCCTCACATCTCCATTTCCAGCCTAGAAAATGTGGCCAAGGCCTTCATAGGGCTCCATGAGCATCACATTAGCTGCTACCCATTTCTTTTTTTCTTTTTATTTTTTTAATGTATTTTTTGGCTGCACCACACAGCTTGCAGGTTATTTGTTCCCCCAAATTAGGATTGAACCCCAGGCCCTCAGCAGTGAAAGTGCTGAGTCTTAACCAGTGGACCACCAGGGAGCTTCGAGTTCTATGCATTTCTAAGCTCGATGATGGTGTGAATGTCCTTGTCTTAAGAAAGCTGGTTTTTTTTTTTTTTTTGGCTTCCCTGGTGGTCCAGCAGTCATGAATCTGCTTTGTAATGCAGGGACACCAGTCTGATTCCTGGTCCAGGAAGATCCCACATGCCACAGGACAACTAAGCCCCTGTGCCACTACTACTAGCCCATGTTCAGCAGTTACTGAAGTTTGTGTGCCTTAGAGCCCATGTTCCCCAACAGAGAAGCCACTGCAATGAGAAGCCGGCACTCTGCTGCTAGAGAGTAACCCCCCCACGCTCTCTGCAACTAGAGAAAGTCCATGTACGATAACAAAGACCCAGTGCAGCAATAAATATATAAATAATTTTTAAAAAGCTAGCTGCCTGGAAAAAAAAAAAAGAAAGGCTTTCTTAGAATGAAATAATGTCATTTTTGGTATATTGTCACCCTGCTTATTTAACTTATATGTAGAGTACATCATGTGAACTGCCAGGGTGGATGAATCACAAGCTGGAATCAAGATTGCCAGGAAAATATCAACAACCTCAGATATGCAGATGATATTAACCTAATGGCAGAAAGTGAGGAGGAACTAAAAGAACATCTTGATGAAGGTGAAAGAGCAGAGTAAAAAAGCTGGCTTGAAACTCAACATTCAAAAAACTAAGACCATGGCATCCGGTCCCATCACTTCATGGTAAATAGATGGGGAAAAAATGGAAACAGCGGCAGATTTTATTTTCTTGGGCTCCAAAATCACTGAGGATAGTGACTGCAGTCATGAAATTAAAAATGCTTGTTCCTTGAAAGACAAACCTAGACAGCATCTTGAAAAGCAGAGACCTCACTTTGCTGACAAAGGTCCATATAGTCAAAGCTATGCTTTTTCCAGTAGTCATGTATGAATGTGCTATGCTTAATTACCCTTTGTGTCTGACTCTTTGTGGCCCCATAGACTGTAGCTCACCAGGCTCCTCTGACCATGAGTATTCTTCAGGGAAGAATACTGGAGTGGATTGCCATGCCCTTCTCCAGGGGATCTTTCCAATCCAGGTATCGAACCCAGGTCTCCTGCATTGCAGGCTGATTCTTTACCGTCTGAGCCATCAGGGAAGGCCAAGAATACTGCAGTGTGTAGTCTATCCCTTCTCCAGGTGATCGTCCTGACCCAGGGATCGAACCGCATTGCAGGTGGAGTCTTTACCAGCTGAGCTACCAGGGAAGCCCATAGATATGACAGCTGGACCATAAAGAACGTTGAGTGCTGAAGAATTGATGTTTTTGAACTGTGGTGCTGGAGAAGACTCTTGAGAGTCCCTTGGATTGCAAGGAGACCAAATCAGTCAATCCTAAAGGAAATCAACCCTGAATATTAATTGGAAGGACTGATGCTGAAGCTGATGTTCCAATACTTTGGCCACCTGATGGGAAGAGCTGACTTATCGGAAAAGATCCTGATGCTTGGAAAGACTGAGGGCAGAAGGAGAAGGGGGCGACAGAGGATGAGATGGTTGGATGGCATTATTGACTCAATGGACATGAGTTTGAGCAGACCTCGGGAGACAGTGAAGGTAGGAAAGCCTGGCATGCTGCAGTCCATGGGGTCACAGAGTCAGACACAACTTAGCAACTGAACAACAACATCATTTGCAACATATTGGATGGACCTACAGATGATCATACTAAATGAAATAAGTCAGAAAGAGACAAATACTGTATGATATCAGTTACTAATATATGTGGAATCTAAAATATGATACAAATGAGCTTATCTATGAAACAGAAACAGACTAACAGACATAGAGAATACACTTGTGGTTGTGGAGAGTCAGGGAGTGGAGAAGGAAAATATTTCCCGTTTGAAATTAGTAGAAGAAGCTGTTATATATAGGATGGATAAACAGCAAAGTCCTACTGTATAGTATAGGGAACTATATTCAATATCTTGTGATAAACCATAATGGAAAAGAATATAAAAAAGAATATATACATATATTTAACTGAGTCACTGTTATACAGTGGAAATTAACAGAATATTGTAGATCAACTTTTTTCAATAAGATGAAAAAAACTTTTAACCTAGAACTCTAGCTTTTAGCATGAAATGCAAATGATCCAGTTTTTACTTATTTTCAGCAATCTTTAAACATGGAGGCTAAACCCTTAAAATATTTATCTGATTATTAATATGATCAAGCCAAATTTAAAATAGTTATCACTGACTTTCCTTAAAGCCTTTTCTTTATATATAACAAAAACAAATAAGAAACCAAACTTTAGATGATTACTATATATCAATTATGCTTTTACAATCAGTGAGACGATTGTTGCTAGTAAATTTATAATTGGTACTACCACATTATAAGACTGTCACTTAACAGATTGGTGGTTGCCGGCTGGCTTTTTAAAGATCAAAATTCAAACTAGCTTAGGTTCTGGTCATTTTCTGCCAGGTCTACACAGGACCTCAGTGACGAAATTGCTCACAAGGCTTTTGTCCAGGTCAAACCATACTTTTCCACACCATTTATTTTTTAAGTAGGAAGTATGACATTCCAGCAGAAGGAAGTGAAGTGGAAGTCGCTCAGTCGTGTCCAACTCTGCGGCCCTGTGAACTATGTAGTCTATGGAATTCTCCAGGACAGAATACTGGCGTGGGTAGCCTTTCCCTTCTCCAGGGAATCTTCCCAACCCAGGGATGGAAGCCAGGTAACAATCTACATGGCACACATACCATTATAAGCATGTGAGCAGATACATTTTAGGGCAGGATCTCAAAGAGGCCAACACAAACATATACTTTTTTAAACTTCATCTGTTCACATTAACCCTTCATTTCACAGCCACTTCTTTTTGAAAATTTTTTTATTTTTATTTATTTATATTATTTGGCTGTGCTGGGTCTTAGTTGTGGCATGTGGGATCTTTGCTTGAAGCATATAGGATCTTTTATACATATGTAACTGAAACATTTCATTTAAAAAATTTTATAGTTTGTGAGTGACAAAATGAACAGTGTGTAATGTGATGTGACCAAAATTATGTTTTAAAAGTGCATTCATACACAGAGTTTAAATCTCATGTAAAAAAATAAAAAACAGCCATTTAATATTGTCAAATTTTTATCCCAATACATGTGAATATTGTGTCAGATTTTATTAATTTGTCTTACAGCAAGATCTTTAGCTGTGGGATGTGAAACATGCAGCATGTGAGATCTAGTTCCCTGATTAGGGATTAAACCTGGGCCCCCTGCCTTGGGAGCTCATTCTTAGCCACTGCACCACCAGGGAAGTCCCCCAAAGCTACTTCTAATTTTGAGGCAATGTGGGTCTTGGAGCCAACAGAAATTGGGCTTTAAATCCCAGTTTATGCAGTAACTTTCAACAAGTTGGTAAAATCCTTATGTTCTCATGTTCATGATGAGATTAAAGGGAAGTCCTGGACAAGATGGTCAAGCTCTGTAGGCATTAGCTTCCTTCCTGCCTAGAGTGTCATACCCTGGGTCATCCTTGGCTATTGTGGGTCCCACCAAGATCTCCCAAATCTGCAGCCAACTTCTCCAGACTATAGAACCCAAGCAAACTTTCTTCAGTGTCCAAAGGACAAGTTGCCTTTCTTTTCCCTTCGATTTGGCAGAAGCTAGCAAAGAGCAATATTGTTGGATCTGCAGGATCAGCTCTACTCAAAAAGGAGTTATTTCCCTCCTCAGAAGAGATGCTGGCTGGGACACATTGAAACAAACTCTGTGGGGCCCACCTCATTGCAAATCTCTTCTGTGTCTTTTCTTTCTTTTTTTGTAGAAAGTAGACTTCATTCAGCTTCCCTGGTGGCTCAGACAGTAAAGAATTCACCTGCAGTGTGGGAGACCTAGGTTCAGTCCCTGGTTGGGAAGATTCCCTGGAGGAGGGCCTGGCAACTCACTCCAGTATTCTTGCCTGGAGAATCCCGTGGATACAGGAGCCTGGTGGGCTACAGTCCATGGGGTTGTAAAGAGTCAGACATGACTGAGCGACTGGAAATCATCAGTAAGTTCAGGGGTTTTGAGTATGAGCAACCCATTCTCCTTGCTTGGCTCTCCAATAAAGCTTTCTCTGCTCCAGACTCTGATGTTTCAATTTATTTGGTCTCACCATCATAAAATAAAATTCATAGTTTATGACAAGACAGGGGAAATTTAAACATAAAAATTCTTTGCCTTTTGGCCTTCCCCTCTACCTCCCTCCCCACCACACTGTGTATATGTGTGCATACTAAGTCACTTCTGATTCAATGAAACTATGAGCCATGCTGTGTAGGGCCACCCAAGATGGATGGGTCATAATGAAGCGTTCTGACAAAACGTGGTCCACTGGAGAAGGGCATGGCAAACCACTTCAGTGTTCTTGCCTGGAGAACCCCATGAACAGTATGAAAAGGCAAAAAGATACGACACTGAAAGAGGAACTCCCCAGGGCGGTAAGTACTCCATATGCTACTGGAGAAGAGTGGAGAAATAACTCCAAACAGAATGGAGAGACGGAGCCAAAGGGAAAACAATGCCCAGTTGTGGATGTCACTGGTGATGGAAGTAAAGTCCGATGCTATAAAGAACAATATTGCATAGGAACCTGAAATGGTAGGTCCATGAATCAAGGTCAATTGGAAGTGGTCAAACAGGAGATGGCAAGAGTGAACATTGACATTTTAGAAATCAGTGAACTAAAATGGACTGGAACGGGTGAATTTAATTCAGATGGCCATCATATCTACTTCTGTGGGCAAAAATCCCTTAAGAAATGGAGTAGCCCTTATATTCAATAAAAGAGTCTGAAATGCAGTACTTGGGTGCAATCTCAAAAATGACAGGATGATCTCTGTTCATTTCCAAGGCAAAACCATTCAATATCACAGTAATCCGAGTCTATGCCCCAACCACTAATGCCAAAGAAGCTGAAGTTGAACAGTTCTATGAAGACCTACAAGATCTTCTAGAACTAACACCTTTTCATCGTAGGGGACTGGAATGCAAAAGTAGGAAGTCAAGAGATACATGGAATAGGCAAGTTTGACCTTAGAGTACAAAATGAAGCAGGGCAAAGTCTAATAGAGTTTTGTCAAGAGAATACACTGGTCATAGCCAACAGCCTCTTCCAACATCACAATAGTTGACTCTACACATGGACATCACCAGATAGTCAATACTGAAATCAGATTGATTATATTCTTTGCAGCTAAAGATGGAGAAGCTCTATATAGTCAGCAAAAACAAGACCAGGAGCTGACTGTGGCTCAGATCATGAACACCTTATTGCCAAATTCAGACTGAAATTGAAGAAAGAAGGGAAAACCACTAGACCATTCAGGTATGACCTAAACTGAATCCCTTATAATTATACAATGGAAGTGACAAATAGTTTCAAAAGATTAGATTTGATAGACAGAGTGCCTGAAGAACTATGGATGCAGGTTTGTGACATTGTACAGGAGGCAGTGATCAAGACCATCACCAAGAAAAAGAAATGCAAAAAGGCAAAGTGGTTGTCTGAGGAGGCCTTACAAATAGCTGAGAAGAGAAGAGAAGCGAAAGGCAAAGGAGAAAAGGAAAGATATATCCATCTGAATGCAGAGTTCCAAATAATAGCAAGGAGAGATAGGAAAGCCTTCCTAAGTGAACAATGAAAAGAAATAGAGGAAGAAATAGAATGAGAAAGACTAGAGATCTCTTCAAGAAAATTAGAGATATCAAGGAAACATTTTATGCAAAGATGGGCACATTAAAGGACAGAAATGATATGGGCCTAACAGAAGCAGAAGATATTAAGAAGAGGTGGCAAGAATACACAGTTCAGTTCAGTTCAGTCGCTCAGTCGTGTCCGACTCTTTGCGACCCCATGAATCGCAGCACGCCAGGCCTCCCTGTCCATCACCAACTCCCGGAGTTCACTCAGATTCACGTCCATCGAGTCAGTGATGCCATCAAGCCATCTCATCCTCTGTCGTCCCCTTCTCCTCCCGCCCCCAATCCCTCCCAGCATCAGACTCTTTTCGAATGAGTCAACTCTTCGCATGAGGTGGCCAAAGTACTGGAGTTTCAGCTTTAGCATCATTCCTTCCAAAGAAATCCCAGGGCTGATCTCCTTCAGAATGGACTGGTTGGATCTCCTTGCAGTCCAAGGGACTCTCAAGAGTCTTCTCCAACACCACAGTTCAAAAGCATCAATTCTTCGGTGCTCAGCCTTCTTCACAGTCCAACCCTCACATCCATACATGACCCCTGGAAAAACCATAGCCTTGACTAGACAGACCTTAGTCTGCAAAGTAATGAATGTCTCTGCTTTTGAATATACGATCTAGGTTGGTCACAACTTTTCTTCCAAGGAGTAAGCGTCTTTTAATTTCATGGCTGCAGTCACCATCTGCAGTGATTTTGGAGCCCAAGAAAATAAAGTCTGACACTGTTTCCACTGTTTCCCCATCTATTTCCCATGAAGTGATGGGACGGATTCCATGATCTTTGTTTTCTGAATGTTGAGCTTTAAGCCAACATTTTCACTCTCCTCTTTCACTTTCATCAAGAGGCTTTTTAGTTCCTCTTCACTTTCTTCCATAAGGGTGGTGTCATCTGCATATCTGAGGTTATTGATATTTCTCCCGGCAATCTTGATTCCAGCTTGTGTTTCTTCCAGTCCAGCGTTTCTCACGATGTACTCTGTATATAAGTTAAATAAGCAGGGTGACAATATACAGCCTTGACATACTCCTTTTCCTATTTGGAACCAGTCTGTTGTTCCATGTCCAATTCTAACTATTGCTTCCTGACCTACATACAGATTTCTCAAGAGGCAGGTCAGGTGGTCTGGTATTCCTGTCTCTTGAAGAATTTTCCACAGTTTATTGTGATCCACACAGTCAAAAGCTTTGGCATAGTCAATAAAGCAGAAATAGATGTTTTTCTGGAACTCTCTTGCTTTTTCCATGATCCAGCGGATGTTGGCAATTTGATCTCTGGTTCCTCTGCCTTTTCTAAAACCAGCTTGAACATCAGGAAGTTCACGGTTCACGTATTGCTAAAGCCTGGCTTGGAGAATTTTGAGCATTACTTTACTAGCGCATGAGATGAGTGCAATTGTGTGGTAGTTTGAGCATTCTTTGGCATTGCCTTTCTTTGGGATTGGAATGAAAACTGACCTTTTCCAGTCCTGTGGCCACTGCTGAGTTTTCCAAATTTGCTGGCATATTGAGTGCAGCACTTTCACAGCATCATCTTTCAGGATTTGAAATAGCTCCACTGGAATTCCATCACCTCCACTAGCTTTGTTCGTAGTGATGCTTTCTAAGGCCCACTTGACTTCACATTCCAGGATGTCTGGCTCTAGGTGAGTGATCACACCATTGTGATTATCTGGGTTGTGAAGATCTTTTTTGTACAGTTCTTCTGTGTATTCCTGCCACCTCTTCTTAATATCTTCTGCTTCTGTCAGGTCCATACCATTTCTGTCCTTTATCTAGCCCATCTTTGCATGAAATGTTCCCTTGGTATCTCTAATTTTCTTGAAGAGATCTCTAGTCTTTTCCCATTCTGTTGTTTTCCTCTATTTCTTTGCATTGATTGCTGAAGAAGGCTTTCATATCTCTTCTTGCTATTCTTTAGAACTCTGCATTCAGATGCTTATATCTTTCCTTTTCTCCTTTGCTTTTCGCTTCTCTTCTTTTCACAGCTATTTGTAAGGCCTCCCCAGACAGCTATTTTGCTTTTTTGCGTTTCTTTTCCATGGGGATGATCTTGATCCCTGTCTCCTGTAAAATGTCACGAACCTCATTCCATAGTTCATCAGGCACTCTATCTATCAGATCTAGGCCGTTAAATCTATTTCTCACTTCCACTGTATAATCATAAGGGATTTGATTTAGGTCATACCTGAATGGTCTAGTGGTTTTCCCCTACTTTCTTTAATTTAAGTCTGCATTTGATAATAAGGAGTTCATGATCTGAGCCACAGTCAGCTCCTGGTCTTGTTTTTGTTGACTGTATAGAGCTTCTCCATCTTTGGCTGCAAAGAATATAATCAATCTGATTTCGGTGTTGACCATCAAAAGATCTTAGCAACCCAGATAACCACGCTGGTGTGATCCCTCACCTAGAGCCAGATATCCTGTAGTGTGAAGTCAAGTGGGCCTTAGGAAGCATCACTACAAACAAAGCTAGTGGAGGTGATGAAGTTCCAGCAGAGCTATTTCAAATCCTAAAAGATGATGCTATGAAATGGATGCACTCAATATGCCAGCAAATTTGGAAAATTCAGCAGTGGCCACAGGACTGAAAAAGGTCAGTTTTCACTTAAATCCCAAGGAAAGGCAATGCCAAAGAATGTTCAAACTACTGCACAACTGCACTCATCTTATATGCTAGCAAAGTAATGCTCAAAATTCTCCAAGCCAGGCTTTAATAATACGTGAACTGAGAACTTCCAGATGTTCAAGCTGGATTTAGAAAAGGCAGAGGAACCAGAGATCAAATTGCCAACATCTATTGGATCATCAATAAAGTAAGAGAGTTCCAGAAAAACATCTACTTTTGCTTCATTGACTACATTAAAGCTTTTGACTGTGCGGATCACAAAAAAATGTGGAAAATTCTGAAAGAGATGGGAATACCAGACCACCTTACCTGCCTCCTGAGATATCTGTATGCAGGTCAAGAACCAACATGGATTCTTCGTCAAGCATCAGACATGGAACAACAAACTGGTTCCAAATTGGGAAAGGAATTTGTAAAGGCTGTATATTGTCACCCTGCTTATTTAACTTATATACAAAGTACATCATTCAAAATGTCAGGCTGGATGAAGTACAAACTGGAATCAAGACTGCCAGGAGAAATATCAATAACTTCAGATATGTACATGACACCACCCTAATGGCAGAAAGCGAAGAGGAACTAAAGAGCCTCTTGATGAAAGTGAAAGAGAAGAATGGAAAAGCTGGCTTAAAACTCAACAGTCAAAAAACTAAGATCATGGCATCCAGTCCCATCACTTCATGGCAAATAGATGGGGAAACAATGGACACAGTGACAGACTTTATTTTCTTGGGCTACAAAATCACTGCAGATGGTGACTGCAGCCATGAAATTAAAAGACACTTGTTCCTTGGAAGAAAAGCTAAGACCAACCTAGGCAGCATATTAAAAAGCTACTTTGCCAACTAAGGTCTGTCTAGTCAAAGCTATGGTTTTCCAGTAGTCATATATAGATGTAAGAGTTGGACTGTAAAGAAATCTGAGTGCCAAAGAATTTATGGTTTTGAACTGTGGTGTTGGAGAAGACTCTTGAGAGTCCCTTGGACTGAAAGGAGATCCAACCAGTCCATCCTAAAGAAAATCAGTCCTAAATATTCATTGGAATGACTGATGCTGAAGCTGAAGCTCCAATACTTTGGCTACCTGATGGGAAAAACTGACTCACTGGAAAAGACCCTGATGCTGGGAAAGATCGAAGGCAGGAGGAGAAGGGGATGACAGAGGATGAGATAGTTGGATGGCATCACTGACTCGATGAACATGAGTTTGAGCAAGCTCTGGGAGTTGGTGATGGACAGGGAACCCTGCCATGTTGCAGTCCATGGGGTTGCAAAGAGTGGGACACCACTGAGCGGCTGAACTGAACTGAAGTGAAAGCTTGGACTCTGCCCCAATTCTCTCTGGAATCTCCTCTGCTCAAGTCCCTACTAGAATAGCTTAAAAATTCCCCAGTTTTGCTGTTCAAGGAGACACTGCTTTGAGAAAGATCTCCACTGTTGTCCTTATTTGCTTTAAGTAATTATAAATCCTTTCTTCTCCTGATATTTGGCTTGGTTGTTTCTCTTGGATGCATGCCCACAAAGAGGTGAATTCGATTTTCAGATGACACTGCAAGATCTCTTGGGTTGTATTTTAGACACTCTTAGAATATCAAATATCATCCAACCACCTCTAACAAATTGGGAATCTAACAGAATTCAGAGGCTGTATAGCTTTGATTCTATTACCAACAATCAATGGCTATTTCTGGGTTTCTAGTTTGGTGCTCTGCTATACTAACTAGCCTCTCTATTCCAGAAATCCCTAACACACTTATATTTCTTTTGGGAAACAGAGTGCAAGTAAGAGTTAATATGTTGTCTGGATCCAATATCTTTCTGGAACCAGAACCAAACATTAAAAAAGGAGTTGTGGGACTTCCCTGGTGGTCCAGTGGTTAAGACTCCATGCTGCCATTGCAAGGAGCACAGGTTCAATCCGTGGTTGGGGAGCTAGTCTCTCACAGGCCATGCAGTACAGCCAAAATAAATAAACAAAATTAAAACTTTTAAAGATAGGAGCTGTGAGGCAGGATATTGATTCAATACTATTTGGTTTAATCCTTTGTGAAATGGGTTGGATGATAAATGAATATACTAATGTAAATAAGGGCTTCCCAGGTGGTACAGTGGTAAAGAATCTGCCTTCCAGGGCAGGAGACATAGGTTTGATGGTTCAATCCCTGATCGAGAAGATCCCCTGGAATAGGAAATGGCAACCCTCCAATATTCTTGCCTGGAGAATCCCATGGACAGAGGAGCCTGGCGGGCTACAGTCCATGGGGTTACAAAGAGTTGAACACAACTGAACTGACTTAGCATGAATGCATGCAATATAAATAAATAGAGCCTCTGTTAGCCTCTAGGATCTCATACAATGGTATATAATGGATAAACTTCTACAGAAATCATGAAAAAAGAAGTCTCAAACAAGGAGTCACAGCATAACGTACAGAAAAGTAAGACAGTACGGGGGACAGGTGAAGGATTTCACGAATACACATTTGAAAAACACTGATTACAACAGTCAGAAGGCTGCTTTGCAATACTCAACAGGCTTAACAAAAGATGTTTCCACACACTTGAAACAGTCACCCTGACTCCATTCCCTGTTTTCTTCTCTAAGAAATTTTCCCTAAAAGGCATGGGAATGACTAAAAAGAAAGACTGCAAGGCAAAATTCAAGGCCATGCCCTGATCTCTAACACTTTATCTTCCACAAAAACGTCAGATGCTAGCCAGAGAAACTAGGGAAGAAAGCACTTATGAGGACTTCCCTGGCAGTCCAGTGATTAACAACCCATAAACTCCTAATGTAGGGGCACAGGTTTGATCCTTGCATGGGGAACTAAGATCCCACATGCCATGGGTTGTTACCAAAAACAACCTCCCCACCAAAAAACCACAAACAAGCAGAAAAATAAAGCGCTTATGATCATATGTCCCCAATAATTTGAGGGTGAGGTGATAAGTAAATTGTCAGGGCTTACTACCTTTAGGAAAAATAATCATTAATTCCTCCTTATGAATTAGAAACAGAGAGGAAATGCGATTCGGATTAAGGGTAGCAGAATATGCCACTCCAAGATATGCCGCTTTTTCATACTGACTATTTTGAAATGAAGGCCATGGGAAAGCAGAAAAGCCCTGCCCTCCCCCAGAGCAGGACATAATTTTGTTAACGTGTCCCCTGCTCTCCCTGTACCAGGTTGGACAGAAATTAGGGACACAACTCTGAACTCCTATCAGACTAGAGATGGCACCAGGAGAATTTACATAACAAACTTTACTAACTCGTTCCTATTTACCATTAGTTCTTGCATGTATTTATCTTCCCACAATTTGTCACCCCTGGAATCTCAAAGCCCTTTTCTTTGTCTTGTCACTTCTCTACAGAATTATTACTCTTTGCTCAGGTGCCATATAACTTCCTTTTTTTCTTCTTTTCTTTTCTTTCTTCTTCTTTTTAAAAAATTTTTGGCCAAACCTGGTGGCATGTGGGATCTTAGTTCCCCAACCAGGGGTCAAACCCATTGGAAGTCGAATCTCAACCACTGGCCCACCAGGGAAGTTCCCTAAGCTCAGCTTCTAACCACTCTGAGATACTCATCACTGACTGCTCCTGAGTGTATTCACCATGCATGTGTTAACAAGTTTCTGTTTGTTGTCTTGTTACTCTCTTAGTATAATTTACAGGGTCCCAACCAATGAAACCAAGAAAAGTAGAGAACTAACATATTTTTCCTTACCTGTAAGGTTTCTGTCAGTGTGAATCTGATTTAGTTTGAGAAGCTCCAGGCCTCCCTGCTTAGTGTGAGAAAGGGAGGGTAAAATCCTACCATAGGTTGGGAGATCTTACAGACACACTGGAACCTTAGAATTGCTGTTCAGTCACTCAGTCATGTCTGACTCTTTGCAACCCCACGGACTGTAGCCTGCCAGGCTCTTCTGTCCATGGGGTTCTCCAGGCAATAACACTGGAGTGGGTGGCCATTTCCTTCTCCAGGGGATGTTTCCAACCCAGGGATCAAACCTGCATCTCCTGTGTTGGCAGGCTGATTCTTTACCACTGAGCCACCTGGGAAGCCCAGAATTGTACATTCCCAAACGGCTAAAATACCTGATTTTATGTTATTATTATTTTTTTTAGGCGTGGTTAAAAGAAAACAAAATGGACCCCCTGCTCTCAATTTGCAGATGGAGAAACCCAAGCCCAGGTCAGATAATGCGAAAGAAGAGCCAAAGCAGCCCCCAGTCCCCAGACTTCTGGAAGCTCCAGCCCTATCAAAAGTGCCCCTGATCAGGGACTTCCCTGGTGAGCCAGTGTCTAAGACTCCATGCTCCCAATGCAGGGGGTCTGGGATCCATCCCTGGTCAGGGAACACATCCCACCTGCCCCAACTAAGAGTTTGAATGCTGCAACTAAAGATCTCACATCTTGCAACTAAGACCCAGCGCAGCCAAATAAAAAAATAAAGTTTAAAGAAGATGCCCTATCTCCTTTCACTATTCCGATAGCCTTCGCAAGTTCTGCTGGCTGGTAGGGTAGCCAACTTCCACTTGTGTCTGTTGAACATTAGAAACATGGCTACTTCTGGCTTGAGGTATGCTGCCAGCTTAAAATGAACTCCTATTTAACAACAGCAACACAAAAAGGTGCCTCTGATGGCTTAAAGCTCAACATTCAGAAAACGAAGATCATGGCATCTGCTCCCATCACTTCATGGGAAATAGATGGGGAAATAGTAGAAACAGTGTCAGACTTTATTTTTCTGGGCTCCAAAATCACTGCAGATGGTGACTGCAGCCATGAAATTAAAAGACGCTTACTCCTTGGAAGAAAAGTTATGACCAACCTAGATCGTATATTCAAAAGCAGAGACATTACTTTACAGACTAAGGTCCGTCTAGTCAAGGCTATGGTTTTTCCAGTGGTCATGTATGGATGTGCGAGTTGGACTGTGAAGAAGGCTGAGCACCGAAGAATTGATGCTTTGAACTGTGGTGTTGAAGACTCTTGAGAGTCTCTTGGACTGCAAGGAGATCCAACTAGTCCATTCTGAAGGAGATCAGCCCTGGGATTTCTTTGGAAGGAATGATGCTGAAGCTGAAACTCCAGTACTCTGGCCACCTCATGCGAAGAGTTGACTCATTGGAAAAGACTGGTGCTGGGAGGGATTGGGGGCGGGAGGAGAAGGGGAAGACAGAGGATGAGATGGCTGGATGGCATCACGGACTCGATGGATGTGAGTCTGAGTGAACTCCGGGAGATGGTGATGGACAGGGAGGCCTGGCGTGCTGCGATTCATGGGGTCGCAAAGAGTCGGACACGACTGACCGACTGAACTGACTGACTGATTGCTGTTATTTAGTCAGAAGCGCTAGGCGTGAGCAGGTGCTCAGAACCACCAACGCTGACAAATTACCCGCAGGAGGAACTGAGCATCAGTACCAAAGGGAAGCATTCTACCGTCAGGGCAGGAAAGAAACTCTGCGGACCCCGTCGCCCCCCTACACCCCCTGAGGCCCCTCCCGTACTTCTTTCTCCCTGCCCCGCAGGGGAAACTGGAAGCAAACCCTCCAAGAACCGACCCACAGTCCTCCTGGCTGGAATTGGGCCCCGGGGTGGGGGTGAGGTGGTAGTGGCCTCTAAAGGGTCTGGGTTTATTAACCCTCGCCCCTGGATGAGAAGAGGAAACCAGAAAACTAAAGATTTCAAACGTGTCTCCAGAACTCTTTCTAACCCGCACTAGAGCCGCCGGAGGTCTCGGGGCGGGGGGCGGGCCGAGGGCGGGGCCGGAGGCCAGGCTCGGGACTCTACTCTGGGGCCCCGGAATCTGCGTCCCGGAGCATCTCCAGGGGGCGCTGATGCTGCTGGCCAGGACCTCCCCTGGACTCGGGGATTCTCTCAGCCGGTTGCCCAGAGACCCGCGTTAAACCAGCTGCGGGGCGAGGATCTCCGGGGAGGGGTTTCGATTCGCTGCGCCTCACCCGACACCCATGGGGAACCCCATCGTGTCCCCAACTCTCCCTGCGAGGTGGCCTACGCCACGGTCGCCCCCACCTGCTTGGGAGTCCGCGATGGGACAGGAGCCTTGGCCGCGTGGACCGGGCACCGGCGGACAGAGGGGAGGGCAGTCAGACTGGCGGAGTAGGAGAGGAAGGACCAGGAGACGGCCAGACACGTGGAGAACAGGGGGATGCGGGAGACCGAAGGATGGGGGGACAGGCAGCTGGACTGAAGGACTGGCAGACGGACGGAGGTGGGAGACCGACGACAGTCAGACGGACGTTCAGGGGGACGGAGGATAGACGAGGGTGGGGAAGTGGGGGACCCGGTGAACCCGTAGTAAGACTCGGGGGACACACGGGTGCAGGTGAGGGGACGCAGGGAGACGGACCAGCAGGCCAGCCCCCCGCCTCCGCCCGGAACTGGACGCGTGGCCGAGCTGGAGGTCCCCGCACGGCCCCTCCGGCCTACCTAGGGCCCGCATGTAGCCCTCGACGTTGTCGCTGTTGAGCAGGTTCCAGGTGCCGCTGAGGTCGGAAGGCATGGCTGGGCTGAGGACGGCACTGACCAGGGGCAGCGGGGACTGGGAGGCCAATGTCAGGGGAGGCAGGACCGGCGGGACCGCGAGGGGACAGAGCGGGGAGGGGCCTTGCGGGGAGCTCTGGGCACAGGCCTCCTGGAAATCCGGTCCACTTCCAGCCTCCTTGTCCACGTGCTCCTGGGTCTCTGTCCTCTGCTTTAACTCCAAAGTGGACGTACCCCACACCGGGATCAGAGCTACACTTTTTTCTCTGCCTACATGTTAATATGCCTTTCCCAGCTGGCTCAGTGGTAAAGACTCCGCCAGCAATGCAGGAGACACAGGAGACACCCAGTTAGATCCCTGGGTTGGGAAGATCCCCTGGAGAAAGAAATGGCAACCCACTCCAATATCCTCGCCTGGGAAAGCCACGGACAGAGGAGCTTGGCGGTCTCCAGTCCGTGGGGTTGCAAAGTTGGACACGACTGAGCCCACGCACACACATTAATAACCAAGAGATCTCCTTCAAATACATGGCATGGAGTGCTGGGTCAGCTGCAAATAATATACTAATAAATCCAATGCTAGTGGTCTCAATAAATAGGCGGTTATCTTCTTTACCTATCAAACTGTCCTGGGATAAGTGGCAACTCTGGACTTCCTTGGTGGTCCAGTGGTTAAAAATCCACCTGCCATAAAAGGGGACATGGGTTCCCTCCCTGGTCTGGGAAGATCCCATATGTCATGAGCCATTAAGCAAGTGTGCCACAATTACCGGGCCCCAACCCTAAAGACCATGCTCTGCAACAAGAGAAGCCACCGCAAGGAGAAGCCCACAGCCTGCAACTAGAGAGTAGTCCCCCGTTCTGCAACTGGAGAAAAGCCTGAGCACAGCAATGAAGACCCAGCACAGCCAAAAAAACTTATTAATTTAAAATATTACATATTAAAAAAGTGGCATCTCTGTATTCTCCTGGCCTTTCATCCCTGTTGGTTACCTCACTGTGATGAGTTGGCTGCTGGAACATCCACATTCAAGGTGGGAAAGAAGAGGCAGAGAACCACCTGCCATTGTCCCTTCACCAGAGTCCTGTTTACACTCATTGGCCAAAACCATGTCATAGGCTACTTCTGATTGCAAGGGAACCTGGGAAATCTAGTATCTAGTCTTCAATCTTGACAGTAGAGAAAGGCAAAAGAGGAGGGTGTTGGGGATATGGGCTAACCTATAACGTTAGCCCCAAATACCATCTCTATAGGCTGGCTCCAAGATTACCTGTTCATTTCTCTTTTTTTTTTCTTTAAAGAAAAAATAATATTTATTTGCAGTATAAACAAAGTCCTGTTGCTGGTTTGGGAGATGTGTGTGTGTGTATAGGGTCATAAATTATCCTTCATAAAATCTGAAGCAAAACTGGCCACCCTGTTGGCATACCCTCATTTACACAAATCTGATACGTTTTTCTGGGTTTTTCTTTTTAAAGGTAAAAGAGAGAGAGAAAGAGAACCATGTACACAGTACGGAAGCTTTTTGTCAGTTTCTCAACTGTGGCAAGAGTTTCATCTGCTGACTTGAAGAGCCTCTGAACACCAGCCCTGTGAGGTAAGATGCAGTTGGGCAGAGTTTCCGTGGCCTCCCTCACATTCTGAGTGCTGGCTCACTCGGGGACCCTCCCCCAGCCCTCATGCAGTCCCACCACCTAGGAAAACGGAGTTTGGAGAAGGAACAAAACTGGAGGAAGATAATGGAATCCGTGGCTTTGTTCTGTGGACACAGGGCATTTCTTTCTTTCTTTTTTAAATTTTTATTGCTGTAGAGTTGATTTACAATGTTGTGTTAGTTTTAGGTAAACAGCTTATCTGTCCATTTCTGATCTCTCACATAAGTGCCAGACTCAAGTACATTAATAGCCAACATCTATTGAGTGATTACTATGTGTATTATCATTTATCACAAAATCCTACCTCTCCAATAGTTACTTTATTTATCTCCATTTGAAAAAGACAAAACCTGAGACAAAGAGAGGTTAAGTGACTTACCCAAGGTCATACAGTTGGTGGAAGAATCTGGTTTCAATCTCAGATAGCTCGACTACCAAGCTCATGTGTCACCTCTCACCACTTAAGCTGCCTCTTGGATGTCCTGCTGCTGCTGCTGCTAAGTCGCTTCAGTCGTGTCTGACTCTGTGCGACCCCATAGACGACAGCCCACCAGGCTCCTCCGTCCCTGGGATTCTCCAGGCAAGAACACTGGAGTGGGTTGCCATGTCCTTCTCCAATGCATGAAAGTGAAGAGTGAAAGTGAAGTCGCTCAGTCTGACTCTTAGCAACTCCATGGGCTGTAGCCTACCAGGCTCCTCCACTCCTGGGATTTTCCAGGGAAGAGTACTGGAGTGGGTCGCCATTGCCTTCTCCGAAGACACTCAAATGTAATATATCCAAAGCAGAAAGCATAAAATAAAATTATTCCTCGGCTTTCCTCATCTCTATAAATTGTACCACTAGTCACCTGTTAAACCCAAAGCCCAGTAAACACTGGATTTTTCCCTTTTCTACTCACCCATATCCAGTCCACCAGCAAATCCTGTTGGTTCTTCCAAGCCACCATCATGTCTTGCCTCCTCCCTGGGCTTGTTGCTTCTACTCTTATCCAACCAAACTATTTTCCATTCTGCAGCCAAGAAAGCTTTTGAGAAATATAATTCAGATTTCATTACTCCCAAGATTCAAATGCTTTAGTGTGTAAATATTTGAATCTCTTCAAAAATCTGAGTCACCTTTTCAGAGCAACCTTCCGGTATACAATTACTCTGCATCACAACTCTGCTTATATCCTTTGTAATTACCATAGTCCATAATTATCTTTTTTTTTGCTTTGTTTACTGACTACCTTTTTCATTAAAATGTCAAGAGTAGAGACTGTGTTCATCTTATTCACCTCTACAGTATCCCCAGTGCCTAGCATGCCTGGCAAGTGATTATTGAATGTTTGTTGAATGAATGGCTATGAACTTTCCAGAGGAAAGATGCTATTTTTATTGAGGAAACCATAGCGGCATTATGCTTCCCTGGTGGCTCAGACAGTAAAGAATCTGCCTGCAATGCAGGAGACCCAGGTTCGATCCTTGGGTCAGGAAGATCCCCTGGAGAAAGGAATGGCTACTCACTCTAGTATTCTTGCCTGGAGAACTCCATGGATAGAGGAGCCTGGCGGGCTACAGTCCATGGGGTCACAAAGAGTCAGATATGACTGAGTGACTAACACTTTCACATAGTGACATTCAGTTCAGTCACTCAGTCATGTCCGACTCTTTGTGACCCCATGGACTGCAGCATGCCAGGCTTCCCTGTCCATCACCAACTCCTGGAGCTTACTCATACTTATGTCGACTGAGTCAGTGATGTCATCCAAACATCTCATCCTCTGTCGTCCCCTTCTCCTCCCGCCTTCAGTCTTTCCCAGCATCAGGGTCTTTTCCAATAAGTCAGTTCTTTGCATCAGGTGGCCAAAATACTGGAGCCTCAGCTTCAGCATCAGTCCTTCCAATGAATATTCAGGACTGATTTCCTTTAGGACTGACTGGTTTGATTTCCTTGCTGTCCAAGAGACTCTTAAGAGTGTTCTCCAACACCACAGTTCAAAAGCATCAATTCTTTTTTTTTTAAGGTTTAAAAGAAAAAGCACAGATAAATGTTTATTTATACATTTTTACATTTGTGTGGAAGGAAAGTCAGGGGATCCTTCTCTACTGCTTGTCAAACCAAGAAGAGGCTATTTACAGTACTAGTTTTACTAATAAAATTCAAATAGTAAATAATTATAATTTTATTACACACACACACACACATACACACATACACACACACTGGGCTTTCCAGGTGGCGCTCATGGTAAAGAATCCACCTGCCAATACAAGAGATGTAAGAGACGCGGGTTCAATCCCTGAGTGGCGAAGATCCCCTGGAGGAAGAAATGGCTACCCCTCCAGTATTCTTGCCTGAAAAATCCCATGGATGGAGGAGCCTGGAGGGCTACAGTTCATGTTGCAAAGAGTCAGACACAACTGAGCATCTAAGCATATATATAATATATATATATAAAATATATTATATTTTGTATATATATTGTAATATATATACACAGTGGTTTTTTTTTTAAGTAAAGTGTTTCTTTACTGTTAGGCAAATGCTACATTAATTAGTGCTCTAGCAGAAAGAGCGGAGAAGGCAATGGCAACCCACTCCAGCACTCCTGCCTGGAAAATCCCATGGACGGAGGAGCCTAGTAGGCTGCAGTCCATGGGGTCACCAAGAGTCGGACACGACCGAGCGACTTCACCCCCACCCCTCGCTTTCATGCATTGGAGAAGGAAATGGCAACCCATTCCAGCATTCCTGCATGGAGAATCCCAGGGACAGCGGAGCCTGGTGGGCTGCAGTCCATGGGGTCGCACAGAGCTGGACACGACCGAAGCGACTGAGCAGCAGCAGCAGTAGCAGAAAGAGTGTCACAAATAATGGTCTTTGTTTTATTTAGAAAACATGCTCAAAAGCATCAATTCTTTGGCATTCAGCTTTCTTTATAGTCCAATTCTCATATTCATACATGACTACTGGAAAAACCATAGCTTTGACTACATGGAATTTTGTTGGCAAAGTAATGTCTCTGCTTTTTAATATGCTGTCTAGGTTGGTCATAGCTTTCCTTCCAAGGAGCAAGCGTCTTTTAATTTCATGGCTGCAGTCACCATCTGCAGTGATTTTGGACTCCAAGAAAATAAAAATAAAGTCTGTCACTGTTTCCATTGTTTCCCCATCTATTTGCCATGAAGTGATGTGACCAGATGCCATGATCTTAGTTTTCTGAATGTTGAGCTTTAAGCCAACTTTTTCACTCTCCTCTTTCATCAAGAGGCTCTTTATTTCCTCCTCACTTTCTGCCATAAGGGTGGTTTCATCTGCATATCTGAGGTGATTGATATTTCTCCTGGCAATCTTGATTCCAGCTTGTGCTTCATCCAGCCCAGCATTTTGCATGATGTACTCTGCATAGAAGTTAAATAAGCAGGGTGACAATATACAGCCTTGATGTACTCCTTTCCCAATTTGGAACCAGTCTGTTGTTCCATGTCCAGTTCTTACTGTTGCTTCTTGACCTGCATACAGATTTCTCAGGAGGCAGGTGAGGTGGTTTGGTATTCCCATCTCTTTCAGAATTTTCTAGTCTGTTGTGATTCACACAAGTCAAGGCTTTGGTGTAGTCAATTAAGCAGAAGTAGATGTTTTTCTGGAACTCTTTTGCCTTTTCTATGATCCAGCGGATCTTGGCAATTTGATCTCTGGTTCCTCTGCCTTCTCTAAATCCAGCTTGAACATCTGGAAGTTCTTGGTTCATGTACTGTTGAAGCCTGGCTTGCAGGGGTTTTGAGCATTACTTTGCTAGCATGTGAGATAAGTGCAATTGTGCGATAGTATGAACATTGTTTGGCATTGCCTTTCTTTGGGATTCGAATGAAAACTGACTTTTTTAAGTCCTGTGGCCACTGCTGAATTTTCCAAAATTGCTGGCACATTGAGTGCATCACTTTCACAGCATCATTTTTTTTTTTCGCTTATCAAATTTTAACAATACCACAAGTAACACTTTTCAAAAGGAAGCCGCCTGACAACTCAGACAGCATCATTCAATAGAAACCATGGTTTAAAGGTACAGCATGCTTGAGCAGAGCGCTGGGGCCCTCAGGTCCAGACCTGAGCTGGCGACCCTCCCTCCATGAGTTCTTCTTGTCTAGATCTAACTCCAAGTGGAAACGTCGGGGATGGAAAAGGCGTTTGGTCACTAATGTGTCCATTCTGGCCAGCTCAGAGGTCATTCCTATAGTCAGGTTCCAGGGCTTTGTAGAATCCAGTTTTAATTGTCTCAAACAATGGGCTTCCTTCACTCGGAGACACTATTCCACAGTTTAATGGTTGGTCACGGTTACTTTTGAGTCTGGGCCCCAGAAGCAGAGTTGCCAAATTGGCAAAAACCAAACCCACAAACAAAAATCCCAAGGAGAAAGAGGGACTGAAAACATGGGAGGGGAGGGGAGCAAAAACCTACATCATGTAAGGTCATCCTTTTCAAATCAAACATCTTCAGAAATTCCAGTCCCATGACCCCTCTGTCCAAAGTGGCCAAACACCCTCCAGAGTGACTACCTAAAAGCATGTTTGATTTGAAAAGAACACACCTCTGTCTCAGCTCCACCCTTCAGTTTTAAGAGACAGTGAAACCGGCCCTAAGAACAGTACCTCTAAGAGCAAGGCCAGTGTCTGCAAAAAGTCAACTGGCCTTCAGTGATTGGCAACTTCAGCCTCAATCTGTGAAACTCATCGGATTAACACAGGAAGGGAGAGGAATGGCGGGGGGGTGGAATCAAATGTCATGACGGCAAAATACGGGCGCTCCACAGAGAGCCTTGGGGATAAGAGAGGTTCAAAGCCAACTCTTGGGGTCCAAGAGGTCTCTAATCGCGACATCAGCTTTCGGCGTTTCGGGCTGCCCTCCCACCACACGGAGCTGTGGGAGCGCCGAGGGCCCCAGAGCGCCGGTCAGGAGAGGCCCAGGGCCCGGGCAGCTTCCACTGTCCGGAGTGGCAACTGCAACCCAGCGACAAGAGTGAGGGGTCGTGAGGGGCTGCGGGAGCAGAGACGATCCCTCCGGCGTCAGACGCGGCACGCAGCTCCAGCCAGTGCCTTAGGGCAGATTTCACCATCCCCTCCCCCCCAAAACCAGGGGGATGTGAGGACAGGGGAGGGGTGTCCCCCAGATCCCCGATGACTCCAGAAAACCCCTTTCAGTCCCGGCCATCAAGTCAACATCAGACGAAATCAAGCGGGCGAGGGAAGGGGAGGACCGGCGGGTTGGGGGAGAAACCGACCTGTCGATGAGGATCTTGTGGTCCCCCATCCAGGGGATGAGGTGTTGTCCCTGTTCCTGGGCCAGGGCCCTCTCATCGTCTCGGAACAGCTTGCAGGCATAGCCGAAGACGAGCAGCTCCACTCGGTTCCCCCCACCGCCGGCACCGCCGGGCCCGGTCTCCTCCTTCGCGCCGCTTTTCCTCTCGGTTTTGGTGCGGCCTCCGCTCGCGCCGTACATGAAGCGTCCTCAGCGTCCAGGCTGGTTTTCTTCTGCGCCGCGGCCGATGTCCCTGAGCCTCCGCTTGGCCTACCCGCTCAGTCAAGAGCTCCGCATCCCGGCCCCAAACTAGACACTGCCGCCATTGCGGGCAATCTCACAGCATCATCTTTTAGGATTTGCAACTTGAATTCTATCACCTCCACTAGCTTTGTTTTTAGTGATGCTTCCTAAGGCCCATAGTGACATTGCCTTACTCAAAATGAGGCTATTGATTCTCATAAGTACAAAACATTGATTCCTTTGGTGGAATATGATGGGATGATATCAAGTCCTGGGATTAGATAAACTTTTCCACTTTAAGGGCACAGAACTATGAACTCCGACCAGATTTCTGGAGCATGAAACCTATTTAAATTCCAGATAACTTAGGGAACAGGACATGGGAAATCATATTTCCTTCTTACCCTTAAAATCTTATTGTTCTAAATGTTGGCCTGAAAATGAAATTCACAGGAATAACTAATAATAATGTCAGCAATTGTGCTGGTTGGTATGGCTCTTGGCCAGTTTGGGCAAGGACCATCTATTATGGGTAGGGTTGAATGGATGTTGAAGTAGATTGGACATAGATTGGACTTGCCCATGGAAGAAGGAGAAATCTTCTCCTCTACAATTCCAAGATCTTTCTTCCTGACTAGGACCAAAGCTATGTCTGGAAAGGAAAGACAAATGTTACTTGGCCAAATTTGTGCTTTCTTTCCTTCCATTTGATACTGGCAAAGTGAACCATAAAATTAAGAGCCAAGATGCAGTCCTATGCTTGTGGACGAGCAGTGCTTTCTCCTAGACAGTGATGAGTGGGAATGATGAGGGGCATTTGTAGTGGAGGCATTTTTCTGGCATTTGATGGAATCTGATACTGGTCCAGGAAAGAATGGTGCATACAGTAAAGACATAAAATAAACCTCACCTCATCTGTACCTCCCCTCCTAACACAAGGAGGCAGCGCCATGAGGGAGCTTGGTCCCATTTCGGGGATAAGACCTAGATACACAGGGGATTTATTATACTTCTTTTTGGCGGTGCTGGTTCTTCGTTGCTGCACGGGCTTTGCTCAGTTGCAATGAGTGGGGCCCACTCTCTAGTTGTGGAGCACGGGCTCCTCACTGCGGTGGCTTCTCTTGTTGCACAGCATGGGCTCCAGGTGCATGGGCTCAGTAGTTGGTACACATGGGCTCAGTTGTTGCAGCGCATGGGCTTAGTTGCTCCAAGGCATGTGGGATCTTCCCAGACTGGGGATCATACCCATGTTTCCTGCATTAGCAGGAGGGTTCTTTATCACCTGGGCTTCCCTGGTGGCTCAGAGGTTAAAGTGTCTGCCTGCAATGCAGGAGACCTGGGTTCAATCCCTGGGTCAGGAAGATCCCCTGGAGAAGGAAATGGCAACCCACTCCAGTATTCTTGCCTGGAGAATCCCATGGAGCCTTGTAGGCTACAGTCCCTGGGGTTGCAAAGAGTCAGACACGACTGAGCTACTTCACTTTCACTTTCTTTATCACTGAGCCACCAGGGAAGCCCCCATTATACTTTTATCACTAATTCTGTTTGAAAATTTCCCTAACACTTTTAAACGTGTCATTGTTGTCATGTTACCCACTGGTCTGGAAAAACTTGGGCACTTGATTTGGGAAACACTGTCTGCTGCATTATTGACTGATATGGATCTGAATCTCAGCATTGAAACCAAGGTGATTTCCTGAGCGGAGTCGGGGTATTGTCCCAGAGGAGGAGTCCAACAGACAGGAATTCCCCAACATGTGCTGGTGCTACTGTAACAGGTCAAAAACTATGTGGACCCCACCAAGCTTCCCTCCTATGAGCCCCACATCACACCCCACACACTTGACTTCAGTTGGGCTGGCTCCATGAATGGGCTTCTCCATACCTCTTCTCAGGTTGTTCTTCCCATCTAAGGTTGCTGTAAGTGGCAAAAAATAAAACTAGCAACAGGATTCCTCAAATTTCAGATACATGATAAATGACGTGTAGTATTTATTAGGCATTCTGGGTGGCTCAGTGGTAAAGCATCTGCCTGCAATGCAGGAGACCCAGGTTGAACCCCCCGGGTCAGGAAGATACCCTGGAGAAGGTCATGGAAACCCACTCCAGTATTCCTGCCTGGAGAACCCGATGGACAGAGGAGCCTGGTGGGCTAGTCTATAGGGTTGAAAGGAGTTGGACATGACTGAAGCAACTTAGCAGCAGCAGCATATAAACAAAAAAACCACCACCCCTACCAGCATCAAATAATACGCCAGCTCTGCACAATTCCTAAACTAAATTCACATTATAAGTGCCAAATATGAGACATGATAGAGAATAAACAATGGCATTTTCCCCTCTTCCTCAATCAAAGCTGCAACAGTTACTAGTATTTATTGTTCAATTCATTGTCCTAGTTTCATTATCCAGAGGAAGCTGTGTCCTTAAGGAAGCCAGGAAGCCCCGAAACATGCTATTATGCTGTGGCATTAGCAGCATCCTGGTATGGGGACAAAAAGCCAAGCAGCTCCTTCTGTGTACAAAGTTGCTGATCCATAAATGCCACAACAATAGGACCATTTCACTGTTACCAGGTCTCCTGGGAGGGTCCCTATGAGCCTTACCCAGCAGGCCCTGAGGTCAATACACTCAGCAAACTATGGGCACTTCTAGGTGAAAAGGCTTCATAGTAGAAAATAAGTTTCTAGCACTGGAACCTTCCTGCAGTTCAGACATACTTCAGATAAACTTGTGTAGTTTTCCAGGAGAAGAAATCAAAGTTAAATTTTGATAACTTCATCGACTTCTAGCAATAGTTCTATTGCTATTTTTCAGTACTACTCCAATTTTTAAACTCCAAAAAACTGAGGAGCAGGGGAACGAGTCTCATTTCTATGATCTGAGGTTATGACCTTTCATTCATTCAGCAGGTTAAGACACTGAAACCACTGAGTGCCAAGCTTTGTATTCTCTGACTTTGAGAAACAGATCCATTGACTTCAGTAAGAATAAGCCAGGAATGGGGACTTCCATGGTGGTCCAGTGGTTAAGAATCTACCTTCCAATGTAGAGGACACAGGTTCAATCCCTGGTTGGGGAACTTAGATCCCACATGCCACAGTTGGTGAGCTGCCACTATTGACCCTGGGGGCCTCAGCTAGAGAGAAGTCTGCACATGCTTTACTAGTAACTGTTGCAGCTTAGATCCCACATGCTGCAACCAAGACCCGATGTAGCCATAAATAAATAAATAAGTAAAAATTAAAAGAGGCCAGGAGCCACAGAATTTTCATTTGCCAACTTTATTCCCTTTTTAAAACTGTGGCTTCAGATAATATTCAACTACACAGAAGTGTTTTTTTTTTTTTTTCTTCTGCAGAGGCATAAATCCTTCATCCGGAGTAGTGTAGTATGAAATGTAAATCATTCAGTGTAGGTATGTAAAGGTAAAGTATTCTACTTTCTTTAGAAAGTTAACTTTAGTCCTGTTTCTATCACAGAATGATTTTCATGAACCATAAAACTATTCTAAAAAAAGCTATTTCTGGCCTTTGTGCTTTCAGTTCAGTCGCTCAGTCGTGTCCGACTCTTTGCGACCCCATGAATCACAGCACGCCAGGCCTCCCTGTCCACCACCATCTCCCAGGGTTCACTCAGACTCACGTCCATCGAGTCAGTGATGCCATCCAGCCATCTCATCCTCTGTCGTCCCCTTCTCCTCCTGCCCCCAATCCCTTCCAGCATCAGAGTCTTTTCCAATGAGTCAACTCTTCGCATGAGGTGGCCAGAGTACTGGAGTTTCAGCTTCAGCATCATTCCTTCCAAAGAAATCCCAGGGCTGATCTCCTTCAGAATGGACTGGCTGGATCTCCTTGCAGTCCAAGGGACTCTCAAGAGTCTTCTCCAACACCACAGTTCAAAAGCATCAATTCTTCAGTGCTCAGCCTTCTTCACATCCATACATCACCACTGGAAAAACCATAGCCTTGACTAGAGGGACCTTTGTTGGCAAAGTAATGTCTCTGCTTTTCAATATGCTGTCTAGGTTGGTCATAACTTTTCTTCCAAGGAGTAAGCGTCTTTTAATTTCATGGCTGCGGTCACCATCTGCAGTGATTTTGGAGCCCCCAAAAATGAAGTCTGACACTGTTTCCACTCTTTCCCCATCTATTTCCCATGAAGTGATGGGACCGGATGGCATGATCTTCATTTTCTGAATGTTGAGCTTTAAGCCAACTTTTTCACTTTCATCAAGAGGCTTTTTAGTTTCTCTTCACTTTCTGCCATAAGGGTGGTGTCATCTGCATATCTGAGGTTATTGATATTTCTCCCGGCAATCTTGATTCCAGCTTACACTTCTTCTAGCCCAGCGTTTCTCATGATGTACTCTGCATAGAAGTTAAATAAGCAGGGTGACAATATACAGCCTTGACGTACTCCTTTTCCTATTTGGAACCAGTCTGTTGTTCCATGTCCAGTTCTAACTGTTGCTTCCTGACCTGCATATAGGTTTCTCAAGAGGCAGGTCAGGTGGTCTGGTATTCCCATCTCTTTCAGAATTTTCCACAGTTTATTGTGATCCACACAGTCAAAGGCTTTGGCATAGTCAATAAAGCAGAAATAGATGTTTTCCTGGAACTCTCTTGCTTTTTCCATGATCCAGTGGATGTTGGCAATTTGATCTCTGGTTCCTCTGCCTTTTCTAAAACCAGCTTGAACATCTGGAAGTTCTCAGTTTACGTATTGCTGAAGCCTGGCTTGGAGAATTTTGAGCATTACTTTACTAGTGTGTGAGATGAGTGCAATTGTGTGGTATGGGTAAAACTGCCACAGAATTTTAATCAGTAGCAAATCATATAACAAGTTTGTCTTTTTAACATAATGTTATGACTTCAATATTTGAGTGTTCTACTTTGGTTAAAGTTCATACAAAAGAACAAGAGACAAAGCATAAAAAACAGGCTCTTTTTCTGCTTAAATTCACAAATGGCAGGTTCACAGGGAATGGAACAGAAACTGCAAGGGTCTTTCAAAACTCAAGTTTTAGAATGAGACTGTGGAGCTTTCTTGCACAAACCATTCATCAGGGCCTCAAAACTCTGAGCTAAAGGAACTGCTGGGCTGACTCAGTGTGGTATTTCTCACATCCCTTCATTGTTTGATTATTAAGCTATGAGTAAAGGCTAAGAGCATTCACACTTCATAAAATCCTTGAATGAGGCCTCTTTCATTCTCTTGCATGAGACTCTTTGAATAAGAGACCTCATTCTCAGAGGTCTCTTACGTGCTAATAGAATCTGTGCATAACATGTGGACAGCAGAGGCTCCCTATCTGTCATGGGCATCAGAAACACCTGTGTACCTTTCTAAACGTTCCAGGGCCTAGATGCTTCTTCCTACCTCCAAAAGTGATGCTGCAGGCAACATGCCTTAGCAAAGCTTCACTGGCCTTCTGAGATGTGTCAGAGAGAACGAACTACTGGTATAAAGTGTCTTCCAGATCATTCACAGGTTGTATTCTACAGAGCTGGAGATAGCTGATGCCTTTTACAAGATCATTATTTTAAGAATTGTTTGGCCACTTTGGGTCAGAGGCCGGGGGGGGGGGGCAGAAATAGGCATGCATAAAATGTCCATTCCTTTCATAACTTAAGTCAGGATCTTAAGTGGACTCTTAATTTTTTTCTTTTTTTTTCACTGCACAGCATGTGGGATGTTAGTTCCTGATCAGGGATTAAGGCCAGGCCCTCGGCAGTGAGAGTGCAGTCCTAACCACTATACCACCAGGAAATTCCCAGACTTCACTTTTCGCACTTCACTTCTCTTTATGTGGTAAAGTCAGGGTGCTCTTTTTGAATTGTTTTTGTATTTAGTTTGATGGAATGTTCCTCTGGTTTTAGTCCTGCTAATCTCTTGTTTTAAAGATAAAGGAATTTGTGGACTTCCCCGGTAGTCCATTGGTTAAGACTCTGTGCTCCCACTGCACTGGTTCGATCCCTGTTTGGGGAACTAAGATCCCGCATGCTGCATGGCATAGCCGAACTAAAAACAACATATTGAAAACATTCATCTTAGCAACTTCTAGTAAAAAGATAAACCTAACTTTAATTTACTGCTGATTTTACCAAACTATTAAACTTTATTAAAGAGGATAACAATTTCTTCCCCTAGTTACTAACACCCATATGGTTACAAACTCCCAAAAAAGAAATCTAAAATACCATGCTGTAGAATTTTTCATGCCTTAACTTCTGTAGTGTTTCTCTGCAAAGGAGCCAGGACCACTCCAACATTCCTCTCCTCACTCTCAGAGCTATACAGATTATGCTTTTCAATATATTCTTGTACAAGATCGGGGACCAAGTAGCGAATGCTCTGGCCTCTCCTGAGGGCTCGCCGGATCTTCGTGGAGGAGATGTCATTGGTGATCCATTCGTTCACCAGGTGAATGTTGTTCTGGTGTTCCCACAGCACGTCGGATTCGTAGATGAACTTCTGGGCATCATTCCCAGCCCGAGTAATACATATGAGCCCATGGTCTCCCAGGATTTTGGTGATATCCTCACTCTTCCATAGATTGGGCACACCAAAGGACTCCAAAAAATCTGCTCCACACAGCAGCTTCACCTTTGGCACACCTGGGAAGAAGAGGAAATAGAGCCTCAGGGATTTTTTTTTTAATAACTTCCTGGCATCAAAATGAATGTGTACAACTCTCCCTGGTGGTCCAGCGGTTAGAAATCCAGCTGCCAATGCAGGGGACATGGGTTCAACCCCTGGTCCAGGAAGATCCCACATGCGGTGGGGCAGCTAAGCCCATGGGCCACAACTACTGAGCCTGAGCTCTAGAGCTGGTGTTCCATAACAAGAGAAGCTACCTCATTAAGAAGCCCATGCACGGCAACGAACAGTAGCCCCTGTTCACTGCCACTAGAAAGAGCCTTGGTACAGCAACAAAGATCCAGTGCAGAAAAAAAAAAAGTGTATGTCTGTTTTTCTGAGGATTCATAATTTTTATCAGATTCAGCTTTTCCAAAAAGAGATCCAGACCTGAACCTCAAATGTTCAGGTCTACCTACTGCAGGAGAAATAAACTCAGGGTGCCTTTGACTCTCCTTTCCTCCTATCAGAAAACTAACACGGGGTGGAGAGTTCCCTCGTGGCCTAGTGGTTACAATTTTGGGCTTTCACTGCCGCAGCCTGAGTTCAATCCCTGGTTGGGGAACTGAGATCCCACAAGTTGTGTGATACAGCCAAAGGAAGAAGAAAAAAAGAAAGAAAAAAGAAAACTAACAAGGGGCATTTTCCAGGCACTCACACACATTGAATATGAAAGCAAATACAAAAGGGGCTTGCCCAGCCTTAGAGTCTTAACAGCCCTCATTGCTAAGTCCTGGGAAACCAAACAGACCTTTCGTTTTTGTTTGCTCTTGCGATTTCTTTTCACTAAAATCTTGTTTTTGTTCAGCCCACTTTCTCTTCCGTCCAGGCTTTTCCAGCACAGGTGAGTTCTGCTGGGGATCACAGATACTGGCCTCCAGCTTCTCTTGATGGTGTCTATAAAACAACAAAGCAACAGAATATTTATTTCTCTTTCTCACAATGCTCAAGTGAAATATCCCCATGGAGAGGCCTGAGAGCCTCTGACACAATGTTAAAGGTTGGGAGCTGTTAAAAATGTGTAACCACAGGTACACACAATACCCGATTATTCAGAAAGGACACCTTCAAGTACACAGTACTGTCAGGTTAAGATGGATGCTGGTCAAGACACAGTGGCCCTGGGCTCTGGCTGTCAAGAATGGAAAGCAACAGGGACTTCCCTGGTGGTCCAGTGGTTAAGAATCCACCTGCCAGGGCAGGGGACATAGGTTCAATCCCTGGAATTGAACTAAGGGACTAAATCCCATGTGCCACAACTACTGAAACCTGCATGGTCTACAGACTGTGCTGTGCAACAAGAGAAGGCACTACAAAGAGAAGCCTGTGCATGGTAACTAGAGAAAGTCCTTGCGCAGCAACAAAGACGCAGCACAGTCAAAAATAAACTAAAAAAATGAATTAAAAGAATAAAGAGTAGGGAAATTCCTGGGAGCACAGCAAATGGCAGCTATTACTATTCTAAGCTGTATGTGTCTGTGTCATAATGACCAGAGTTAAAACACTGATTATTTATTATGTGTTAACCACTACACCAAATCTCTTGCATGAATGATTTGATGAAATCTTCTCAACATCCCATGTCATAGTATTATTATCCCCATAATGGAGAGGAAGTGCAGGCTTAGAGTTTGTACCCCCAGCTTCTAGTAGAGCCTCTTAGACACAGGAGGTAGTCAAGAACAACCAGATTGAATAAATGTTTTGGTTACTATAAAGCAACTATAGTACTGCCAGCGTTCTATCAGAATTGTTTATTATACCTATTGAGAGAGGACAGTGACCAATTTGCCCAAGGTCATTTAGCTTATAGATGGCAGAGCCAGAATTTGAATCCCAACAGCCTGGCTCCAGAGCCCACACCCTTGACCACTGAGGAGTATGGCCTGCCTAGGACTTCCCTGGTGGTCCAGTGGCTAAGACTCCACGCTCCCAATGCAGGGGACCCAGGTTCAATTCCTGGTCAGGGAACTAGATCCCACATGCCACAACTAAAGATCCCTCATGCTGCAACGAAGACTGAAGATGCCATGCGACTTAACTAAGACCTGACACAGCCAAATAAATAAATAAAAATAAATATTTTTTAAAAAGACTATGGCCTAACCTAGTAATGAAGAATTCAATGCCGAGGATAAGGTCTGAGGGTGTGACAAGTGTCTGAAGTCTAAGCGGAAGGGCCCACAGGCAAGATCTATATGCAGCTTCACTCTGGCTGGCAGGATGCCCACGGCTTTATAGTGGTACAGTTACCCAGGTAACAGGAGCAACATGTGTGAGAGACAACTGTGGGCCCCTGGTGCCCATAACCCCCTTCCCTCAGGAATGAACAGGAAGGTTATTCTGGAGCCAAAGAGGGCTGGGTGAGGAGGAGCCTGGTCTCTGATGGGAGAACTTCTGACCAATGAACAGAAGTCACCCTCTTCTCCCTGCTAAGCTTCTGGGTAAGTCACTGGGCTGGATGTTGTCTGCTGGCTGGGTTCAATCCCACCCTGAAATCACTTCCCAGAGGTCCTCAGAGGCAGAGAGATTTGGGAGGCTCTGGACCTTGACAGGTTGGCATGGAGGCCAGACCCTATATTCCACTGTCCTGTCCCTCACGCTAGGAGACTGGGACAGTTTAACAGCAGCATTTGTGGCAGCAGAAGCAGGAACAGTTTCCTGAACTTCAGCTGCAGTTAAGGGAACATGATCCTGAAACAAACCACCACTTCCACGCCTCCAGCCCTTTCAACCTAGACCTAAAGTCCCTTTCTGCTTAAAATGCTCAGAGTGGTTCTATTTCCTATCCAAATCGTAATTAATATGGTTAGAACCAGAAGGTTCAAAGAATAGACATTTCTAATAGACATCTCTAAGAATAGACATGAGACAGAAAGGTTTTTCAGAAAGCCCTTGTGTTTTATACTCAAGAGAACTTGCTTGCTTAGTAGCTCAGTCGTGTCTAACTCTTTGCAACCCCATGGACTGTAGCCCTCCAGGCTCCTCAGTCCATAAGATTTCCCAGACAGGGATACTGGAGTGGGTTGCCATTTCCTCCTCCAGGGGTTCTTCCCAACCCAGGGATTGAACCCACGCCTCCTGTGTCTCCTGCATTGCAGGCAGATTTCTTACTCACTGAGCCACCGGGGACATGCCACTCAAGAGAACATTAAGTAGTAATTAGATGTTACTCACTCTGGGTTCTGAATCCTTAAACTGGAACGGTTTCAGAGTCCTGAGCACAGTGATCTGTGACAACCCCCATATGCTGTCATGGAAGTAGCGTCCAAACGAGGTCTCTCTGTGATCAAGAATCATGGCCTCTCTTCCTTAAATTACCTATCTTCATCTTTCTATATATATATATAAAATTTTATTTATTTATTTATGGCTGTGCTGGGTCTTCACTGCTGTTTGGGCTTTCCTCTAGCTGTGGCGAGCAGAGGCTACTCTCAAGCACAGGCTACTCTCTAGCTGCAGTGAGCAGTGGCTTCTCACTGCAGTGGCTTCTCTTGTTGCTGAGCATGGGCTTCACTAACTGTAGCTGTGGTGCTCAGGCTTAGTTGCTCTGTGGCACAGGGGAACTTCCCGGACCAGGGAATGAACCAGTGTCTCCTGCATTGGCAGGCAGATTCTTTACCCTTGAGCCACCAGGGAAGCCCAATTATCTGCCTTTGTCTTTTATACTTGAGAAGACTGACCACAGTGCCATCATCTTACAGCTTTACCTTTTTCACCAGGGCACAGACAGGCCAAGTATACTTCCTGTTCTTTTACAGGGATGTACACAGTTAACAAGCATGCAAACATCTCAAAACACGATGAAAGACACAAAGGCTGAATAGTACCCAGGCCTGTTCATGTGCTTCGCAGCCTTGTGATGACCCCACACAGAACTGCAGGACTTCACCATGATTACCTTAGCACCTTGGCTGTCTCGGTCCACTCTTTCTGAAGACTTTCCCATGTATCAACTTCTATCCATTTTGAGTTCTTGGTGGCAAGTTCTGCCATGATAACTCGGTGACAGGCAGAGATGAGTCCCTTCTTCTTATATGCATCGCCAACTGGAGAAATTATGCCTTTGATAACTTTATATTTTCCTGGGGTAAAGAATTAGACTTCACATAAGGTATAACAGATTGGATTTTATGTACAGGAAATAGTATCATCAATATGGTTTCATAGTCACAGATCCCCTCCTCCTTTTTTTTAAACAATGATACACGTTTACTTATTTATTTTTAAATGTGGTAAAATATACATAACATAAAATTTACCATTTAAACCATTTTAAGTGTACAATATTGTGACATGTTATACAACCATCATTATAATCCATCTCCAGAACTGTTTCAACATCCCCAACTGAAATTTCATACCCATCAAACAGACCACCCATTTGTCAGCAGTTTATTAATAAATTTTGATTGATATTGCCAAACTGTCTTATGTGTATGTTAGTCGATTAGTTGTGCCTGAAACTGCCTTGTTAAAAGCCTTAATCCATTGAATATCCAAGAGCCCATTCCTTCCCAACACCTGATATTTGACATTATCAAGTTTTAAAAATTCTTGTCAAGGTGATGGGAAAAATATCACTCTATTATTTTAGCTCCCTGATTATTAGTGAGTTGGCACACTCATCCATCTATCAACACATAGCATGATTATTTCCACAACAAAACAAAATGAATCTGTGTATATGCAGGGGAGAAAAAGTTTTCTCGGGCCTTCTTAGGGTCCCTGGCTGGTATAAACTGACAAAGAATAGATTGACAGGAGAAAAGCATATGAATTAACTTAATGTAAGATTTATGTGACATGGGAACCTTAATAAGGAAATGAAGAGCCCAAGACACAGTTTAACCTAAGTATTCTTATGCTAGGTTTGATGAAGAGTGAACAGTCATGGGGAAAAATGATAGAGCAAAGAGTGCAGGAGATCAAACCAGTCCATCCTAAAGGAAATCAATCCTTAATATTCATTGGAAGGACTGATGATGAAGCTGAAGCTCCAATATTTTGGCCACCTGATGCAAAGAGCTGACTCATTGTAAAAGACCCTGATGCTAGAAAAGACTGAAGGCAAGAAGAGAAGGGGATGACAGAGGATGCTATGGTTGGATGGCATCACCAACCCAATGGACATGAATTTGAGCAAGCTCTAGGAGACGGTGAAGGCCAGGGAAGCCTGGTGTGCTGTAGTCCATGGGAACACAAAGAGTCGGACAAGACTGAGCGACTGAACAACAACAAAGAGTACAAGGTAAGTGTAGGAGCTTGGGGGAATCCAACAAGGCCTGTCTGCTTGGCATTCCTTTCTCTTCACAGATAAGGATGCTCCATTTCTCTGAGTTTAGGGAGGGCATCTGTAATGCGAATGTTTTACAATCTGCTTCATAGGCTTCCCTTGTGGCTCACCTGGTAAAGAACCCACTTGCAATGCGAGAGACCTCGGTTCAATCCCTGGGTTGGGAAGATCCCTCGGAGAAGGCAAAGGCTACCCACTCCAGTATTCTGGGCTGGAAAATTCCATGGACTTTCACTTTCAGGGAAGAGGGCTGGAGGGCAGAGTGACCTTCCTGCTTCTGCTGTTTCATCAAAATCCTCCAGCTTAAAATGTCCGATAGGCCAAGGTGCCACATTTTACGGCAGTGTATCCTGAACCCCATAGTTGCTGCTGGTTACTGTTCCTACCTGTTCCATTCATGTAGTCCTTGGCCAGCTCAAACAGCCGGAGGTGCATGTTGGTGATAGGATTAAAGGACCCACAAGCAAGGAGAACTACTTCTGTCTTCTCTGAGTTCTCCATGCTGAGAATTTGAAGTTGTTGATCTAAATGGAAAACTCTAACACTTCTCTTATTGCCTGCAAAGGAAAAAGAAAGTAAGTTCAGTTCAAGGTCTTTTGATGTCCTTTCACATACTCATTTCAAGCAAATGGAGGGACTTTCCTGGAGGTCCAGTGGTTAAGGCTCTGTACTTCCAATGCAGTGTGCTCAGGTTCAATCTCTGGTTGGGGAGCCAAAATCCCACATGCTGCAGTCAAAGTAAGACACAAACAAAAACATCACCAACAAAAAAACCCACAAGCCAAACAGATGGAAAAAATGCTTGGCTTCAGTGACTACGCTGGGTGAATTGCAAAAATGGCTCCATTTCCCCACCCTTCCTTTCCAATGTGAATTTATAGCTCTTTTCATAAAGGAATGGAATCTTCCCACCCTCTGTGACTTGCTTTGGCCCAAATAACGTGGCACATGGGAAAACATGCCCATTCTGATCCTAGGCCTCTGAGGCATTGTGCACACCCACTCTCCTTTGGACTCCTGCCCTTCCATGAAGACAAGCCCAGGCCAGCCTGCTGGAGGATGACAGAACCCGCAGGACAGAGACGATGCTCCCGCTGACAGACAGCCAATCGCCAGCTGCCTGGCCGAGGCCATCCGAGATCAGTCAAGCCTCAATCTGCCCAGAAGCACAAGCAGGTCAGGTGAGGTCAGCTGAGCCTGGATCAGCTGGCCCACAAGGTGGGCCTAGACTTATGAGCAAACATGAAAGCTTAATGGTGCTGCGACTGCACTATTGTGGCCATGGTTAACAGAACAGCGACACTGTGCAGTGTGCCACTATGTCTAGCTGCTCAGTCACATCTGACTCTTTGAGACCCTCTGGACTGTAGCCCACCAGGCTCCTCTGTCCATGGAATTCTCCAGGCAAGAAGACTGGAGTGGGTTGCCATTTCCTCCTCCAGGGGATTTTCCCAACCCAAGAATCAAACCTGTGTCTCCGGCACTGGAGGTGGATTCTTTACCTGATGAGCCATTGGGGAAGGCCCACAATGACATTATTATCCACCAAATATAACTCCCCAACAACCCGTCCTTCAAAACTGTACTTTTCCTTTTAGTCAACAAGGTCATATTATCACTTTCAACTGAATAACAGTTTACAATTGACAAACTCTTCTTGATATTGATTATTCCATTCGATCCTTCCAAAACCCTACTGAAGTAATGCAAGGCAACTTATTTTAAATTATTTAACTTTTTTTTTTAATTAGGAGGAATTTACCCAAATATGTCTTAAAAATAAACTCATACTTTCTATTATTGCTTTTTTTTCTGATTTTTATTTTATACTGGAGCATAGTTAACAATGTTGCATTAGTTTCAGGTGTACAGTCAAGTGATTCAGTTATACATATACATGTATCTACTCTTTTACAAATTCTTTTCCCCTTTAGGTTATAACAGAATATTGAGCAGAGGGACTTGGTGAACCTTTCCGACTCATATCACTCATTTCTAATAACTTACTTCTTTTTTAAGAATATTTTCATTTATTTTTGGCTGCACATTGGTGCTATGCACAGTGTTTCTCTACTTGCAGCAAGTGGGGGCTACTCTCTAGTTGCAGCATGAGGACTTCTCACTGTGGTGGCTTCTCTTGTTGCAGAGCATGGGCTCTAGAGCACCAACTGAGTTGCTCTGCAGTGTGTGGGACCTTCTCAGATTAGGGACTGAACCTGGGTCCCCTGTATTGGCAGGCAGATTCTTTATCATGGGAGCACCAGGGAAGTACCAGCTCTAATCACTTCTTTAACAAATACTCTATTAACTATCAATAAATAAAATACCTTCACTACTGTGAAGTTTAAAATATTCTTACATATCAAATTATGTTTCAAAATAATAATTCTGAGCACTTACAAAGATAATTCCAATGATGCCAAAATGCTCAAAGCACTTTGGGAACTTTTGGGGAATCACCTGTAGAGCTCAAAGTATTTTTATGATTAATGTAGAAATACAATGAATGACCACAAACAAACCAACATTTATAGGATACTTCTCAACTTATAAACTAATTTCATGCACATTATCATTTAATTTTCACCAAAAAAGAAAAAGAATGGCTGAGGACATTTACTTTATTCCAAATAATAACCTATTGCTACATATTTAGTTTTTCCAGTTAATTGTCTATCATTAGTCATTTAGGTTTATCTAATTCTCCACTATTACAAACATCTCAAAGAAGAAATAATGAGTTGAAAATGAATTGGAAATTAAGGCTATAAAACCCCTCATTGTGTGCTCCTAAGTCTTGCCAACACTCAAAGACCTGCATAAGGACCATTTATTTATAGCCCAATAGTGTTCAGACCAAATTGCTAGGTTGACCAACTTACTTTTGCTCCAATTTTTTGCTCTCATTGGACAGAGTTACTGAGTGGCGACCCAGGGCTAGAATTTAGGTATCGTGACTCCTAGGTTCTCCAGCACCAAAGAGAAAATTGACAGGTAAATTGGGGCTGTGTAGATTGGAAATGAGCCCTCCTAACTGAGAAGCTGAGAAATGGCAACCTCAGTTCCATAGACAACAAGAAACTCTGAAGGTTTCTGAGCAATGGCGTGACAACAGAGTTCTAGAAAAACAAGGTGATGTTGGTGTTACATGGTTGTATGACAGATTTTATTTTCTTGGGCTCCAAAATCATTGCAGATAGTGATTGCAGCCATGAAATTAAAAGACGCTTGCTCTTTGGAAGGAAAGCTATGATAAACCTAAACGGCATATTAAAAAGCAGAAACATCACTTTGCCAATGAAGGTCTGTAGAGTCAAAGCTATGGTTTTTCCAGCAGCCGTGCATGGATGTGAGAGTTGGACCATTAAGAAGGCTGAGCACCGAAAAATTGATGTTTTTGAACTGTGGTGTTGGAGAAGACTCTAGAGAGACCCTTGGACAGCAAGGAGATCAAACCAGTCAATCCTAAAGGATATCAGTCCTGAATATTCATTGGAAGAATTGATGCTGAAGCTGAGGCTCCAGTACTTTGGCCACCTGATGCAAAGAACTGACTCATTGGAAAAGACCCTGATGCTGGGAAAGATTGAAGGCAGGAGGACAAGGGGGTGACAGAGGATGAGATGGTTGGATGGCATCACCAATTCAAGGCACATAAATCTGTGCAAATTTCGGGAGATAGTAAAGGACAGGGGAGCCTAGAGTGCTGCAGTCCATGGGGTCGCAAAGAGTCGGACACAACTTAGTGACTGAATAGCAGCAAATGGCTGTGTGACCCTGACCTGACCATTTAACTTTGTGTCCTCATCTGTAAAATAGAGATAATGGCATGATATGGCAAAACGCTGATCATATTGCCTGGCACAGTGTCAAAATAAATGGTAGCTGTTATTTGTGAGGAAGTGACAATACTGATGTCAGTGATGCTATCAGATTAACTGGAAGGGGCAAAGCATGATAGGAAGTCCAGTTAAAAGTAATGAGAACTTCAGTTTAAGTACAGTTGGTGGGAATGGAAATTAGGAAACATGTATTCAATAAATACTTGAAGTCTACTCCAAACAGCGGCAGGAATCACAGGGACACTGCTAACTGTGAGGAGGAAATAAAGGGGAGAAGGATCAATAATGCTTCACACAACATTAAAAAAAGAGTTCATGGGTTAGAATGATTTAAATGTACCTTTCAATTATCATCCCGAGGATGACACCAGGATTCACTCGGGGCTTATTGCCTCTGCCCACCTGTTACCTGCCCCACCCCATACTCATGCAAACAAAGCACCTATGCTATTATGGGGTGGTTTGGGCCCACCGGGAAATTAGGGTGTGTGTCCAGCTACTGAGCGTGCTCTCAAGGACCCTGGTGGAGGCTCTCGGTTCAGCTGGAGTCCAGCCTTGGTTCTGGTCCCAACCATCTCAAGTTTCAGGTACCACTCTCCAGGTAGACTGAGCAGGTCTCAGAGGGAGGGAGTTGCTTGCTGTTCAGAGAAGGAAGGATGGAAGACCCTGAAGCGCTCCCCCTGCCCTTGGGGATGGGCTCAGGTTTCCAGGTCCTCCCCAGGGGAAGGACTGAGAAAGGAAAGCTGATCTCTCAGCCTAAAGGAAGCTTTCCCTCTTTTCACATTCGTGACCTGTCTCAAATATCCAACTCAGTGTTACCCAATTCACTGCTAACACAGCCAGCTTTAGACTTCAGACCCTTAAAGCCACAGAAGAATCAAGTTACAGGGAGCTCCTATCATAGCCTAGAGTGGCTTTAAAAGAACGAGGACCTGTCCCTCTCCCCTGGAGAGAACTTCCTCCGTATCCCCCAGGGTTCGCAGGGTTGGTGTGTAGGGATGGAGGCCCTGGCAGGTGGAGAAGAGGTCTAGAAGCTCTAACAGGATTGTTCCGGATCCTCCGTGGCCTGCTCCAGGTGCTCAGGGACCCGGGTCACCATGATTCACTTCTGTCTGGCTCACTCAGCCTATCGCTTGCACTGTTGGCTGCCAAGATCTCACCAGCTCAGGCTGTAAGTGTCCCTCCCCAGCCCACTGTGGCAAAAAGGTCATTTCTTCCTGGGGCTGTCTTGAGGCTTAAGGGCTTCCCTGGTGGCTCAGATGGTAAAAAATCTGCCTGCAATGCAGGAGACCCAGGTTTGATCCTTGGGTTGGGAAGATCCCCTGGAAGAGGGTGCGGCAACCCACTCCAGTATTCTTGCCTGGAGAATACCATGGACAGAGGAGCCTGGCGGGCTACAGCCCATGGGGTTGTAAAGAGTCGGATACCACTGAGCGACTGACACACTTGGAGGTTTAAGGGAAATTACTTTCAGTTTTAAAATTATCACTGACTAAGTTTCAATAACACTGATGTGTAAACGTTAATGAAACATTTTGCAAACATTAAGTCAGCTTTTAAAACATAAACTTAAAAAAAAACTGGTTTTCTTGTCACACTTCAGGATGCTCAGTACAATTAAATCTATGTTGCCCAACTGCTAATGGGATTGACTTGGCAACCCCTCAGATTTACAGCTATAAAGGCACACTAGTTAGTTAGCATGTTAGTTAGCTCAGTCAAGCCCGACCATGCCACCCCCTGGATGGAGCCGGCCAGGCTCCTCTGTCCATGGAATTCTCCAGGCAAGAATACCGGAGTGGGTTGCCATTTCCTTCTCCAGGAGATCTTTCCGACCCAGGGATTGAACCTGGGTCTCCTGCACTGCAAGCAGATTCTTTACCGACTGAGCTACCAAAAAAGCCAAAGGGACACTAATGCTTTTATAATAGTAACCTTAAACCTGAGACTCTATTTGAGTTCCGTGTGCCACTGCTTCAAATAGTTTGGGGGTGAGGGGGGCTTCCCTGGCACTCCAGGGGTTAAGACTCCAAGCTTCAGATCTCACATGCCAAAAAATAAAACAAAATAATAAATAGTCTGGGGGTATATTTTCAAATTGCTTATTGCTTTGAGTATCTTCACTGGGGATAAACCTTTGTCTTTGGAGGGGAGATCTGATTCCTACAAGTGCCCTAAAGTCATTCAGTGCTAAATCCAATTAATAAAATAAATAATGAAGGTGAATAATAGTTTACAGTGAAGAAAGAGGACTACTAGTTAAGGAGAAAGATTTTCCTATATGCATGGAAGCTGCTGCTGCTGGTGCTAAGTTGCTTCAGTCGTGTCCAACTCTGTGCGACCCCATGGACTGCAGCCCACCAGGCTCCTCGGTCCATGGGATTTTCCAGGCAAGAGTACTGGAGTGGAGTGCCATTGCCTTCTCCGTGCATGGAAGCTATCTACATGTAATTTCAAAAGAATTAAAAAAATGTTTGAGCAGTAACCACAGACCTCATTTCATTGTGTAAGTTGTGGTGGGCAGTTAACTCACTCAATGTGAGTTACCCAGTGTGAACTGCAGATAGGGCTAACATAGCATAAGGGCGTGGCTGGGATCTCAGTTCAGTTCAGTCACTCAGTTGTGTCCAGCTCATTGCAACCCCATAGCAGCACGCCAGGCTTCCCTGTCCATCACCAACTCCTGGAGCTTGCTCAAACTCATGTCTATCAAGTTGGTGATGCCATCCAACCATCTCATCCTCTGTCACCCCCTTCTCCTCCTGCCTTCAAACTTTCCCAGCATCAGGGTCTTTTCCAATAAGTCAGTTCTTTGCATCAGGTGGCCAAAGTACTGGAGTCTCAGCTTCAGCATCAGTTCTTCCAATGAATATTCAAGACTTATTTCCTTTAGGATTGACTGGTTTGATCTCCTTGCTGTCCAAGGGACTCTCAAGAGTGTTCTCCAACACCACAGTTCAAAAGCATCAATTCTTTGGCGCTCAGCTTTCTTTATAAATAAAGTCCAACTCTCACATCCATACATGACTACTGGAAAAACCATAGCTTTGACTAGATAGATGGACCTTTGTTGGCAAAATAATATCTCTGATTTTTAATATGCTGTCTAGGTTGGTCATAGCTTTTCTTCCAAGAAGCAAGTGTCTTTTAATTTCATGGCTGCAGTCACCATTTGCAGTGATTTTGGAGGCCCCCCCCCAAAAAAAAATAAAGTCTGTCACTGTTTCCATTGTTTTCACATCTATTTGCCATGAAGTGATGGGACTGGATGCCACAATCTTAGTGTTTTGACTGTTGATTTGTAAGCCAGCCTCTTCCTCTCCTCTTTCACTTTCAACAAGAGGCTCTTCAGTTTCTCTTCGCTTTCTGCCATAAGGGTGGTGTCATCTACATATCTGAGGTTATTGATATTTCTCCAGGCAATCTTGATTCCAGCTTGTGCTTCATCCAGCCTGGCATTTCACATGATGTACTCTACATAAAAGTTAAATAAGCAGGGTGACAATATATAGCCTTCATGTACTCCTTTCCCAATTTGGAACCAATTCATTGTTCCATGTCTGGTTCTAACTGTTGCTTTTTGACCTGCACACAGATTTCTCAGGAGGCAGGTAAGGTGGTCTGGTATTCCCATCTCCTGAAGAATTTCCCACTGTTTGTTGTCATCCATACAGTCAAAGGCTTTGATGTAATCAATAAAGCAGAAGCAGATGTTTTTCTGGAACTCTCTTGCTTTTTCTATGATCCAACAGATCTCGGCAATTTGATCTCCTGTTCCTCTGCCTTTTCTAAATCCAGCTTAAACATCTGGATGTTCTCTGTTCATGTACTGTTGAAGCCTCCCTTGGAGAATTTTGAACATTACTTTGCTAGCATGTAAGAAGAGTACAATTGTGTGGTAGTTTGAAAATTCTTTGGCATTGCCTTTCTTTGGGATTGGAATGAAAACTGACCTTTTCCAGTTCTGTGGCCACTGCTCAGTTTTCAAATTTGCTGGCATATTGAGTGCAGCACTTTCACAGCATCATCTTTTAGGATTTAAAACAGCTCTGCTGGAATTCCATCACCTCCACTAGCTTTGTTTGTAGTGATGCTTCCTAAGCCCTACTTGACTTCACATTCCAGGATGTCTGGCTCTAGGTGAGTGATCACACCATCATGGTTATCTAGGTTACTGAGATCTTATAGTTCTTCTGTGTAGTCTGGCCACCTCTTCTTAATATCTTCTGCTTCTTTCAGGTCCATACTCTTTCTGTTTTTTATTGTGCCCATCTTTGCATGAAATGTTCCCTTGATATCTCTAATTTTCTTAATAGAGATCTCTAGTCTTTCTCATTCTATTGTTTTCCTCTATTTCTTTACATTGTTCAGTTAGGAAGGCTTTCTTATCTCTCCTTGTTATTCTTTGGAACTCTGAATTCATATGGGTGTATCTTTCCTTTTCTCCTCTGCCTTTTGCTTCTCTTCTTTTCTCAGCTATTTGTAAGGCCTCCTCAGACAACCATTTTGCCTTTTTGCATTTGTTTTTCTTGGGGATGGTCTCGATCACTGCCTTCTATACCATGTCATGAACCTCTGTCCATAGTTCTTCAGGCACTCTGTATATCAGATCTAATCCTTTGAATCTATTTGTCCCTTCCACTGTATAATCGTAAGGGATTTGATTTAGGTTATACCTGAATAGTCCAGTGGTTTCCCCTACTTTCTTCAATTTATGTCTGAATTTTGCAAAAAGGAATTCGTGATCTGAGCCACAGTCAGCTCCTGGTCTTGTTTTTGTTGACTGTATAGAGCTTCTCCATCTTTGGCTGCAAAGAATATAATAAATCTGATTTTGGTATTGGCCATATCGTGATGCCCATGTGTAGAATTGTCTCTTGTGTTGTTGGAAGAGAGTGTTTGCTATGACCAGTGCATTCTCTTGGCAAAACTCTGTTAGCCTTTGCCCTGCTTCATTTTGTACTCCAAGGCCAAACTTGCCTATTACTCCAGGTATCTCGTGACTCTCAGACCTGGTTCAAACTGTAGCTTTACCGCTTACTCCAGTATTCTTGCCTAGAGAATTCCATGGACATAGGAGCCTGGTGGGCTACCGTCCATAGGGTCCCAAAGAGTCAGACACAACTGATCAATTAACACTTACACTTTTACTTTACTGCTTACTATATTAGGTGTTTGTCCTGAGATAAGACATTTAATTTTTCTGAGCCTCAGTTTCTTCATTTATAAGATAGGAAACCAAAGTCTCATCTCATAGGATTGTGTGGATTTTTAAAAATATATATTTATTTATTTGGCTGTGTTGGGTCTTAGTTGGGGCAGATGAGATCTTTGTTGAGGTGCCTGGACCCTCTAATTGAGGCTCAAGTCAGTAGTTGTGGTGCCTCAGCATGTGGGATCTTAGTTCGCAGACCAGGGATCGAACCTGTGTTCCCTGCATTGGAAGGCAGATTCTTAACCACTGGACTACCAGGGAAGTCCTGAACTGTATGCGTATTAAGCAAAAAAGTAAATTTAAAATGTGACATATTTCTCTACTAATTATGAACAGTAATAACTCTTATTATTGCTTGTGGGTTGTCTTTTGGCATTAATTTACAGCCATGGTAAATCAATCAAGGTTCTCAAGATTCCTTAGAGACCAGTGTCACAGTGCCTGCTACATAGTATGTGCGTGATCAGTCATGTCCAACTCTTTGCAACCCCATGTACTGGGGCCCACCAGGTTCCTCTGCCCATGGGATTTCTTAGGCAAGAATACTGGAGCCTGTTGCCATTTCCATCTCCAGGGGATTTTTCTGATCCACAGATCTAACCCTTATCTCCTGCATTGGCAGAAGGACTCTTTACCACAGTGCCACCTGGGAAGCCCATCTGCTACACAGTAGGAACTCGATAAATGCTAACTATTGTCCTTGGTGTAGTATCATTAGACAATTTTGTTCTAATGGGATAGATTTCAATTCATCTTTGCTCTGTTTAAAATTTTATTTCTGTGGTATGACGTAACATTACCATGAAACAGAACCTGAATTTGGTTTCTTAAAGCCATTCAAATCACTGAAACAGTAATGTACAATGTAATTCACTGTGTCCCATGCAGCCAAGTGACAGTGTTGCTGTTTGCCATCACCATTCTGACCCTCCAGTTCTATGTTCTGCTAAGGTAAGTTCTTTCTCCAGCCACCTCCGCACCTGGCAGCTCAGCATGCACGTCTTACCTGTGGGGTTGGTTCGGGTGCCCGCTGCCATTCCTGTTATGTGCTTAAATGCAGCCTGCCCCACTGTTTTGCCCCTCTTATCAATGGCAGTCACCTGCTCCACCTCTTTGAAAAGTCAAAACTCTCAGTCCAGCAAGGAGAGTTGGGATTTGGGCAGACAGAGTTTAACTTTAAACCAGCAGTTATACAGATTAAAAGTTATACTTCCAGTAATAAGAAGTCCTTAAACGGGAGACAATGAGGGTGTGAATATTTCACTTTATGGATTCCCAAGAGACCAGGGCCAACAGCCTAGCATTAGCAGATGTCTCCAAGGCTGAGGGCAACAGAGGCACACTCGACTAGATTATGACTTGACCTGTTATTTCTGATTCTATGTCAGAAATCTATCTTGGCCAAAAAAGTCAAGTTAATACCTTTTTCAATGATCAAATGAAACAAATGCAATTTTACACATTTAAAATAAATTGCAGTCCTAAAAACATGAAAATTCTAAAAAAAATCTGAAAACTGAGATTCCACTTAAGTGATGGGGAAGGACTGGAAACTATGACACCCCTTGTAATTTGCCTAATTCAAATTTGCTAGCTTCTACTAGGAGAGGTTTGTGTACTTCTACTATAAGATGCAGGGTATACTTCTTCACTCTAGAGGCCAGAATTTCCACAAAATGTTTTTTCACCTACGTATCAAATTAACATGAATTTTTTAAATGGTAGGATTTCCCTGGTGGTGCAGTAGTTAAGAATCTGCCTGCCAATACAGGGGACACAGGTTTGATCCCTGGTCTGGGAAGATTCCACATGCCATGGGGCAACTTGGCCTGTGCACCACAACTACTGAGTCTATGCGCTGCAACTGCTGAAGTCTGTGTGCCTAGAGCCCGTGCTCCACAAGAGAAACCACTGCGAGGAGAAGCCCGTGCACTGAAACTAGAGAGCAGCCCCTGCTCAAAACTAAAGAAAGCCCGAGAGCGGCAGTGAAGACCCAGCACAGTCAAAAATAAAAAAGAGTTTTTTAAATTAAAGTAGGAAAAGAAAATGGTGAACACTGTCCACAAATTAAGAATATTAATAACTCTTAGCATTAAGAATATTCATAACTCAATATTGTTATTAATACTAGCACTAATTTGCAGTCATGGTAAAGAACAAAGGTTCTTAAGAGAAGGGAGTTGCCTGGAGCCAAATGAACCTCATGCCACAATTAGAATTCAAGGGTCAGCACCTTCTGGTTTTATATTAACAGTGTGGATTTCTTCTAGTAATCAATTAGTGTATGACGTGGTATATTGATTTGTAGGCCCAGATCTTCTCGATACTGCAGTCAACCTCTCCTTACCAACCTGGTTAGCAATATCATCTTTACTTTCTTCACAGTTGGTAAGTGTGGAGTCATTCTTAATAAGTATAGTCATATACTTATTGTCTATTTGCCAGATGCTGCTAGAATAAAAATGGGTAAGACAGGACTTCTTGCTCTGCAAGAGCTCACAGACTGAAACCTGAGAAAAAACTCACATTTAAAATTCACGTGAAGGGGGAAAGGGGTTCAGGATGTGGGGGGCACATGCATCCATGGCTGATTCATGTTGATGCATGGCAAAAACCACCACAATATTGTAAAGTAATTACCTTCCAATTAAAATAAATTAACTCATTTTTAAAAAATGAAATAAAATTCAGATGAAGGAAAATTTTTAAATGCTCCTTAGTGTCTCTTTGAGTTGTCCTACAATTTGAATATGAAACCAATTTAATATTGGGTTGGCCAAAAAGTTTATTCAGGCTTTCTAAACAAACTTTTCAGCCAACTCAATATAAACATTTGGATATTATAAAATTCTTTATAGTTATAACATAAAAATATCAGATTTACCCACTCATTCAATAATTAGATACTGAGAAGATGACATGGGTAGAAACACAGGGACCGTGACTACTTGAAGTCAAAAAGTGATACAGAAGAGTTGGACTCTGAAATGTGTAGAAGTTTTAGGAATCCTTTAGCTAATATATTTTATATTTTCTTTTGTATGAACTTATAATAGTGACGTGCAATTTAAATAAAGACATTTTCCAAATTTTTATAAAATGAAAACAGTTATTGGGGTGCCATAAGGCAGGGTTCTAGAAAGAGTCTCTACTAAACCCCAACTCCACAAGAGGCAGTGTGTCCAATGGACAAGAGCACCAGCTATGGAGACTGAGGGAGGCCAGTTCAAACTCCCACATCCCAAACAGAAAAATCTGTTAATACTTCACCTCCCAGAGCTTCCCAGCCTTATCTACGGGAATTCGCTGGAGGTAGAGCAATTAGGACTCCATGCTCTCACTGTCAAGGCCTAGAACACATACCTGGAACTAAAATCCCACAAGATGCTTGGTGCAGCCAAAAGAAAAAAAGAAGGAGATTAAAAAACCTGCTTCACAGTTTTTCTATAAGATTTAAATGAGATAATGGAGTTATTATTTTAAAAAAGAACTGTCACAGTTACTATCACCAGCATTGCCAATAGTAAGAACACAACCTCTATTGAGGAAAACCTTAGCCTGGCCAAGTTTTGAGCACTTTTGTTCCACAATAGATATACAAGGAAACACCATGATTTAGCTTTGCATTCAAGAATATATTTCTGAATGAAATAACGCCATTTACAGCAACATGGATGGACTTCGAGATTACTATACTAAGTGAAGTTAGAAGTGAAAGTCGCTTAGTTGTGTCTGACTGTTTGTGACCCCATGGACTACAGAGTGCATGAAATTCTCCGGGCCAGAATACTGGAGTAGGTAGCCTTTCCCTTTTCTAGGGGATCTTCCCAACCCAGCAATCAAACCCAGGTCTCCCACATTGCAGGGGGATTCTTTACCAGCTGTGCCACAGGGAAGCCACAAGTGAAGTCAGAAAGAGAAAGATAATACCACATAGTATCACTTGTATGTCGACTCTAAAGTACACCACAAATGAATGTATCTCTGAAACATATCTCCGAAATAGACTCACAGACACAGAGAATAGACTGTGGTTGCCAAGGCAGGGGTGGGGTGGGGGAGGGAAGGACTGGGAGTTTGGGATTAGCAGAGACAAGATATTACACACTGGACAGATCAACAACAAGGTCCTAAGGTACAGCCCAGAGAACTATATTCAATATCCTGTGAAACGCCATAATGGAAAAGCATATAAGAAAGAATGTGTACAACTGAATCACTTGGCTGCACAGCAGAAATTAACACATTATAAATTAACAATATTTTAATAAAATCTTTAAAAAAAAAGAATATTTCTGAGGCAATTCAACCCAGTAAACTGATGCTGTTCTGCTATCTTTTTAGGTTTTACCGTACTGCTTATTAGGATGGAACCGGTCCCACAGGCACTAAAGAGGATATTTTCTGTATTTGGTGTGGGATCCTTCATTGAGGGAGTCTGCACCATAGTGTTAACATTTTTGGCAACCGACTGTGTACGTTTTTAAACATTGAATTTCTAAAGGCTCATCTTAATCTGAAAGCTTGGCTGTATACAATGCACCTTTAGTCATCAACATTTATTTTCTACATCAAACTAAAAAAATAGAGATGGAGGCTTCCCTGGTGGTCCAGTGGTTAAGAATCCGCCTTGCAATGCAGGGGACACCTGTGTGATCCCTGGTCTGGGAAGATCCCACATGCTGCAGAGCAACTAATTCCATGAGCTGCAACCACTGAGCCCATGCTCTGCAACTACTGAAGCCTGTGTGCCTAGAGCCCGTGTTCTGCAACAAGAGAAGCCACTGCAACGAGAAGCTTGGGTACCACAATGAAGAGTAGCCCCCACCTGCCACAACTAAAGAAAACCTAAGTGCAGCAGTTAAGACCCACCAGAGCCAAAAAATTTTAAAAATAAACCTTTTGAAAGAATAAAGATGGAGAGACAGCCCTCCTAATTAGACACATGTCACAGTTAAAACATTTCACCAGGAAAGTTTAAAAACTCCATGAGAGATTTTTCTTTTTGGAGGGTGAATTCCACTTTACCAGAACTATACATACAAAAAAAGTTAAGACATTAATCAACAGTGGAACTGGGTTGGCACATTAAGCAGCAAGCCTTCCATCTCTTGCTAAATTGGTGCCTTTTTAAAAATCCTTTCAGCAAAAACATTTAAAATATGTGTTGCAATTATAAGACAAGTAATTCCTCACAGTGCTCTTTTCTTCCCCAATACAGGCAAAAACCACTCCTGAACTGTACTACTTGTCTGCGCTGCTCTCAGTGAGCAGCTTGGTTTCTACAGGTAATCACAAACTTCCAGAGTAACCTATCCCTGTCAAAGGTGTGCCAGTCCTTCAAGGGAAGTAAATGCTCAGCTAGGATTGTTATAGGTTGGCCAAAAAATTTGCTCAGGTTTTCCCACAAGTGGAAACTTATGGTCAACCCATTATATTGCAAGGGGAAGCCCTAGTTCCTCTCAAAGCAGGTGCTCCAAGAAGCACAGAAAAGTGGAGAGCGATTTCCCTGGCGGTCCAGTGGTTAAGACTCCGTGCTCCCACTGCAGGGAGCACAGGTTCAATTCCTGGTCAAGGACTAAGAACCTGCAGGCAGCATGGCCAAAAAAAAAGCAGAGGCTTAGAATGGGATATAAAAAGGCATCCTTCCCTGGGATGTCCCTGGTGGTCCCAGTGGTTAAGACTCCATGCTCCCACTGCAGTGGGCACAGGTTCAATTCCTGGTCAAGGACTAAGATTCTGAAGGCAGAATGGCCCCCCAAAATGGAGAGGGTTAGAATGTAATATAAAAGCCATCCTTCTCTGGCAGTCCAGCGGTTAACCCTTTGCCTTCCAAAGCAGGGGCTGTGGGTTTGATCCCTGGTCAGGAAGCTAATATTCCATATGCCTTGGGGGTCAAAAACCAAAACATAAAATGGAAGCAATATTGTAACAAATTCAATAAAGACCTTAAAAATGGTCTACATTAGAAAAAATAAAAAGTCATCCTTCTCACATTATTTCTGCTCCATTTAATTAGATCCCATTTTTTATCCTACAGTGCTTTTCTCAAGCCTGGGACTGACTTGGCTGGCCAGTGTGATCCGTCCAAGGCCAGACACTAAACCAACAGTCTGAAGCTAGCATTTGAGTCCTGCTGGTCCCCTGCCTTAGATAGGTGTCTTTAGCAGGTTGAATCTTTTCCAGGAGCCTTGTCACCTAACAGCTGCAAGCAAGCACACATGACCATCTTCACCCTACTACTCCTAGATGAAGTGGTCAGTAGAACATCAGAGCCATGACAACAGGAAGCACATCAAGACCAGTCATTAGCAAGAAAGCTGTCAGGTGACAGTTTTATGAGCACTGATGATGGATAAAGATGAACAGTTCAACCAAAATCACTGGGATGACATCACAACCAAATTAGCCTCAATAAGGATCTCCTATTAGATATTCTTAAGATCATCACTTGGACTTCCTGAACCTCCTTTACTCTGTTTCAGTAAAGCTAGTAGCATCTACTGGATGACTGTGATAAAAATAAGTACAGAGAAGGAAAAATAAAAATAAAAATCTTAGTAATGAACAAGGGGTCTAATTTCAAAAGAACACAGTGATCCAGACTGTATATTTGAACAAGGTTAATCTATGGCTTCTTTAAAGGTGTAGTGGGAACTTTTAGAGTAAAAATCATCATGAACTCCTCCACCTGGGTGACACCAATTTCTTGCATCATGACAGTAAACTTCTCTCTAGAGAAAACAGCCAACTGACCTGCCATGCTGCCCTGTCTTCTGGCTTGTTCTGTATGTATTCACAGATTCTAAGGGGTTTTAAGAAGGAGCTAGCCACTCACAGATGCTCTGAAGTCTTTGGGATGGGGAGAAAATGGTGTTTATTGAGGAAAAAGAAGAGTATTTCTTGGCAGAAGAAATCAGTTCATTTAAAAATATATTTATTTATTTGGCTGCACCGGGTCTTAGCTGTGGGATTTTTTTTTTTTTTTTCAGTTGCAGCATTTGAGATCTTTAGTTGAGGCGTGTGAGATCTAAGTTCTTGTTCCTTCTGGGACTTCACTGGGAGTGTGGAATCTTAGCCACTGGACTGCCCAGGAAGTCCCAGAAGGAACAAGTTTAATACACACATCTCCAAGCACACTGATGACAGACACAGACCTTCACAAACGGGAATAATGGCTTTCCATCTGCTTCTCTGTTCAGGTGGTACCTGCTGCAGGAGGTACCACCTCAACACACTATCCATTCTCCACACCAACACTTACTGAGCACCTTCCACATTCCAAACATTGCACTAAAACTTAGGAATTAGAAACTCGAGTAACTCATATGTTGACAGTGAAATCCCCTTAAGTAATTCTCTTACTATGATTAACAGAAACTATTTAAAAATAACATGGGCTTCCCTGGAGACTCAGATGATAAAGAATCTGCCTGCAATAAGGAGACCCAGGTTCAGTCCCTGGGTCAGGAAGATCCCCTGGAGGAGGGAATGGCTACTTATACCAGTATTCTTGCCTGGGAAATCCCATAGACAGAGGAGCCTGGCAGGATACAGTCCATGGGATCCCAAAGAGTCAGACACGACTGAGCAACTAACACTTTCACTTTTAACAGCCTTTTTACATTCTTTAGATCTTATTAACATGTCAAATAAATGTCAAATGTCAATTTACGTCAAGATTTTTATTAGAAGTTTCTTTTTTTTTTTCTGAATTATCTTGCCCCTGGGCTTCCCTGATAGCTCAGTTGGTAAAGAATCCACCTGCAATGTGGGAGACCTGGGTTCTATCCCTGGGTTAGGAAGATCCCCTGGGGAAGGGAACCCACTCCCAGTCCATGGGGTCGCAAAGAGCTGGACACAACTGAGCGACTTTCACTTTCACTTTTCCGACCCCCAAATCTGATCTACTTGAAGATCTGAGCTGATGACAACTCCAGCCCTTCCAGTTGCTAAAGTCAAGTACCTCAAATCATCCTAAATGCACTGCTTTTCTTCTCCTCATACTCCATTAGGAAATCTCAATGGCTCCATCTTCAAAGTACATTCAGAATCCAGCCATTTTTCTCTAGCTGAAAAAATTTAACTGACTCTTTCTAAATACAAGAGGCTGCTTCTTAAGACCAAGGCTGCTTAATACTTTTGTGTCTTAAAATTATGCAACATTCTGAACCTAACTCCACAAAATGAAATTCTATTTCTTAATTGATAAGCATTAAAGCAGCACTTTAATCCACAACCTACAAAACTGAATCTTCACTTGCTTTTCTCTTTAGTTCCTTTTATTATTATATTTTAAAATCTATCTACATGAACAGTAAGTGTTACTCGCTCAGTTGTGTCCGACTCTTTGTGACCCCATGGACTATAGCCTGTCAGGCTTCTCTGTTGGTGGAATTCTCCAGGCAAGAATACTGGGGTGGGTTGCTTTTCCATTCTCCAGGGGACAGATCTTCCTGACCCAGGGATCGAACCTACGTCTCCTGCATCGCAGGCAGATTCTTTAGGGCTTCCCTGACAGCTCAGACAGTAAAAGAATCTACATGTATATACATTTTTTAATTGGAGTATAATGGCTTTACAATGTTGTGTTATTTTCTGCTGTACAACAAAGTAAATCAGCTACACGTATACATATTCTGCTTCCTCTTGAGCCTCCCTCCCACCTCCAGCAACCCACCCTTCTAGGTCGCCACGGAGATCTCGGCTAAGCTCCCTGTGCTCTACAGCTGCTTTCTGTGGGGCTCTATTTTACACACGGCGGTGTATATAGGTCAGCACGATTCTCACAACTCATCCCACCCGCCCCTTCCTCACCCCACATCCAATGTCTGCTCTCTGCGTCTGCATCTCTATTCCGGCCCTCTAAATAGGTTCATCTATACCATTCCTCTAGATTACGTATCTATGCATTAATATATGATATTTGTTTTTCTCTTTTTGACTTACTTCACTCTGTATGACAGACTCTAAGTCCATCCATAGCTCTACAAATGACTGAATTCATTCCTTTTTGAATTTTCATTTGCTTTTATGGTTTTATCATTTCCTCCAAAACCAAATCTCGTTTTACCAGTCTTAAATTCATTAAACAACATTTATTTGATGTTACTCATATCTTATGAAATATAAATTATGTTCTTTCTGATACAGGTGAAAATTACACAGTTTTTAAACTGCGTTTTTTTTAGCCCCCTCATACTTTGAACAGCCACTAGCAGCAGTACTCTCTCACAGACTGGCAACACTTTCTGATATTAACCATATTCATTTGGAATGGAAAACTTCTGAGCAATGTTGTTGGGGGACGCTTTATTTTAGTAGTTCTTCATCTGGGACCTGGGCTTCTCAGGTGGCACACTGGTAAAGAATCCATCTGCCAACGTGGGGGACGCAGAAGACACTGATTCGATCCCTGGGTCAGGAAGATCCCCTATTGGAGGAAATGGGGAGTATTCTTGTCTGGAGAATGCCATGGACAGAGGAGCCTGGTGGGCCACAGACCATGGGGTCACAGAGTCACACATGTACATCACACATGTGGGACCTGGGATCCAGGGGTATAATGTCTCTGAAGCAAAATGTTGGGTATGTGTACCTAGAAGCAACTTTCTGGGAGAATGTTAGAGGAAGTTTCAGAAAATAAAACATTAAGCATCACACTCATTAAATTTACTATAAGAAAAAAAAAATTGATGTTCAATACCTACTACACTTCATTTAAAATTTAAAGAAATTGAAATTTAAAGTTAGTCTTTCCACTACTTTTTTCACAGCTGTTAAACCCTGACAGTGAAAACTTTCTAAATACTAATTGAATTGAATGGAATACTGAATTTCTAAATGCTTAACTAATCTGAAACCTTGGCTATATTTAATATACCATTAGTATTTATATTCTACTTACTATAAAAATAAAGATATGTAAAAATGGGATTCCTAATTACATATGTCATAGTCAAAACATTTCATGGGGGAAAACGTCAAAAAATTCCATGAAGAATTCTCTTTTTCTACTTTCCTATAATTTTTAAAAGTTAATATGGAACTACTGGGGACTTTCCTGGTTGTCCAGTGGTTAAGAATCCACCTGCCAAAGCAGGGGACACGGGTTTGATCTCTGCTCTGGGAAGATTCCACATTCCTCAGGGCAGCTGTGTACCACAGCTACTGAAGTCAATTGCCCAAAAGCCCATGCTCCGCAGCAAAAGAAGTCACTGTAATAAGAAGCCTGCACATTACAATGAAGAGTAGCCCGTGCTAGCCACACTAGCTACACATGCAGCAGTGCAGACCTGGTGCAGACAAACATATCTATATATTTATCTCCAATTATGGTTATGTGATGATGGTGATAAATGTACTGGTAACATCCACTGAATTCTTCTGTGTACCAAGCAAGATACTAAGCAGAGACATCACTTTGATGGCAAAGGTCCATATACTCAAAGCTATGATTTTTTCAGTAGTCCTGTATGGATGTGAGAGTTGGACCATAAAGAAGTCTGAGCACTGTAGAAATGATACTTTCAAACTGGTGTTGGAGAAGATTCTTGAGAATCCCTTGGACAATAAGGAGATCAAATCAGTCAATCCTAAAGGAAATCAACCCTGAATATTCACTGGAAGGACTGATGCTGAAGCTGAAGCTCCAATACTTTGGCCTCCTGATGTGAAGAGCTGATTCATTGGAAAATACCCTGATGCTGGGAAATATTGAGGGCAAGAGGAGAAGGGGGCAACAGAGGATGAGATGGTTGGATGGCATCACTGCCTCTATGGACATGAGTCTGAACAAACTCAGGGAGATAGGGATGAACAGAGAAGCCTGTTATGAATGGGATGAACAGAGAAGCTGCAGTTCAAGGGATCTCAATGAGTTGGACCGAGTTAGTAACTAAATAACAACAACAATAATGTGATACTTATAACATTCCAATGAAGTAGGTACTATTATTATCCCCTCCTTTTTTTTCAGGGGAAAGGCATGTGGGATCTTAGTTCCCTGACCAGGGATCAAACACATGCCCCCTGCAGTACAAGTGTAGTCTTAACCACTGGACCACCAGGAAAGTCCCCTGTCACCTCTTTTTTAGCAGATGAGGAAACTGAAGCTGAAAGAGGCTGATCAACTTGCTCAAGATCTCAGTTTGTGTAACAACCTTGACTCTGAAAGTTCATGCTCTTAACCACTACACAGACTTACAATGGTACATTATCTACTGGCAGACATTTAAAAGAGGCCCATGGCTGGTACACGGGGATGACCCAGAGAGATGTTGTGGGGAGGGGGGTGGGAGGGGGGTTCATGTTTGGGAACGCATGTATACCCGTGGTGGATTCATGTCAATGTATGGCAAAACCAATACAGAATTGTAAAGTAAAATAAAAAATAAATAAATTAATTTAAAAATAAATAAAATAAAATAAAATAAAAGAGGCCCATGTGTTCACAGTGCCTTTGGCTCATGGTACTTCTTGTTAGCCACTTAAGTTTCATGTGACCCTGCATTTTCCTTACCTAGCTGGAGAGCTCTCTGGACTCTCATCCCAAGTCCAGGTTGAAGTGTCCTAAACTCCTCCAGCTGCCAGGTAGTATTTATCTGGTTTTCCAGTTATGACTCCCAGTTCTGAGGTTACATCCTCTAATGCTCTCTCCTGTGATGACCTATTTAACGTTCATTCCTTTTTCCAATTTCTTCTCCTCTCTCCCCAACCTCCCTCCAGGCTTGGATTCTATTTTTGTTTGAGAAGTGGATCCTAAACCAATTTATCTTGCCTATGCACTAGAAATACTTTTTCATTACCCACTAACTCTAAACAAGAACCCAAAGTATGTAAGAAAACTCTCAACACAGAGCCTCTGAATCAGATTAAGTCACCATGAAAGAGCAGGCAAATATTAATACAATGCATATATAGAGAGGCCTTTCCTTCACTGCTTCTAAAATTACACACACTAAAACCAACACAAATGCCTAAATAGAACACCTTATTATCATCATCAAAATTAGGGTACAAACACAGGGAGATGTTTATTCAGCAACATTGTCAAATGATAAAAGACTTATATTTCCCAGTTTTGTTTTCTGTGGCACTGACCCTAATTATTTGCCAATGGGAGATCCATATTATCCCCAAACGTTGACACTTCCACCCATATTCACATATCAAAAATTAGAGCTAATTTTATGAATATAACACTTACTTACTTTTACAACGTAAGTTCTGTGAATCCAAAGCATTTTGCAAAGTAGGCTATTGGAACCATTCCAACTTGTGTGTCAACAGTCTTTCCTAAGTTGAACTTGGAACAGTGGTTTCACATACAAACTGTTACCCTGAAAAGACAACTTACTGTGATAAGCAAGACATTCTATGATCGGACAGATAATTCATTTTGGTGGAGTTCTTTGGTAATCTTGGAAGCTTATCCTGAGTGATAGAAACAGAATTATTTTTAAAGACAAAACCGGAGAAACAATTTCTCCGTAAACCTTGATGTTGTCTTGTGGACTACTAACTTCAAGGATATGGGCTGCGAACATCTGAAGACGGTTTTCACTTAATTTCTGAGTAACTTTTAAGAATGGTGCCAACAGCTAATAGTCTTCTCAAAAAGAGTGAGTATCAAACCGCTACCAGGAAGGTGGATCTAGTCTTTCACAGATTTGGAAAGAAGGAGTTCAGAAAAAAGAGAAGTGCCCAAGCTTCCACCTCGCTTCCACCTCGCTTCCACCAAGCCCAAGAAGCTTCTATGAAAGAATTTTTTTTTTTTTTCAGAGTTAAGTCACCTGTTCCAAAGGCCAAAGGTAAATTTACCGAGGGTTTTGGTTCCACGGAGAGAAGCTGAAAAAATGAAGGGGCAAGACTCCTTGTCCCAAAGTTGAATGTGATCTCGCTTCAGGGACAGTTGTATTTGACCCTCAAAGAGCCTAACATCTTGGACTCGTCTATGCTGGCGGCTTTAAAAAGGAATCCTGGGCTGCCTCGGCCAGAGACGGATTCTCAACGGCTCGGTGTGGGGACTTACCACGGCTTCACCTCGGCCTCACCACGTTTTCAGGGCAGAGCGGCCCGAATCCTCCGGGAGACGCTCCGCAGCCCGAACGCCAATGAGGGTAACACCCACGGCCGCACCCACATTGGCTCCGGGAAACCGGAAGTGCGTGCGTCTGACTGAAGTGCTCCTCCTGCAAGCGTCCGCCGAGCTGGGCCCCTCAGGTAGGCGGGGCCCCTGGCTCCTAACTCTGGAACCTTCGGGTAGGCGGAGGTGGAGAGGGGACCTCGAGGGCCTTGAGGAGGTAGTTTGATTTCTGGTCTGAGAAGAGCGGAAGAGTTTTGGGTACAGCGGATTCCCGGCGACCTCTGGTGGCAGCCGGGCCTAGTCGAGCCCGCTGCCGCGGGACCCAAATGTGGGAGCTTCAAGTTCCCCGGTGGGAAGTGGGATTTGGGGCTGTGACCGGAGCTGCTCCTTTACCGCGTCCGAATGCTTGAGGTCCGGACGCTGCTCATTTCCAGGCGGGAAAACTTGTGCGTTCCACCTTTACTGTTTCCGTGCTTCTGGGTTTGACAGCTTCCCTCAAGGCAGGTCCGGGTGCGGGGTTCTCCTTTGTCACCCCTCTTGACTTCAGAAAAACCTGAGAACGACTGCCAGAGACACAGTCGAGAGAAAATGGGTTTCTCCCCCCTCCTCCAACCCCCTACCGCCCATTTGAAGTCTTCCTCTAAAGAGAGGTTGTGTTATATTCTCTGGCTGCCTAAGTGGAATTTTCGGGACTGCTTTAGGCCACGTTTATAAATAAAACCACTCGTTAATCGTTTCCTTTTTCCCAGACAACTCCACCCCTAGGTGGTTTGAACTTTGAGCCTGTTTAGTCCTGATGAGAAGTTTCGCTTTCCTCAAGTTTAAGACACTTGGAACTTCAAGAATTGGAGGTTATGCCAATTGAGACCGGTCAGCACTGAGCAGAGTTAAGAGTACTAAGAGACAGGTGAGCGTGAATGAGTAACTTCGTCTCCAGATTAATTTTTGAGAGTATTTTGCAGTTTTGGTAAAAGATGCACCACCTGTATTGAATACTAGGTGGTGCCCGCGAGTTAATCTTTCTGAGCTAAATCTCAAATAATGTAGCATCAGGGTAGGGTTTTTAAAGAGATTCTATCTTCCCTGAAATTGTTTTAAAATACCCTTACCTGGGGAAGGAAATGGCAATCCACTCCAGTACTATTGCCTGGAAAATCCCATGGACAAAGGAGCCTGGCAGGCTACAATCCATGGGGTCTCAAAGAGTCGGACACGACTGAGCGACTTCACTTTCCTTTCACTTACCTCCTTAAAATACGTTGTGCCTTTATATAGTTCACTCAGTTATTGACTATCTAGTCTGTATTAAGTGCTGAAGAGTCTAAGAAAGGACCAGTTTACAGTCTGGAGAGGAAGACAGACAAACCTCAAGCTATAATGAAATCACATATAATTCGTCAGATATAGTGCTTAATAGAGACTAAGATGTAGAATGCAGTGGATAAAGCAGTCAATTCTCATTATTCGTTTACTTTTATTCGTTTGTTTATCCAGTACTTTCTGTCTGCCCAGCATTGTGCTAGTTGGTGGTGTGTAAAGAAAATGTAAAACCCCGATTCTCAAATAAGTCACAATCTAGTGACTGGGAGGGAACCAAGGAAGGCAGTATGGAGAAGGTGAAATTTGACCTTGAAGAATGAATGATTTGGCCTTGATAAGTAGAAAAAAAAAATACAGGCTCAAAAGAGAAAGATGAAAGTGCATGATATGCTTTGAAACAGCGAGTAGTCCAGTGTGGTTAGACTGTAGGAAATTAAGCCTGAAAAGATACTTTATTTTACATTAGGTTTCCCTTGACTTACACTGAAAAATTCAACAGATTTAAAATAAAATCTCAATGTGTATTTCCAGGAGAAATTATACATGAAACATAGTTACAGTAAATTACTTTCTGGCTAACCTATTATACATGAACTAAGCTATAATAAATTACACTTCTGGCTATAATGCAGTTCACTTATGTTTACATATTCATGATTGTAGATGATTTCAGCCAATTTTTTAAAATACAGTAAAAAAAATATAACAGATGCAGTAGTAAGTCTAGCTTTTCACTGACTGCATCCTGTTTTGAATATCATATAAGGAATCTCCTTCATTAAAGTTCCACATGTGGAATCACTTGGAAATGATTAAGTGTAGGAAAATTTTAAGTGCTTTCAAAAGTTACCCTGAAAGAAAAAAAGTGAAAGTTGCTCAGTCTTGTCCAACTCTTTTCGACCCCATGGACTATACAGTCCATGGAATTCTCCTGGCCAGAATACTGGAGTGGGTAGCTGTTCCCTTCTCCAGTGGATCTTCCCAAGGATTGATTCTTTACCAGCTGAGCCACCCGGGAAACCAAAAATTGACCCTAGGATTTAAGTTTTGATGAATATACCTAATATTAATGTTTCCTAAAAGGAATGTGAGTGTAATTTCTGTAAATGGAAAAACTCAAAACACTATAAATGTTAAGGTAAATGCATACAATATCAATACACCAAATCAGGAGCTTCTCTATACCTGAGCAATAATCAGAAATAATAACAGGGACTTCCTTGGTGGTCCCAGTGGCTAAGACTCTGCACTCACAATGCAGAGGCCCTGAATTCAGTCCCTGGTTAGGGAACTAGATCTCACAGGCTGCAACAAAGACCTGGCACAGCTAAATAAATAAATATTTTTAAAAAAGAGAGAAACTGTAATAACAAAACCACTATTTCTAATATTAACAAAAAATACAAAATATCTAAGAACAGCCAGTGTTCAAAGCCTTTGTGAGTAACGCTTTTTTTTTTTTTTAACTAAAGACCATGAAAGAAAGCCTAGGTAATTGGAGAGATATATTGCTTAATTGAAAGATTCAAATTTCAAGGATTCAGGTTTTATCCATATTAATTTTAATGTAACTCTTGTCAAAATTTCAGTTGAATTTTGGGAACTAGTTGTCAAACTGATTCTTAAATTTATTTATAAGAGAAATTGTACAAGAATAGCCAAGAATTTGGAGGAAAAATCCCACAATAATAAAAGTAACTCCTTATCAGTCATCTGTATACACAAACTTTAAAGCTGTAATAAATAAAATAGCAAAGTAATGGCTTAGGACCAGAATATTGTCAACGAAACAGAGTCCGTTTCTATTGAATCTCAAAGGTAGCATAAATAAATACCAGTAAAACAGTTTTGGGGCAGTTAGTTATCCATTTGAAAGAAAATTAAAGATCCCTATTTCGCAGCACTAACAACAACAAAAAAAACTGTGGGTGCTTAAAGAGCTCAATGTAAAAAAATATCTATAAAAGTCTTAGAATACAAAATAGTATATTTTTTGGAATTCCTGGTGGCCCAGTCCTTAGGACTCAGTGCTTTCACTGCCAGGGCTCAGGTTCAATCCCTGGTTGGAGAACTAAGATCTTGCAAATTCTGTGGCACAGACCCCTTTGCCCCTCCCCCCCCAAAACCAAAATAGTATATATTTGAAAATCTTGTATGGTTAGAGTCTGCTTTCATGGGACACAAAACTAAGAAGACGTAGAGAAGATAGGTTTGGCCATTAAAAGTAATAATTTATCATAACAAAAAATACCATAAGTAAAATTTTAAATTAGGAGATAAGAGGTAATATTTACAACATAAAAACAAAAACTTTATATCCATATTATATGAATCAGTAAGAGAAAGATAATCCCATAGAAAAATGGGCACATTTCCAGAGAAGAAATTCATATCAAAAGTTGTTCATGCCTACAAGTCATTAGGCAAATGTACACAAAGGTCAACAAGATAACACTAGGAGAATTCTGAGTCCTGGAGTGTACTTACTAAGAATGAAAAGGATGTTACAATGAATCTTGTGGAGCAGAGGCACACCTGATCTGTTTCCTTATGAAACTGTATTTTCATCTATCAAATTTGTTTAGTAAGGTAGATCAGTAGTTAAAACTTCTAATTAATTTGTCAAGTCAATTAAGACTGCCAGGATTTTTGTGGGGGTGTTTATATGAATTTAAACTTTTCTGTTTCTTTGCACAGCTATCTTCCCCACACCTGTAGCTCAGAAAGAGTATAATCTAGTTTAAATTGCACCGCTATATTGAATCATTTAAAATAACCAGTACTGCATGTGGGTTTATTGTTCTCCTTAAAGATTAAAATGGCTTCCAGAGGAAAGACAGAGACAAGCAAACTAAAGCAGAATTTAGAAGAACAGTTGGATAGACTAATGCAGCAATTACAAGACCTGGAGGAATGCAGGTAATAGTATAATTGTATACTGCTATGCTGTAAAATGGCGTTTTTTTCTACAGTTAGATTATAAGCTCTGTGTGTGCAGTCCTGTGTGTGATTCTGGTTTCCTCTGTAATGTTCTTCACAGTGCTTTGTCTGCTGGACAACTAAACTCAGTATAGGTTTTAGAGTTAAAGAGCAAGTCTTTAGCTTAATTACAAAGTGAGTGCTAACTTGGGCAAAATGCTTAACCACCTTGAGTTTCCATTTCCCCAAATGTGAAGTGGAAATAATAATACCCATCTTGTCTTCAGTATTTAAAGTAGCCCTGCCTTGTATCAAACTGAAAAAGTATTACTTGAACTTTCTGGTGTGTGCTTTCACCATTAACTGCTCAAAGGTCTAAGATTGCTCATTGCCTTTTTAACAACCTTGAAGATTGTTGTAAACATTACAGATGAAGAGACTGACTTAATGCTTGGCCCAAAGCAGATGTTTATTAAATGGCTTGTTTGGAGTACCCAGATGGCAAGTACTGCATTGTTGTTGTATTTCAAAGTACATAAAATTTTATCCACCATTAATGTTTTGATGGCTGTGAAGGGGTGGGTGGGCTAGAGAACAGTTGTGCTGGTGGTGGTGATAGTGGGTGAGTTTCCTCACCCAGAAAAATCTTCAGCTAGCCTTTTCCCTGATAGGGAATCACAGAGTAGGTAACGAAACTCCCTCAGCACCTGTATGGAAATGACGTTCTCTGGCTCTCCGACAGCAGGAGATCAAACCAGTCAATCCTAAAGAAAATCAACCCTGAATATTTACTGGAAGGACTGATGCTGTAGCTGAAGCTCTAATACTTTGGTCACCTGATGGGAAGAGCCGACTCATTGGAAGAGACCCTGATGTTGAGAAAGATTAAGAGTGGGAGAAGAAGGGGGAAGCAGAGGGTGAGATGATTGGATGGTATCACCAACTCAGTAGATATGAGTTTGAGCAAACTCTGGGAGATGGTGAAGGACAGGGAAGCCTGGCATGCTGCAGTCCATGGGGTTGCAAAGAGTTGGACATGAGTTAGCGACTGAACAATGATAATGATGATAATTATGACTATTTATTAAATACCTATTTTATACCAAGAACTTTTCATATTTCATTTAATGCAAGGAAGGTACTATCATCTGCAGCTTATAAATAAACTGAGTCTTGGCTAGTTAAATATCTTATATTTAACTAAGGTTATACCATTGATTCAGAGACTGTCTAAAAGGAAGTTATGTAGTTTGTTAAGCATGCCTCACTTTGGTAAAAAAAAAAAAGGTTATCAATGTTGCAGGATAATGCCCACAGTAGTATCTGAACACATCCATTAGATGTATTTTTGATATATTTCCTTTTAGCCTTTTTTCTATATATATATGTATTTGAAACCTTGGTGTATAAATACTGATTTTTTTTTGTCTCTTCTTGAAACTCTATATTTTTTGGTATTATGTCCATTATACTTCAGAGAGGAACTTGATACAGATGAATATGAAGAAACCAAAAAGGAAACTCTGGAGCAACTAAGTGAATTTAATGATTCACTGAAGAAAATTATGTCTGGAAATATGACTTTGGTCGATGAACTAAGTGGAATGCAACTGGTAAGCATAATTTACTTACATTGGTGACACAATTTGTTGTGTTTTTTTTTCTCAGTAAATATATTTAAAATATTAATAGAAAATATACCCTGTTGAGGGCTTAACTTCTGGAGGAATGTCTGCTAAGTCACTTCAGTCGTGTGCGACTCTGCGACCCCAGAGACAGCAGCCCACCAGGCTCCCCTGTCCCTGGGATTCTCCAGGCAAGAACACTGGAGTGGGTTGCCATTTCCTTCTCCAATGCATAAAAGTGAAAAGTGAAAGTGAAGTCGCTCAGTCGTATCCGACTCCCAGCGACCCCATGGACTGCGGCCTACCAGGCTCCTCCGTCCATGGGATTCTCCAGGCAAGAGTGCTACTGATGGATAAAACAGCATTTGCTTCCAGATCTTCATCTAGTTGTTTGTTTTACTCCAGTGACTTGCATGGAAATAGCAAATGGAAATTAAAGTTGTAATAGTATTTGATGAACAAAGACGACCTATTAAAAATTGAAGACCCATCAATCAAATATTGTAATATTTGATTTGTTGAACTTTTTTTTTTTAACCTTCTTGTATTTCTAGGCTATCCAGGCAGCTATCAGCCAGGCCTTCAAAACCCCAGAGGTCATCAGATTATTTGCAAAGAAACAACCAGGTCAGCTTCGGACAAGGTTAGCAGAGGTAAAGTTTCTTTCAGTTGATCTAATCACTTTGTGTATTTCTTTTCTCAGCCCAAGAATTTGCTCAGTGTGATGTTCTGAAGTTTAAAACTTGGTCAGTTGAAAATGTACAACAGCAAGAGTGAACCCTAATGTAAAGTGTAGACTGTGGGTGATTATGATGTGTCAGTTTGTTCATCAGTTGGAACAAATATACACTCTGGTAGGGGATGTTTATAACGGGGCGACCGTGCATGAGTGGGGGAGGCAAGGGATGTATGAGGAATCTCTGTACCTTTTGCTCAATTAACTGTGAACCTAAAACCGCTCTAAAAAGTAGTCTTATTTTAAAAAATTGGTCAGTTGATTTTAGAGCTACAACCCATAGTTTCCTGACAAAATTAATCCTTTATTGATAACAAATACAGAGGTTTAAACAGCATATGGCAGTTGAAATTGCTACTGACTGCCTCTACCAAGATGCCACATTTAAAGTTTTACTATTTAGTTCTGGAGCTCTGAATTGAAATCCCATCTAGCATTCATTAGCAGCACCAGTGCTTATCCATGTGTGGCCTTCCCTATCTAAGAATTTCAAACATCCTTGTAAACCTGATACTTGAAGAAGTCTGTTTACAGACATGAATATAATTAAGATGTTAATAAGTTATATGCAGCCATTGGTAATTTAATAGCCTAGTGATTAAGAGCATGGACTTGGGACAGATCAGCTGAATTTATACCCCTGCTCTACTATGGACATACGTGATGTTGGCAGAGTTCTTTTCTTCAGTCTCTTTTGCTGTTTCCCCATTTGTAAAAAGGCAGTAATGATATGAGGTTTAAATGGAGTAATATGTGTATGTGCACTATTACTAATGCAGTGTCTATGTACATAGAATAGTACCAAGGCATAGTACATGCTCTCCATGTTTCTGGTGGTAGAGGTGATATTTAATCAAAGTTCCAGGGGATCTGTAACCGGTTGTCTCTTTCAGGCCTGTAGACCATGCTTCAGTGTAATGAAATGGAGTTCTTAGAGGTAGCTCCTCTTTAAAGGAAGCTGTTGACCTACTAATTCCTTAGTAGAGTTTGTAACTAAGACCATGGTGATGATTAGTACCAAGAAATATTAGAACTGTGTGAGAACATTCCTATCATGTTTACCTTGAATTGTTTCTATAGTTTTTTTATAATATTAATCAGTAAAGGATCTTTTCTTAAAGAAGGAGATCTGAAAAGCTTGATTTTATGCAAAGAATGTTTTTAACTTAAATACCATATGCTTCACATTCATCTGTTATAGATGGATAGAGATCTCATGGTAGGAAAGCTGGAAAGAGACCTGTATACTCAACAGAAAGTGGAGATACTTACAGCTCTCAGGAAACTTGGAGAGAAGGTATCTGTATTTAATTGAATATATTAGGTATAAGGAAAATGTGGGAAGTGTTTGGTATAGAACCCCCGCCCCTGCTGGTTTCTTGGCTTGCGGGATCTTAGTTCCTGGGGCTAGAACCTGTGCCCCCTGCAGTGGAAGCGTGAAGTCTTTAACCACTGGACCGCCAGGGAAGTCCCTAGTATATAGCTTCTTGATCTGTAATTTAGTTTGCGGTCCTATGACATTCTTAACAGAGGTTCCTAGAACCACTTGTTAACATCTGAACTCAGTCCTTTGGGCTTTGTTTTGTTTGTTTAGCTGACTGCAGATGATGAGAACTTCTTGTCAGCAAATGCAGGTGCTATTCTCAGCCAATTTGAGAAAGTCTCTACAGACCTTGGTGAGTACTCTTGTATTTCTGAAAGCTGGACGTGAATTATTGCTTCAGATTGACAGATGGTGTGGGTGAGATAAAATGATGGTCTTTTCTTGAGTTAGCAATGAAATCAGAATTATTTTCTCTATAAACCTCTTTTAATGGGTTTATTTCCCAATACTTTTTAATTAAAAATAATCAAGTTAGTATAGCCTAATGTTTTAAAAACATTTGTAAGCTAAATGTAAATGTAAAAGTAAGTTAAGATTTTACATGTTCTATTTCATACCTGAATTAAAGTGTCTGTAACCAATAAATTTCCTGTGTAGCTGAGTTGTTTGTGCAAGGGAAGGAAATTGGGATGGCAGTGGGAAGGTTTAGGGATAATGCACCAATAATAGAAGCTCGTTTTATTTCCTATTTTAGTATCAGTGTGATAGGTTTTCCTTTCTTTACCTGAAACTGTAAATGCATTTGAAATGACATCTTTGTTTATTATGTGTCTTTCTCCTTAGGCTCTGGAGACAAAGTTCTTGCTCTGGCAAGTTTTGAGGTTGAAAAAACGAAAAAATGATATGGTGTGAAAGCTTGGGAGATTGATCACATTCTTACTGTAAATGGTATTTTTCTTCTGGGGAGTTTGAGTTATGGCAGAGAAGTCAAGAGATTCATGAAATGTATTCATAACCTAAGAAAAGGTGACAGAAAAACGTACTCACTGCTTTTGTTTATGCCCTTCGTCATTGTGCTTTGTGTAGGGATACGCTCTTCAGTCATTCTGGCCTTGTTGGGATGGATGGGCTCATGAACCTTGTTCATTATAGTTTGTCTGTTTAAGAGAAAACAGTGTCTCTGCCTGTTTTTATTAAACCTCCCTGTTCTTAAGTGCTGATGGTAAATGAAAAGATGTGAAGTGACAGTTCTTTTCTGCTCATAATTTATCCCCATTTGTTGGAGTAAATAATGTAGCAACATCAATAGACCTCATATATGTTCATAGCATTTTAGAGTTCTGTGTGATCTTAGAAATCATTTTCATGTTACATACAAGGAAAATGAGGCTCAGAAAGAGCAAATGACTTGTTTGTAGTCTTATTAGAGACAGAGCTGGGGATAAGACTTGGGTGTCCTGTCAGTGTAATGTCCATTGAGTTTTATTTGTTTATTTTGTGCTACTTTTAAAAAATAATTAAGACATATTTGTACAAGTCTGTGTTTATGAAAATTCAGTGTCCCCATAAGTTGTCACTGAGGGACTGTTCTCCAGCCTGTAAGCTCTCAGTATGAATGGTGCCCATTGTGTCTCAGTTTTGAGCTTGGAACAATGGGAGCCCTGTTGCGAGTCTACTGAGGTGACTTAACCTCCTGTGTTGTTTCGCCAGGGAAGCAATTGGAAGTGGCAGCTCGAGGCCCTCCCTGTGTGTGACCTCTTTGCTGAAACCCAGAGGGTGGTGACCGTAAACTACTATTTACTCTTCAGTTTTTGGAGAAACACAAAATAAGTTCCAAGGAGTAGCCAGTTTCTCTCCTGAGTGTTTAGTCTCTCTGCACACTCAAATATGTAGATTTTCACATATGTATGTATGTCAGCTTGTTTCCCAGGCTCTGGCCACTTTATATTCTTACATGTTTTTCTCAGTATTCTTTTTCTTTTAAAAATGAAAAACATTCTTAAAATGTTTAAAGCTTCTTGTATACTGTAAAATCTCCTAGGTGCTCTGCCAACTGGACAAATTAGGGGAACTCAGCTATATTAATGCCTTACATGGAACTTGTAATGGGTAATTTTTTATGTATTGGTTTATGATGATCCAAAACTCATTAAATTGTGACAAACTAAGGAAAAGCAGATTACCTGCTATTTGTTTAGGGCTTTGCGGTCAATCATCATTATTTCATTATTCTGTGTGTTGTTTTTAACCGAAGTGAAATTCACATGACATAAAATTCACCATTTTAAAGTGTACAATTCAGTACACTCACAGTGCTGTGTGGTGATCACCATTATCTAGTCCAGAACATTTTCATCACCCCCAAGGGAGCCCCCATCCTTACTAAGCAGTCACTCACTCCTCCAGCAATCACTCATCCACTTCCTATCTCTGTGAATTTATCTATTCTGGACATTTGGTATAAATGGTATTATATAGTATGGGACCTTTTGTGTCTGGCCTCTTTCACTGAGCATACTATTTTTGAGGTTAATCCACATTGTCGCATGTATCAGTGCTTCATTCATTTTTAATGGCTGAAAATACTCACTTTCGTGGGTACCATATTGTGTTTATCCATTTATCTCTTGATGGACATTTGTTTTTTTTCCACTTTTTGGCTGTTGTGAATAGTGCTGCTGCTAGCTCAGTTGGTAAAGAATTTGCCTGCAGTGCAGGAGACCTGGGTTCGATTCCTAGGTCGGGAAAATCCCCTGGAGAAGGAAATGGCAGCCCACTCCAATATCCTTGCCTGGAGAATCCCATGGACAGAGAAGCCTGGCAGGTTACAGTCTGTGAGGTAGCAAGAGTTGGACACGACTTAGCAACTAAACTACCACTACTATGAATGTTAATGCATAAGTATTTGTTTAAATACCTACTTTCACTTCTTTTGGGTATGCACCTAGGAACAGAATTGCTCTTTTGGGTGTTTGGGGTTTTTTTTTTTAATTCATAGCAATATTTTCCCTTCCCTTTCAGTAGTAGTAGGACAAGGAAAATTGGAAGTATTTTATATTTGAAAGGGGCCTAAATGAATCTGGAGTCCTTAAACTTTGGTTTCCCTTAAACTTTCTATAAGACTAACCTAAGTGAAATATTTTGCCATTAATCACAATAATGTATTCATTTTGTAAGGAATGACTACTACTCAATTTAAAATTAATCTTCCTTTTATCGTGGCCAGGTTTGCAGTGCCTAGCAAGACACTGTCAGTCAGGGCCGTGTGACCTATGGTAGGTTACTTAATCTTTTTGAGCCTAATTTTTCTCTTCAGTTGAGTGGGAGCTACCCACTATATAGGATTACTGTGCATTGCCTTCTCTTTGTTAATATAGAAAGATGTTTTACATTGGAGCTAATCTACCATTTAAGTTTTTTCAAGAGCCATATGATATATTTTGTTTCACAAATTTGATATCAGTTTAGAGTAATTTGAAAAGTGAATACTTTGAAAAGTCTCTATAACTGTAGTTATTAAATGACTTGTAAACTATGTTTATATTCATATTTTGCTATATTTAAATTTCTGGTTTTTTAGACATCTTGGGAGGTCTCAGACTGCAATAACTAATGCTAGGGTGGCTGTTTGACATCTTTGGGTCAAGCTAATATTTTAATGAAAGAATACCTGCATTTGTCAAAAAACTGGGGTTGCCACAGAAGTAAATTCTAGTGATCAAGTGTCCAACCTGGCTGTTTAAGGAAATATAATTTGAAACAATTTCTATTTCAATGTTTAGCTTTTTTTTTAAACCTGGTGAGTGGTAAGTTAGGTATTCTAGGTGGGTGGTAGAAGAAGGAATCAAGCATTAGAATGAGTTATCCCCAGGAACGAGTTGGAGTTGGAACAGATGGATTTTTAACTTTGGTTGTTAGGCCTTTTATTGAAGACGCTCAGCCAAAGAACGATCATCTTAGGCAAAATGAAAGACTGAGCAAATCCACCGTTAAAAGAGTGTCTTATTACAGTGAATGGTGGATAGTTTGAAAGTATTACAGCAAAAATAAACCTGGACCATTTTGCCTGGAGCTTTTCAACCACTTTCCTGTCCAATTTTTTCTTATTCTAGTCATTACCAAGACCAAAAAACACTCTTTGCTTCTCAAAATGTTTTTCAGGCATTAATATGTAAATTTAAAACTGTTAGCATTCCCACAGACCCCCATGAATAAGCTGTAATTGCTTCCAGTCTGTGTAGGCTTGGAATTAAACTGGGGAAACTAGTATTTAGTACTTTCATTAAGTTGGAAAAAGTAGGTTAGAAATACGGGTCTACTAGGTATGGCCTTTTGACACCCTCACTCTCTTTTTGAAAGCCCCTCTCCCTGTTCACACTAACAGCAAAGCGGAGAGACTGAGCTGCTGAAGGGACCTGAAAACAAGGGGTCAGTGGCATTCTTGAGAGTTTGCAGTGGAAAGTCCATGCTGTTCCAGGCAGAGGGACCACTGGAGAGGTTTGAGGCTGTCAGTTTGTAGCTTCCTAATGCTTGGTTGTTTTCCTCTGAGAACATCAGATTGCTTGCAGCCTCAGACAATGGACAACCATTAAAAATAAGTAAAAATATTTTCCATAAAGGAGGTCAAGGAGAGCCACCAGTTTTCTTTTGAATTAAAAAAGAAGAAGATAATGCTAGTAAAAATTCTTATTAAGATTATGCATCAGTCACAGGTCCTCTGCCCCAAATGCTGGTAACTGTGACCATGAACTTCTGAAGCCTTCCCAGAAGAACCTCTGATTGTGTGTTTCTGTCATAATTTCATTACATGGTTTAAAAGTTTATAATCTTAACTGTCTGTTTACTCCAAAATGTCTTAGTAGTTCAAGTACTGTTTTTTTGGTTACTGCTAAATTGTCATATATATACATGGGACTTTTCTTTCCTATAAGAAAGAGTTCAATGATTTTTTTTTTTTTTTTCCACTTTTGGCTTGTGTGGTAACTAGATTCTTTAGGCCTGGCCTTATTCCCACAGTATTCATAAACCAGGCCAGGTTGAAAACTGAGGCAGTGACCCTTGATGATAATCAAAGAGATAAGTAATTTAGGTAAAAGCAGATATTTGGCCTGGATTAGACTATACATGATTGCCTTAATCCTATGGTTGACCATGTTTTTAGAAAATGTGGTGGGGTTTTTTTTTTTTACTTCATCTTTTAAAAAGATTTTTTTTTTCTGGCTGCCCCACTCAGCATGCAGGCTCTTAGTTCCCCAAACAGGGATCCAACCCATGCCCCCTGCAGTAGATATGCAGAGTCCTAACCACTGGAGTGCCCAGGAATTCCCTTAAAATTTTTTTTTTGAACTTTGTTAACACCTCAAATTTTACACCAAGTTTATTCTAGGTCTTGGTAAGTTATACCTTAGATTTGATTTATAAAGCTCTGAGCTTATAAATCAATTATACTTCAGTAAAAATAAATAAATTTTTTAAAGACAGCAGAACTGTAAGAAGCAGTAAGTCTGGCATCCTATGTCATTGCTTGGAAGAGAGCCACCCACCAATCAGGAAAGTTCACTTTAAACTCTTAGAAGCAAGAAATAAACTTCTATTGTGTTTGAACCACCAAAACAAACAAAAGCTTCTGGGCTTTTCTCAGTTATTTAAATATTTTTGTTTCATAGTTACCCAGGAGATGAGCATTTGTAATTTTGGAGCAGACAGGCAAAATCTTAGTCCCTTAGCCTCAGCCTTGTGGCATTTCTTTTCATCCTGCCTTCCAGAAGTGTGCACTGTTTATTCCTCTGCAAGAAAATATGAGCAAGTAAAAGAGTACATGCAGACAAAACCTAAATCTGCTTTCCACTCTCAGGAAGGAAAACGTAGACTCTTGTCTCTAACCTGTGCGCTTGGGGTGGAGATGAGGGATGTGAGTGTGTACTCATGTGTGTGCCTGCCTCCAGGGAGCCTGACTGCTCCCACAGTGCTGGCTCAGATGACCCCCCATGGTGCTGCTCTTGCCAGAGAGGGTGGTTGATTATGCCAGGTTAATTTTGTTACAAAGTACTGTACAGATTGTGGATACTAGGCCCTTTTGGTTTGAAAAACCCAAAATGTACTTTTTCCTGGTGAGGATTAGGTCTTGAAAGTGAAGAGAATGTGCTTTAGAGAAATCTTAACAATAATTCCTATGTGGAAGCCAGGATAGATTCTTCTATCTGCTCCCTTGTCTGATTGTGCTGTCGTCTATTCTTCATCAGACATTTATTGAGTGCTGATACATGACAGGCATTACCTAGCTCTTTTTTGTTAAATTTTCTAAAATGTATATTGGGTAGAGTCTTTAAAAAAGAAGACTCTTAAGTGTTTATATGGTAACAGAGGTTTAGATGTCAGACTTTATCACCAAGAGATTTATTTTATAATGATAAAATCGTGTTTTAAATAGACCTAAACCTCCACCCAATCTGTTACTCTATCTTAGTTGGATGGGTCCTTAGAATCATTATTTCAGATGTGTATTCACATATTGTAAGAAGGATTACGCTTGGAAATAATTCTGATCTGTACAATTTGAACTAAATGATCTCTTTCATCTATATTTACCTCATTTTAAAATCTGTCTTGTAGGGAGTTCAGTGGTTTTCTAGTGACTTTCACTGCTGTGGGCCTGGGTTCAGTCCCTGGTGAAGGAATTAAGATCCTGCAAGCTGCGCAGAGGGGCAAAATACTAAAATTATAAAATCAAATCATTAAAATGCATATCTCACTAAAATACAATTGATCTTTGAACAATGTGGGGGTTGGGAGTGCCCACCGTCTGCACAGTTGAAAATCCATGTATAACTTGACAGTCAGCCCTTGGTAACCATGGTTCCACATCCATGCATTCAGCCAACCACAGATTGTGTAGTACTGTACTATGTACTTAGTAAAAGAAATCTGGGTATAAGTTGACCCACACAGTTCAAACCCATGTTGTTCTAAGGTTAAGTTGTTTTGGAGAATATTGAATGGAGAGAAAGAATACTCCTATAGGGGAGGAAAAAATATCTTTCCTCTACTTTTTTGTGTTCTTGACTGGTACCCCTATAACAAAGGCAGATTAACAGGAGAAAAGCATACAGATTTATTTCCTGTGTTATGTGACATGGGAACCTTCATAAGGAAATGGAAGACCCAGAGAAACCATTAAACCTGAGTGTTTTCATGCTAGATTTGATGACGAGTGAAAAGTCTTGGGAAAATGTGATAGAACAAAGGTGAGCTAAGTGTAATAAACTGAGAGAAACAGCCATATGTGTTTGTTCCAGTTCTTTTGTGTCTCGTCTTCAAAGGTAAGGATGCTCCTTCCTTCCAGGTGTTGGGGAGGGTACATCTCATATGAGGGTTTTGTGACCTGCTTCATGGGAAGGTCAAAAGTACTATTCATGCCATTTCTCAAGTTCCTTCAGCTTAAAATATTCAATATGCCAAGGTGCCATACCATTGGGATGGTGTGTCCTCTGAACCCTGTCACTGCATTTCTAGTCCTAATTGTGCCACTCTTTCATATTTAACTTTGGCCCCAGTTTGTTAAGTCACCTCTATATATTCATGTAGATATTTTGTGAAGGATGGTTATTAAATGTTTAAATTGCTTTGAAGCTACAGTATAAGGAACTGTATGAAATTAAATAATGCCATTTTCATTAAAATTATATAAAATCTTTAAATATACATTTTAAGAATACTAAGTAAAATGGAGGTGTTTTTGTTTGCTTTGGGGCTTCCCTGGTGGCTCAGATGGTAAAGAATCTGCCTCTAATGCAGGTGACCAGGGTTTGATCCCTGGGCCGGGAAGATCCCCTGGAGAAGGGAATGGCTACCCACTCCAGTTTTCTTGCATGGAGAATCCCATAGACAGAGGAGCCTGGTGGGCTACAGTTCATGTGTGTTTGGTTTGGCTAAGGGAAGCTTGTATTCATATCTAGATATTTGAAGTAGGAAGAAATTAAAATCATAAATTAACTAGGAGTATCTAATGTGGGAAAAGCCTACAATTCTGTTTCTCCTGTCTTTTTCCTTTTCCTGGATGTGAGGTAAATCACCTTTTCTGTTAAATTTCCTTTAATGATATAATTTGTGCTAAAGAGATCTTGTAATAACCCAAGACATCCTAGTGAAAGGTTGTTACTGGATTTGTGGGAATTTGTGTGTTAATATGATAGTCTGTCTCCATAGGGTGTCATTAGCAGCAGAAATGGAAGGCAAATTACAACCATCCCCTTTATCTTTTCCAGACACTGCAGCCCCTTCAGCATGCTGTTTCTATATATCTTCTTTGAAAAGAAATTAAGTGGAAATTGCCTGCTCAAAGTTACTTTAAAAAGTCACACATGTCACCTGTATGCTAGCTTGAGGATTCCTACCTCTTCCCTATGAGCATGTCTTCTGCTCTATTCTAAGAAAGCTTTTTCACTTATTAGTAAAAAATAAGTGTCCTTTTCTGTTCTATCTGTAGTTAGCCACCAATTAGTAAAGATGAGCAGAAACACTCCCATGCTGAGCACTGTGCTAGGGGCATAGAAGAGGCTGACACCACTTCGTGATTCGAGCTCTGTGATCGCCTTTTTATCTCCCAGGAGGGATCCTCAATAGGTTTGGGCTGCCCCCTGGAGCCTGTAGCTATTTCCGTCTAACTCCTCATTAAAGTCAATCCAAGATACTGCTAAAGCCTTTGGATTCTTTAAGTGAATTGCCTCCACTTGAATTCAGCTAAAAATGCTTCACTTTCACTCCCCAGGGCTGCTTCCAAGCTGCATGAACTCTCCTCTTCTCAGCCTCACACCCCACCAAAAATATTGATGTCCACACAGCAAGACTAGCTTCTTATTAGAGATCCAGGACTGTTGCTGTGAATGCGTGCCTAATTGTAAGAAGAGAAAAAAGAATGAATCCTAGTTAAATCTGAGCACAAGAATGTGACATAAATCAGGACTCGGGGTGGGGGGGGGGAACAGATTTGCTTTCCTCTCAAATAATTTTTTTTTAAGAAAAAATGCACAAAAAAAACCCATACCCCCCAAAATAAATTAGATCTAAAAATTGATGAGAGTACATAGCACTATGCCAGACTTTTCCATTGTAAACTGAGTTTCTACTATACCTTTCTAAACTGATAATATTATATAGTTTTATATTCTATTCTTTTTGCCTTTTCATACTGCCCATGGGGTTCTCCAGGCAAGAATACTGGAGAGGTTGCCATTTCCTTTTCCAGTGGACCACGTTTTGTCAGAACTCTTCAGTATGACCCGTCCATCTGGAGTGGCCCTGCAAGGCATGGCTTACAGCTTCATTGAGTTATGCAAGCCCCTTCACAAGGTTGTGATCCATGATCAAACCTGTCATTCCTAAAGGAAATCAACCCTGAATATTCATTGGAAGGACCAATGTTGGGAAAGATTGAGGGCAGGAGGAGAAAGGGGTGATAGAAGATGAGATGATTGGATGGCATCACCAACTCAATGAACATGAATTTGAGCAAACTCAACCACATCATGCGAAGAGTTGACTCATTGGAAAAGACTGATGCTGGGAGGGATTGGTGGGGAGGAGGAGAAGGGGACGACAGAGGATGAGATGGCTAGATGGCATCACCGACTCGATGTATGTGAGTTTGAGTGAAACTCTAAGAGATGGTGATGGACAGGGAGGCCTGGCGTGCTGCGATTCATGGGGTCTCAAAGAGTCGGACACGACTGAGCGACTGAACTGAACTGAAATTTGAGATGGTAGAGGACAGAGGAGCCTGGCATGCTGCATCCAAGTTGGACACGACTTAGTGACCAAACAACAATATATTCTATCCAGTAAAGACTTTGGCAAAATGAAACCAATTATTTGGGGACTAAGGCAGGGTGGATTAGGATGGGGAAAGCAGTAGATTCTACAATTCATTTTCCATGCTTACTCCTTGGAAGGAAAGTTATGACCAACCTAGATAGCATATTCAAAAGCAGAGACATTACTTTGCCAACAAAGGTCTGTCAAGTCAAGGCTATGGTTTTTCCTGTAGTCATGTATGGATGTGAGAGTTGGACTGTGAAGAAGGCTGAGTGCTGAAGAATTGATGCTTTTGAACTGTGATATTGGAGAAGACTCTTGAGAGTCCCTTGGACTGCAAGGAGATCCAACCAGTCCATTCTAAAGGAGATCAGTCCTGGGTGGTGTTTGGAAGGAATGCTAAAGCTGAAACTTCAGTACTTTGGCCACCTCATGCGAAGAGTTGACTCATTGGAAAAAACTCTGATCCTGGGAGCGATTAGGGGCAGGAGGAGAAGGGAATGACAAAGGATGAGATGGCTGGACGGCATCACTGACTCGATGGACATGAGTTTGGGTGAACTCTGGGAGTTGGTGATGGACAGGGAGGCCTGGCGTGCTGCGATTCATGGGGTTGCAAAGAGTCGGACATGACTGAGCCACTGAACTAAAGCATGGAAAATACCTTGATCATAGCTGCTTTGATATATTGGAGTATCACTCGACAAGTATTTATTCAGACCTTTTTCCCTTGAGGTAGAATACACTGCCTTATCTTGCAGTTTTGGGCCTGGCCGTTAGACTGAGTTTGACAAATGGGATGTTTATGGAGATGTCTTCAGCACGCTCACACAGTTCGGCTTGGGGCTCTTGCTCTTCTACTGTTCATCATGAGAGGAAAGTGCCCTGTGTTGCCTCTGGTTCAAGGAGAATAAGCCGATATAGAGCAGACTTAATCCCAGTCTGCAGCTAAATCCTATTGATTTCAGCCTCAACCCGCAGAGTCACAGTCAACCCACAGCCTGAAGCACACCCACACCAGCCAATTTGCTGACCCCAGAACAAAAGCCACAAATGCTTGCTAAGCCACTGAGTTTCGAGGTGGGTTTTTATGCAGCAATCACTCACTAATATGCCATTCTTATTCTGCTTTAGTCCATTCTCCTTGCAGAAACCATAGTCATCTATTTAAGTACAAATCAAACCATGTTACATCGTTGTTTAAACCTTTGGGGAATGAATTCTAAATGTTCAGCATGACCTATAAATTCTTGCATGAGAGGGGTCTGACCTCATTCCCCATCACTCTGCATTCTAGCCACCAGCCTTCTCTCTCAGTAATTTAATCTCACCACCCTCTCATTCTTCCTGATGACCTTGTTATGGGCTGGTTCCATTGTGTGCTATCCTTTTTCTCCACTCTTTGCTTAGTTAACTCCTACTTATACCTCAGGTGTAAGCTTAAATGTTATTTTCCAAAGAACTTCCAAAGGAAGCTCTCCCTGACCCTAATACAAGGTGGTTGTTGTGGTTTAGTGGCTAAGTCATATCCGACTCTGCAACCCCATGGACTGTAGCCCACCAGGCTCCTCTGTCCATGGGATTTCCCAGCAAGAATACTGGAGTGGGTTGCCATTTCCTTCTCCAGGGGATCTTCCTGACCCAGGAATTGAGCTCACGTCTCTGGAAAATCCTACGGACAGAGGAGCCTGGTAGGCTACTGTCCATGGGGTCACAAAGAGTCGGACACAACTGAGTGACTTCACTCACTCCAGAATTGGCAGGTGGATTTTTAACCCCCAAGCCACCAGTTCCCAATTATATGGCCTCAGAGCCCTTTGTATTTCAGCTTTTAGCACTTAACTATAATTGCAATGAATTATTGAAGTGTGTAATTCATTGTTCTCTGTCTCACCCATCATGAGGGCAAGGACAACGTGTGTCTGATTTACTGCATTATCCCCTGCTTAGAACAGTGACCTGTAATTGGCTAAAGAGACTAGGCTTGAACAAAAGTCAGGGGATACATAATAGCTCACATGTGAAATGTTAATGAAGTTCTGAATCAGTTCAAATGAAACGTCCTGTAGGAAACTAGTGGAAGGTAATGTGAATATTGGAACAAGGTCAGAAAAAGACACCTGCAAGGAAAACACAGTCTCTCCTTAGTCACAGAGCCAGCTTAGCTACAGTAATGAGCATTAAATCTCTAAATGTTAGTGAATTAGAAATGAAAACTCCTGATTTTAAGAGGAAATGTTACTAGCTGCCAGGGAATTGATAATTTGCAAAGGCTGCACTGCAGAACTACCAATGAGTTTCAAACAAATGGAGATCACCCAAGAATTTAAAAATAAGATCAAACTGTGCCTTTTAGGGCTCTTAACTTTTTAAAATAGTGTCACAGCTTATATAATAGGAAGAAACTGTTCTAGGTATCCTGATATATCCAAAGAAAAAGTAAAACCTACCAGAAATGACACAATATTTGAGGGAAAAATTATTTTAGTTTTTGGTTGCGCTTAGTGGCATGCAGGATCTTATTTCCCTGACCAGGGATTGAACCCATGCCCCCTGCAGTGGAAGCACAGTGTCTTATCCATTGGACCACCAGGAAAGTCCCAACAATGTTTGAAATTTGAAGTGAATATCTCATGAAGGTTTCAGTACAGAGAAAGATGGATGGAGCTTCAGCTTAGATAGTCAAGTGTCCTTAGTGTGTATGAGCAAGAAAGACGTATTTCGAGGGGAGACTTGGGACTCACAGCTTCAGGATTCACTAGAATCTGTGAAGACCTGGCTGAGCCGCCTCCTGTCACTTGCTGGCCTGTGATGCCATCAGAGAGGATAGGCTGTGGCAGCCACTTCATATTCCAGTTTGTCAGCAATGTATACAGGTATAACCTAAGTTGTCTTTTCCTTTTTGTAAGGGAAAAAAGTGGTGGAGGATTTTTAAAGATTTCTTTAGCTATTAAGTATCTTGATCTATCTCCCTTGGCTCTATAGCCTGTCCTAATTAAAATGATTTCAGCAGAAGCTCCTAGAAGGTAGCTTCCTTCTTTTCCCTTTTGCCGCCTGTGTTGGCTCTCATGTTCTTTGCTTAAATAATTAATAATCATTAGTGTCTGTTATGCAGCGTGTGGGAGAAGAGTGGATAATCTTGGATCCCAGGACATTTGCACTCTGCCTGTCCCCTTTGCGTAAGCTTTCATGTGAGGCTCTTCATTAGCTGGCACCACTGGGGTGCAGATTTGCTGCCCTCAGCCTTTTAGTGTTTATTAACTTAAAAAAAAAAAAAAAAAAGCCCCATCCAGTTCACCAGCTGGAGACAAATATTGCTGATGGGAAGTAATTTCCCAGAAGAACAGTTACAAAGAAAGTGAGAGAAGCGGTGTGTGGAGAAAAGAAAACCACAAAGTTCATTTAGATTGAGCAACCTCTGCTGGACCCAAATGCAAAATCTAAATGTCTGTCACATCACTGCAAATTCTGACCTCAGTCTGACAAATAGCAAATAGGTAAACATATGAGTGTGTAACAGGAAGGTTTATACTCTCAGGTAGGTTTGAAAATTTCTACTCTCAGAACAGTGAAGGGCAGGCACAGAGCTACAAATATTTGATAATAACAGGCCCCACTACTTGTTAGCAACAATAAGCTGGTGGTCCAAAGGGTAAGGAAAGAATTGCTTGTCAGGGACAATCTTTTAAGTCACACCTAAATACACTGATAACATTGCAACATCTACAGATATGAAATTCATTGATTTGTGCTAGGGGGAAAGATAGCTGTTTTGTCATTTATTCCCAGAGAGTAGAGACTCTTGATTTTAGGGTTGGTAATTTGTTATACTTAGTTGGACAGTAACCAGCAAGAGGAATAAAAGGTGATAAATGAACTGGGAGAAGAGTGGATATTCTTGGATCCCAGGATCCAAGGCTAATAGGCTGAATATTTGGATCCAAACTGAGGCCTTGTGTTGTTTTCTCTTTACTAGATGATTAGAACCTTTGAGGCTACACAGACAAAATACTTTTACAAGACATGTTGGTCTGTCAAAACATTCAGCCAAAGAAATGAATGATTATTTCTTTACATTGTTCCCAAGCACAGTACAAGCAAGTTCCCGTGACATGGGAAACCTGTACTGTAGGTATCAGATGCTGCAGGAACCAACATTCTGGGGATAGGTTGGCAGTGAGCCAGATGTTCACAGCTGCACATACCCCACTCATGACCCAAAATGTGTATACCCACTGGTCTACAAAATGCTTTCATCATGGCCTTTAATAATTCCTTATTATCTCCAAAGTAAAATTAGATGACAAGTTACTTGCCAAGGTGAAAAGGAGAGTGATGCACAGCTGCAGCATGCTTTGTCTGAGCTGTGTGCTTAGCCTTGGTCACTCTCTGTCCGCAGAGAAGTTAGAGTTGGGTTACGTGTAAACAGGATAACAAACTTCTGTATTACTGGAAATTATTAGTGTTTAAAATTTGGTTTTCAAAACACACAGAGTTGGTTCGTATTTTTCCTTTCCTAAAAAAATCTCTTCTTTATTCAATAGTCTCTTCCTTTCTCTCAAATTCTTACCTTGTGCCTTCTCAACCTGTAGGCCGGAGGCCCCCTTATGGAGTATAATTTGAGGACCACTGTTGCCATAACTACTTCAAAACTGTTTTCTTTCCCTGTATCCTGTTGATGCTCCACTGTTGTTTCATAATTGGCCTGAAAATTTTACTGTTAGAGGTATCCCTTTGGTATAGAAGGGGCAACACAAAGCTTTTGGGCTTCCCTGGTGGCTCAGACGGTAAAGAATCCACCTGCAATGCAGGAGACCTGGGTTCACTCCAAGGGTTGGGGGAAGATCCCCCAGAGGAGGAAATGGCAATCTGCTCCAGTATTCTTCCCTGGATAATTCCATGAACAGAGGAGCCTGGCAGGTTACGGTCCATGGGGTCAAAAAGAGTCAGACATGCCTGAGCGACTGACACTTTGACTTTCATAGAGGAGAGAGATTTTTTCCTCCAGAAAGCAACTGTTTAAAGATATACATAGGACTTCCCTGGTGGTCCAGTGGTTAAGAATCCATCTGCCAATGCAGGAGACACGGATTTGATCCCTGATCCAGAAATACTCCACATGCTGTGGGACAACTAAGCCCACAGGCCACAACTCCTGAGCCCAAGCTCTGAAGCCCATGTTCTGCAACAGTAGAAATCACATAAATGAGCCTGCGCACCACAATTAGAGAGTAGCCCTTGCCTACTGCAACTAGAGAAAGCCCACGAGCAGCAATGAAGACCCAGCGCAGCCAAAGACAAATAAATAGATAATTAATATACCATAAAAAAGATATATCTACGTTGAGGAATGCAGAGAGACCTTCCTGAAAGCTGAAAAAATAAAAATATAGACTCATGAACTTAGTGAAGAGTGAGAAGAGGGTTGGGAGCACTGGAGTCTCAGATGGAGATGGGGAAATAGGAGTGGCTGTCAGTGGAGGGAAAGTCCTGGGTGCAGTCTTTACATGTTTGTTTACTCATGCAATAATATTTGTTGAGCATCTACACATGCTGTGCTAGGTAGGAGTGATTCAGTGACTTCCTTATCCTCCTGCAATTTATGGCCCTGTTGGGACTGGGTCTGGCCTAGTATAGGTCAAGAAAAGTTTCCTTTAGTTTGGGATTAGCAGATACAAACTACTATATATAAAATAGATAACAAGGTCCTACTCTATAGCATGGGGAACTATATTCAATATCCTGCAATAAACCATAATGGAAAAGAACATGAAAAATATGTGTTGTTGTTCAGTCGCTAAGTTGTACCTGACTGTCTGAAACCCCATGGACGGCAGCATGCCAGGCTTCTCTGTCCTTCACTATCTTCCAGAGTTTCTTTTCACGTCCATTGAGTCAGTGATGCTATCTAACCATTTCATCCTCTGCCGCGCTCTACTCCTTTTGCCTTCACTCTTTCCCAGCATCATTGTCTTTTCCAGCGAGTCAGCTCTTTGTATCAGGTGGCCAAAGTATATCCATATACATATTTCCCCTTCTTTTTCAGCAGTAAAAAAGCAAAAAGTTATGTGTGTGTATATATATATGTATATATACATACATATATATATAACTCTATCACTGTGCTGTACACTTGAAACTAACACAACATTGTAAATCAGCTATACGTCAATAGAAAAAGTCTTGAAAATGACCAAAGAAAACCAAATATTTTGTCAGGTAAAGGGGAGAGAAGTGGGGAAAAGCCACTGATGCAAAGGGAGCTGTACACTCAGATGTACCAAAGCAGAAGGAAGTACACTGTGATCAAGCAATAGGGAGAAGGCCTGTGTGTAGCAGAAGCCCAGCTGGCATAGGTGGAACAAGGTCAGGTTGGAGCCAGGTCATGCATGGCCTGGTAGCCATGCTAAAGATACTGAACTTCATCAGGAAAACAAAAAGAACTCATTGAATAGTGGAGATGTGACAAGATCCGTGCATTTTAAGAAGATCCCTCTAGTTGCTGTGTGGGCAATGGATAGAGTATGGTAGGGGAAGCCTGAACTAGCTCTTGGAGGTTAGTGCTGGAGTTAGGTGAGAGCTGATGATGGGTTACACTGGAGCACAGAAATGGAGATGGGAATTGGGGAGAGTCAAGATGTGATCGGGGTGGAAACAACATGGACTGAATATGAGGGAAAAGGGAGACTGTGGTGTGGAGGATATGCTTAAGTTTCCGGTATAAGCAACTCCGGTGGGGTGGGGCCAGCTATTGATGGAGGAAAGACCTATTTGGGGACCTCTTAAGTGTGGGAGGGTGTGTGCAGAATTGGTACAAGGTCTACTGAAACCATGGAACATACCATGATAGTTTCTGTCCTTTTCACTTTCCTTCCCTCCAAATCTTGGTCCCTTTGTCTGTCTAGTTACACTGCCTCATTCTTTCAGAATTTTCCACGAGATGAGCAGACGATGGTGGTAAACATTTTTGAGGTCACATCCTTACAGCTCTTGATCCAATAGGAGAGAAAGAGCTTCCCTTTATTTCTAATATAAAAAGTTTTAGGGACTTCCCTGGTGGTCCAGTGGTTAAGAGTCTGCACTTCCAATGCAGGGGCATGGATTCCATCCTTGGTCAGGAAACTAAGATCCCACATGCTATGTGGCCAAAAAAAAAAAAAAAAAAAACAAAGTTTCAGAGAAGGATTCCAATTGGCTCACCTCAGGTCATATCCTCTTCTTAGCCAATGGTCCAGAGAACACAGCATGTGAACTGGTCCAGCTTGAGTTCACGTCTCCCTGTTTGTTTTTTTTTTGCAGAGGGGAAAGGCTAGGATACTATAAATGGTCATCTCATCAGCACCTCTGGTGGGTAGAGGGTGGCGAGGAGCAGTTCCCCAAGGGGTAGAGACAGGGCTGGGCTGTCAGAGCTAGCAGATGTTTCCTGCCTCCGAAGCCTTCAGTGTTTCGTTCTAAGACTACAGACGGGGAGAGGCTGAGTTAATTCTGAAGTAATCCTACTATCTAGAGATGCAGAGTTTTCCAACTCTGAGCTGATGGGATGAAGGCCTGACTATGTTGATGAATTTACTGTAATTTTGAACAATAAACACAATATATTTATGAAAATTTTGAAAAAGCTTCCATTATTTCACAGTGACACATTTTTTAATACATTCCTTTCCCACATTTATCCTTAAGCATGTACCTTTTTCTGAAATAGAATTTATACATTGTCTTGAATAACCAAGCATGTTGTTTACTTTTAATTCATTTGTTTTGTTTAAACATCAATATTTATATGAAAATAATTTGAATGTGTAAATTTGTTATATTTGTATGCTCTGTGAAACTTGAAGGATCAGCTAGTAACTGTATAAAGAAATATTGGTTGAACTCTTGTTATGGGCATGGTAGTCTGGACGCTAAGGGAGATACAGACACTGTTTTGACATTTCTGGCCTTTAAAAGTTCATAATCTCATGATTTTGATAACATATTCCTCAATTGTAAGAAAAAAGTTATTAAATCAAAAGTAATATGGACATTAGAGAATATAACAGAAAAAAAGGTATCTTGTATCCTTCTTGCATAGAGAAGGGGAAGAAAAATGAGGGAAGTGGAAGAGGATGGGACAGAAAAGGAGCAGAAAGGCTGGGGAAAGCGGCACAGTATGGCCTCTAAAACTGTGGTTAGTGTCACACTACGCAATTGTTAAGTTAAATGTTGAAAGTGAGACCACGCTTGAAGACACGTGTCCCTTTAAAGGGAAACTGGATGTTCAGAGCAATTCGCATTTTGCCTAAAGGAGGCTGTTTATACTCTCTCCAGAGCAGATCGAGTCAGACTTTCTATAGCAACATTTTAACCAAAGGCAACCTTCTCTACTCGCCCCCGCAATGCATTCACTATCAATACAGATGATATTCTAAGTTTAACGGACCCACAGAGGCCCATCCCTGGGATCTCGGGGTTCGGTGGATCCAGGTTACACAGGACACCAGTTCAAGAGTGGGCCCAACTGCTTCAAAGGTAGCACTATATCCAGTTCCAAGACCCAGGAAGACCACGCCTCTAAATGTTTTGCAACCTTGTCCCTTTCAGATTTTTCAGGGGTCCTGAGTAAACGGGTCTTGCTAAGGATTCCGCCTCGTGTGGCCGCTCCCATTTTTAAACTCAGACTCATGTGTGGGAGAGGCCATTATTTTTACGGGATCACTGTGCTTCTGGAGCAGCTAGGGACAAGCCGAGCTGCTTTACCGCAACGCCGGCTCCATCCTTAGCCCGGGCTCCGCCTTTAGGCTGCCTTCCCCTCGGAGCCCCCGCCCCTCCTCCCTTGCCAACCCCCGACCCGCTCCACCCCTTTGCTCTGAGAGCCTCTAGGCCCTACCCGCAACCGGGTTCCACCCGCCCATCTCGTGGCTCCGCCCCGGGGCCACTTGCCCCGCCCACCCCAAAGGGCCCAGTGAGCTTGCCTGAGCGCTCCGCAGTACCCACCTCTCAGCTGAGAGCTCCGCCCCACTGGCCCACTTAACCAATGAGAGCCACTGAGAATTCCAGGCTGTGCCCATTACATCGTCGGACCGCGCCCCTACGCCGGCCCTCTGCCGCCCTCCACCCCGGGGCGTTGCCGTGACCGCGCCTCCGTCGCCCGCGCGGAGCCAGATGCCGCCCTCTCCGCCGGTCCCTCCCCTGGCGGCCTGGCGCCTCCTTCCCTCCCCGCCGCGGTGACTCACGGAGAGGGAGGCGGAGGCTGAGGCGGCCGCTCCCGCTGCTGCCGCTGCTGCCGCTGCCGCTGCTGCCGTCGCGGCTGCTTGGGCTGTGCGCGTCCCGGAACAGGCCGCCGCGCGCCGCTCTCGGACCCGCAGCCCCCGCCCGCCTGGCCGGGTCGGGCGGCCCAGGTAAGCACCGAGGCCGGCCCGCACCCGCAGTGCCCGGGCCCGCGCCGCTCCGGGGCTCGGGGAGCAGCCAGCCCTTTGTCTCCCGGGGAGGGGCCGCGGACTGCGCCCCCGACCCGACTGGGACCCACCGCCCGTACCACCGGCACGGAGCCCTGGTCTGGGCCGGGTTTCTTGCCCCGCCTGGCCGCCGCTGCCTCCTGCCGCTCGCCGCCCCCGCCCCCGATCCCGCGGCAGACCACCATCGAGCCGTCCTCAACCTCTCCTCCCCCGGAGGTCGCCTCCACAGGTGTCCGAGCCATCCACTCTTGCTCACCCCACCGCATCGGCGTGGTTGTCGCCGCCTATCAGCCTCAGGTCCCGCGCCTTCTTGTCTCTTTCCTCACCTGCACCCCGCTCTAGCATCCTGACTGAACCTCTGTAAAGAGCCCCCCGTATTTCCCCAGACTAAATGCTGCCAGGGTCTGGCCCCTGGGTCGCTCTTCCTCTCTCTAGACTGGCTGAACTGTCGTGTCCCCTGTGAGTGTTCCTGGAAGGTGCAGGTTGTAGGCACATGTCTCGCCTGTATGGCTGGCATGTATCTGTGAACCTGCAAGATTGACCACTGGGAGCCCCAAACTGCACTTCTTGCCTTCTCCTCATCATCCCCACCCCAGTCACCTTCCTGTGTACCTGGTAACCAAGACACCTAGGTCTGGATACCCAGCCTCTTTTAGGCCCCACATGTCTGCCTCTCTGGTGTGCGGAACGTGTCTGAACAGTCCCTGTTGTCAGGTTAGCCCCTGGGAAGGCCCAGGAGGCCTGTGTTGGCTGCAAATCAAGAGTTTTACAAATAACGCGATGTGAGGCTTGCGTCACCTCCTGTCCGAGGATCAAGTATGCTAGTACTGTTAATTACTTTGTCTCCTGTCACTCATGCAACTTAGGAAAGTGTGCCTGGCCGACTGCTGGGTAAATTGAGGCATGGAGGTGTGGCTAAGGGACCTGGAGGCAAGTCAAAGTTAGTCCTTAGGTTCTGACTCTTAGCTCCCTGCTGCAACTACTGGGCTCTAGTTCCTGGCTTTAGACTCTTAAGTGATACTGATCTCTTGGGCCATTAAAGTGTCCAGAGAGACCAAGTTTCCCCTGGTTTAAAGCAGGATTTCGAATTATAAATAAAGGTGCCAGTGTGTCATTCATGGTTTCCTGGTGATGTGAGTGGCCCTCATATATACAAGTCGCCTCCCTGGGATGGAGATTTATCCATTCAGTTATGAGCGCTTCCTATGTGGCTTTCCAGGCACTGGATTCTGGATACATAGCCCCTGCCCTCCTGTAGCTGACATTCTCAAGAGAAAGGGGTAAATAAATAAGCAGACAAAGTAAGTTTAGTAGTGGTAAGTGCTGTGAAGGTGGGAAGAACCGGTTTGGTTTTTTTTTCCCCCAAGTGCAGTTAGAAATCATTGGAGGATTTAAGAAGAGAGGTGATAAAATCTAAGTTTTGAAAGATCATGCTGGCCTCCATATGGAGATTGGATTGTAAGGAGCAGGAATGATTGCCATCATCCCCACCCCAACCGCCTTCCTTTTTCTTGCACCTGGTAACCAAGACACCTAAGTCTGGATACCCAGCCTCTTTTAGACCCCACATGTCTGCCTCTCTGGTGTGCGGAACATGTCTGAGCAGTCCCTGCTGTCAGGTTAGCAGGGACTAACCTGGCAGGTAGAGGCAAGGATGCTAGTTGGAAGACTGACCATGGCAACTGCTGGGCAAAAGATGATGGTGGCTTGAACCAGGGTAGTGGTAGCAGAAGTAAAGAGATGAAACCAGTCTGATCCCCCGGGGAGAGACTGAGAGCGAAACTTCAGGGAACACCGACTGAGACTTAGATGTCTGGCAGAGAATTTCTGGACCTGGCTATCCTCTGGTTTAGCCCAGCAAACTGTACTCAACACCTGTTGTGAGCCAGACGCTGTGCTAGACTCTAGAGATCCTGACGGGAACAGGGTGACTAGGTCTCCACGTTCTGACAAGGTGCTCACAGATGGATCACCTCCTCCTGAAGGGAAGAGGGTTTGTGGGCTTAAAAACCATTTCAAGGAGGAGGAGGGCAGCCCGCACTGGACTTCATTCCCACATCCTGCTGCATTATTTAAATGAGAGCATGATGTTATACGATGTTGCCCAAAGAGGTTGGGACTGATCTTGCAGTGGGTGGGAGAAGTGCTCAGTGGCCATGAACTTGAACCATTAACCGGAATAAAACGTGGATCTCCAGGCTGCGCCAAATCTGTGCTGTCAGAACAGGTTCCGAGCTAGAGGACCGTGGGGGTTATGTAGGTCAGGCCCCTCTTACTGTTGGGCACTAGCCCCCAGAGATGAGTAACTGTTGTTGTTTTTAACATTTATTGTTTATAATTATTTGTTTAGCTGTGCCAGGTCTTCGTTGTGGCATCCGGGATCTTGGATCTTCTTTGCTGCACGTGGATGGGATCTTTAGTTGCAGCATGGAGATTCTTAGTTGAGGCATGAGAACACTTAGTTGCACCATGTGGGAACTAGTTCCCTGACCAGGGATTGAACCCGGGAAGCGTGGAGTTTTAGCCTCTGGACCTAGTCCCCTGAGTAACTCTTTTGAAATCCCATACCAGTCTATACATTTGCTAATGGCACCTGCCACTTTCTACCTCTCTTTCAGCTTCATATGCAGGTGCATGACCCTATGCTTTCTGAGGCCAGGGTCTCTATTGGACTCAGCTTTCCATCTCTCACAGCATCTAAATCCTGCCCGCAAAGTATACTCATCAAGTACTGGTGGACCTGCCTAGGTGTTTCGCAGCACCCGAAACTAGAGCCCAGGAATGCTGACCTTATCTATGTTTTTTGTTTGTTTTTCATTTAAAAAGAAAAATGTGTTTATTTACTTAATGGCTGTGCTAAGTCTTCGTTGCTGCTCTGGCTTTTTCTCTAGTTGCAGTGAGTGGGGCTACTGTCTAGCTGTGGTGCTTGGGCTTCTGTTCTGGTGGCTTTTCATGTTGCAGAGCACAGGTCTAGAGCACAGCCTCAATAGTAGGGGCACACAGGCTTTGTTGCTCTGCGGCAGGTGGGATCTTCCTGGATCAGGGATTGAACCTGTGTCTCCTGCATCGTCAGGTGGATTCTTTACCACTGAGTCACCGGGGAAGCCCTGTCCATGTCCTTTCATCACTTTCCTCTTCATCCAGAGTCTAACACGGGGGTCAGCCCAGCAGTCTCCATGTCACCACGCTCACAGAGCAGGGCAGCCCTTCTTTGATGGGTCGGCTCTCACTCCAGCCCTGCCTACAGGGAACAGCTGCTAAGGGTGCTGAGCAACTAGTTATTCGACACCCAGCAAATATGAAGCAGAGCTCTTAATCAGAGCCCGAGGTCTAAACACAGGACTAGTCCAAACATAGGACTAAACTTGGGTTTGGATCTTGGTTCTGCCATCATGAACTTCATGACCTTCAGCAAGTAACTTAACTGCTCTGTGCCTCAGTTTCCCCATTGAGTTCCTCATGGAGTTGTTGGGAGGATTAAATTACGTAATACCTATTAGAGTCTTAGAACTACACTGAGCCCCTTGGTAAGGGCTTGGTTGAAGCAGTAGTTGTTATTTCACCATTATTTTTTTTATCTACTTAATATCTCCTATCAGAATTTAAGCTCTTTTAGGACAGAGATTTTTGTCTTTTTTTGGTCTACTGTTAAAGTTTGTAGGCACTCCATAAACATTTCTTAAATTGAATGGCTTATTGAGCACCTACTATGTGCCAGGCACTGTTGTAGATGCTGGGAACTGAGCCAAGAACAAGATCACCAAGATGCATGAAATTCATATTCTAGTGGGAGAGACAGATGGTAAACAAGTACACATGTGAATAAAACAGGATGGCGAAAAGAAATGCAGGGAGAATAAAAGAGCAGTGAGATGGAGAATGCCTGGGTCATAACTGAGCTCTGAGGAGGTAACTTTGGTGTGTTTTTTTTAAATGTATTTTTATTTATTTATTTGGCTGCACCGCATCTTGGTCACAGCATGCAGGATCTTTGGTTGTGGCATGCAAACTCTTAGTTGCAGCCTGTGGGATGTAGTTCCGTGACTAGCTGCCCTGCATTGGAAGCACAGAGTCTAAGCCACTGGATCATCAGGCAAGTCCCTAAGGAGGTAATTTTGAGTGGAGACCCAGCTGATGGGCAGAGGGCAGCAAAAGCAACAAGCCCAAGGAAGCTGGAGTGAGCTGAGTAAAGAGCTGGCAGGAGTTAGATCTGTGGCCACGGTGAGGAATTTGGATTTTACTCTTCGATTCTGAACAGGGGGAAGTCACTGCGTGGGAACTTTTCCTGAGGGTCCATCCGAGGAGAGCTTCTCAACACTAGGAAGAGCAGTGAGCATGCTCTCCTTGCCCTGCTTTTGGAAGGCTTTCGGAAGTCAGCAGTGTTGCGTCTATTCCCATCAAGTTTCTCACGTCTCTGGCCTAGAAAGCTGGGAGGCGTGGGAGCCATCAGCTAGGTTAACAAAGGTCCAGGTGTGCATGTCTGTGTGTCCTGCAGATTCCCTCAAGCCGTCTTTTCCTTCTGAGTATGTAGGTAATGGGTAGACATTTCTTGAGTGAATGAGCATCACCAGCTCTTAGCGTCTTGTCCTGTACAGTGGCATGTCCTATGTTTTCTGCTTCTCTCTGCATCAGGAAAAGATTCTTATGGTGGTCGTGACTCGGGTGTAACCTTGGGGTTCTGCTGCTGCTCTTATGTGCGTCAGGGACCCACACACACCTATTTGTCACAGTCTTTTTTTTTTTTTTTTTTTGTGGCTGTGCCACTCAGCTTGTGGGATCTTAGTTCCCTGACCAGGGATTGAGCCCAGGCCCTTGGCAGTGAGACTGCAGAGTCCTAACCACTGGACCACCAGGAAATTCCATGTCACAGTGTCTTTGTTGGAAGTATATCAAGAGTGACTGGGCAGCTTTCCTCTCCCACACCATCCACCACTTCTCTTCCAGTCTCTTGCTGAGTACCACCAGGCCACACTGTCACCTCTGAACACATCCTTTTGGTTATTTGATCTACAGTCCTGTATATCTCTTGACCCAGGAGTATAGTGGTACCTAGAAAGCTCTCTTTAGCCTGGGCTGAGCAGTTGAGAAGCTCAGCAGAGCACTCAGAAATGGTGTTTCAAAGCTAGGAGTTCAGGTCACCAGGAATCCAGAGTTGGCCTCTGGAGACTGGGGGCAGTTGGCCAGCCATTTGGATCCTTACTCAGGCATCCACTTGTCTGTCAGTGTCCGAGATAGCATCTGCTCTGCTAACCTTGAGTGGCCAACATGAGTCAGAATGAATCAAATAGGACTTCTGTGTTGCAAGTCCCTCTCAGGGACCTGGTATATTTCATTGGCAGACTGAGACTTGCTTGTCAGTCACATGTTATCTGTGGCCTTATAGAAACTAAACTTGGAGTGGGTGCCACCTTTTTCTCATGTAACTGTTTTTTTTAAAATTATTATTATGAGAGTGATATGTACTCATTTAGAAAATGAGAAAATGAATGATAATGACATTTTACATATGTTTTCTCATTTAGTCCTCACTGTTAATTTCTGAGGTAAGTAGCATTATTACTGTTTTACATATTCAGAAGGCAATGGCACCCCACTCCAGTACTCTTGCCTGGAAAATCCCATGGACGGAGGAGCCTGGTAGGCTGCAGTCCATGGGGTAGTGAAGAATTGGACACGACTGAGTGACTTCACTTTCACTTTTCACTTTCATGCACTGGAGAAGGAAATGGCAACCCACTCCAGTGTTCTTGCCTGGAGAATCCCAGGGACGGGGTAGCCTGGTGGGCTGCCGTCTATGGGGTCGCACAGAGTTGGACACGACTGAAGTGACTTAGCACACATTCAGAAGCTGAGGCCTGGAAAGGTTAGGTAAGTTGTCTGAGGTCACGCTTTTCATTGTGGTGGTTTCTCTTGTTGCTGAGCTCAGGACAGCAACAAGAAGACATACGGCTCTAGGATGAGCAGGCTCGGTAGTTGCGGCTCATAGGCTCCAGAGCGCGGGCTCAGTAGTTGTGGTCAGAAAACAGAGTCAGGACTCAAGCCCAGTTGATGGCACTCTCATGTGTGAGCTCTGGGCTTCCTATCAGATGCTGTGTTTCAGCAGAAACAACAGAGAAGAAAAAACATCTCCTTAAGCCCAGCGTGGGTGACATTGTGGGGAGGCCAGAGTTAGCACACTGGAGGCTGCTGCAGAGTTTGAATCCTACGCCTTTTTCCCCCATTTCATCTGACCTTGGGCAAGCTAATTAACCTCCCTTCGCCTTACTTTCCTCCATTGTAAATGGAGATAATGATACTTGTGCTTTCATAGCTCCCAGGGCCATTATGATGTTTGAGCCAAAGTGCTTTTGAACTTCTTTTATGAAAGGGCATGGAGCCCCGACTGCTGTTATACTAGGTTGTTAAAGACTGATTATGCCCTGATCCTCCACAAAGCCTTTTCAGGAGGAAGACAACAGTCCCTGGAGGGAAAGGTGTCCTTCCATGGTGGGTGTTGCCGGACCAAACATCGTTTTCCTCCTTCCAAAGTTTCTTAAGGGCTGAAGGTCATGAATGTTTCTCCATTTCTTACTTTCTTATTTAAAAAAAAATTTATTTACTTATTTATTTTTGGCTGTGCTGCTGCTTGGGCTTTCTCTAGTTGTGGCAGCCGGGGGCTATTCTTTGCTGTGGTACAGGAGCTTTTCATTGTGGTGGTTTCTCTTGCTGCTGAGCTCAGGACAGCAACAATAGGACACACGGCTCTAGGATGAGCAGGCTCGGTAGATGCGGCTCATAGGCTCCAGAGTGCAGGCTCAGTAGTTGTGGTACACAGGCTTAGTTGCTCCAAGGCAAGTGGGATATTCCCAGGCCAGGGATCGGACCTGTGTCTTCTGTAGGCAGATTCTTAACCCCTGGGCCACCAGGGAAGTCTGTGTTTCTCCATTTCTCATGTCCATGTTGTACCGTAGATGCTTCTGTAAGCAGGTATGTAAACTGTGACTCATAACAGGATGGAAGACTGCTGATGGCAGAGCAGAGAAGGGGTTTATAGGGCTTGGTTTCTGATCCCTGCTGTGATGTCTTTGTAATGTCAACCAAGAGCACCGAGATAGCAAGACGTGATGACTTTCTTCCCCTGGTCCTTCTTTTCCTCCTTCCTTCTAATGGCTCCTTTTTCAATTAATAAATATTTACTGAACTTTTATTACTATCCGGGCCCCATGGCAGGCACTGGGAGTACTGTGGAGAACAGGGTAAAAATAGTTCTTATCATACAGAGCTTCTAGTCCAGGGCCAAGAGGTTTATTATCTAGTTGGAGCCATGTGAATAAAGCAAGAACATGTTGGTGAGAGTGTCTTGAACTCTCAGGGGTAGTGGTAGGGGGCAGTCAGGCTATAATTTCCAGATATCCCCATCAGCCCTGAGGGCACCTGCCCTGGGTGGATGTTAAGGTGGAGGTTGTTCTTGGCTTCCCAGAAGAGCGCGGGAAGAGTTAGGAGATTAGAGCCCTTGTGTGTTGCACTTGACGAAAGCTGCACTCGTATGGGCATCTGCAGAAACAATTAGCACCTTGGCAGTCATGGTTAGTGAGAACTATGTTTCCTCTTAAAGCCTTAAACCTTTGTCACTTGGGTTCAAGTCAGGAGGAGTGATCATGGTGATCCGCTCTTTCCAGAGTTTTTGTTTTGGAGTGATACCATCAATCTGGTGCCTTTCTTTTCTTTTCTTTTTTGCTGCACTGGGTCTTCACTGTTGCGTGCGGGCTTAGTTGCTCCAAGGCATATGGGATCTTCGTTCCCTAATCAGGGAAGAAGATCCCCTACATTGCAAGGCAGAGTCTCAACCACTGGCCAACCAGGGAAGTCCTCAGTGCCTGTTCTTGTGAAAAGTCCATCAGACCTTGGCTCTCCAGAATTTTTCCCTGCCTTCCAGGCCTCTCTCTGCCAACTTTGGAATGCAGGCTTATGGCGGCAGGCAGGCTGTGGGGCTGGCTGCATCAGCGTGCTGGGCATGAAGCCAGGGATACCTGTGTCTGTGAGCCCCACTGGGGGTCAGTATATGTAGAGTAGGGTAGAGGAGGGTCGTTCTTCCCCAAGTCTGCCCAGCTCCAGGCCTCGTGTTCCCTCCGAAGAGCCCAGTCAAGGGAGGCCCAACAGGTCCTAGAAAAGCACCCAGTGTTCGTCCACTCACCCTTGGGTGGGAGCTGGAATAGAGAGGACTCAAGTCTGGCAGAGGCACCTGCCCTCATTCAGAGAGTGAGGAAGGCGTCAGGATGGGGCTACGCTCCTAGGTGATGTTCCTTCCCTCAGCCCCCTCGGTGTCACTGCCCTTGTGGTGCTAACCAGCTGCCCCTTTGGTCCAGAGGGGCCCAGAGCCATCCAGCATCTGAGCAGGAGGAAATGGCCGGCCTGGCAAGGAGACCAGACCACTCTGTGCCCCCGGACTTGTTCACGTGTGGTCGGAGCCCACGGTGACGCCAGTTCAGCTGGGAGAATGTGACCCACTTCCATCTCCCCTCCCACGTGGAGGGCTGGGTGGGAGGCTTTGGGAAACCAGTTCCAATTAAGGCTTTTTCAGGCCTGAGCATCTCCTGAGTATCCAGCCCACATGTTTCCTGCTGCTGGAATCCTGTGGTTCGTGTCCCTGAACTGAATAAGAACTCCCAAACAGATGAAGTTACCGCCTTCGCGTTCTTCAGTTCTGGCTTCTGCAAGCTGGTTGGGGGCCGTGGCGGGGGCGGGGGTGCTTCCTTCAGGGGTTGGGTCCCTTTTGGATTCAGACACCTTTCACAGTGTGGGCCCCACCCTTGTTCTTCCTACTAAATCACCCGGCGAACCAGGGGCTCAGTTTCCAAGAAGACGGGTTAGCCTTGACCTCCCTGCCCAGACCAAGGCCTCCCAGCCCCCTGCCCCAGGCAGCCCTGGCTTCTGACAGATCCATCCTGACCCTTGTCCTTGCAGAATGTTGTTCTGCACAGGAATGTGAACTAAAACAGGTTTTGGACCCTCTAGGTTTCTTCCATTCTCTCCAGGGAGAGGATATTTGAATGATTTTCTATTTAAAATTTTGTGTTTCTCATGCAGGAGGGAGTGGGGGATGGAAGAATATGATTTAAATACATAGAACGATAGGTGCTGTCAACATGATCCAGAGATTTTAAAGACGAGGTGAGCCCCTGATCCAGTCTTACTAAGGAAGGAACAGAAGGTGATAGAGAAATCACCATGCTCAGGCCCGTTAGGTTATGATTTCAGACCTGTGGGAGCATCGTTCCTCAGCATGTGCGCTATGGCCAATCGCTGAAGTGGCCGGAAGATGGGGTGCTGGTAATTTGTAGGGGGAACAGAGTGGGACCTACAGGCTAGTAAGCTGGCTTGAGGTGGTGGTGGGGTTTCTCTAGGGCCCCGGCTCTACTTCCCTGAAGATTACAGTGGGACATGGTGGAGCAAAGTCCTTCATCCCTCCCTGGGGGAAGCTGCCCACCGCCACCTGAGAAATGGTACATGCCCGTACTCAACCTCTGCTCTGAGTGCTGGCTGTCCACCCTGCCTTCCTGTCTCCAAGGAAGAGAAAGGGGTCTCACAGCCTGTGAGCGGTGGTGGTGGCAGAGCGTAAATGCTCAACATTAGCCATGGCATGGGGCCGCCTGGAGGGAGACATTTCGTTTATTCTCCTCTTCTGACCCCGTTTCACCTCCTTAAAAAGAACCCCCCCCTTTTTTTTTTTTGAGTAGGTAATATATACATAGTACAGAACTCAAAAGGCTAATTGGTGAGAGAGATGCCTTGAAAAAGATGTCTGTTAGTGGCTGTCTTGTTCATCTTAACAAGAGACTCCTACACGTACAAGTGCATAAGGTACACACTGGCTGCACACACGCCTGATTTGCACTGCCATTTTTTTCCCCCCACACTGTAATACTCACCTTATCTTTTTCATTTCACGCTAAATATTGGAACCCAACATTCCATTCCACTGTCATCACCATTGCTTTCGTCTGGCTAATACCTCTTCACTTCCTGTGTGCTGGGTATCGTTAAAAGCGCTTTACTTATGTTGACACATTTATTTTTTACAACTTTATGAACTAAATACTGTTATTCTCCACAGTTTGCAGGTGAGTAAACTGAGGCACAGAGAAGTTAAGTTTCTGTCTGAGGTCATTTACAACTATCTCACTCATTTTAATGGTTCCCTGTCATTCTTTTGATTGCTTATACTTTAATTTTTTTCAATGTCCCCTGATGCTGAGTATTTAAATTTTCTGTTGTTATTTATTCATTTTGGCTGTACCATGTGGCTTACAGGATCTCAGTTCGCAGGTACAATGGGCTGCAGAAGTGAACCTGCATAATCTTAACCCCTAGAGCACCACAAAACTCCCTATCTTTTATCACTATTAAAAAGAAATACTCTTCTACATATATCTTTGTGCTCTTGTATAAGTGTATTTATAGGATAAATTCCTACAGTCTGTTAGAGCAAAGGGTTGTGTTGTTGCTTAGTTGCTCAGTTGTGTCTGACTCTTTTGGGACGCCATGGACTGTAGACCACCAGGCTCCTCTGTCCATGGGATTGTCCATGCAGAATACTGGAATGGGTAGTCATTCCTTTCTCCAGAGGATCTTCCCAACTCAGGGATGGAACCCGTGTGTCCCGCATTGGCAGGCAGATTCTTACCACTGAGCCACCTGGGAAGCCCCAGAGCAAAGGGTACATCTGTTTAAATTGTTAGTATTGCCAAGTTGGCCTCCATGGTAACATCTTATATGCCCACCAAAATTATGCAGAAATAGCTCTTTTTCCCATGCCTTGTTGCTAATCTGATAGGAAAGAAGTGGTATATCATTATAATTTAAATTTAATTTCTTGATGAGGAAACAGAGTATCATTTCAGATCTTTAAGAGCAATCTATTATGTTGTTTGCCCATTATTTCTTGTGTTGGCAGTCTTTTTCTTCTTGACCTGTAGGCATTCTTTGTATATTACAGCAGTGTGTCCTATGGCTGTGACATATGTCACATGTGTTTCCACAGTCTGTCATTGTCCTTTTGATTATATTGTTTTTTCTATGCAGAGAGTTTTGATTTTTTGTAATTAGATTTTAAAATCTTTAATCTTATAACTTCTAGGTTTCATTTTGTGTTATTTCCTTCTACTGTTTTCTTTTAATCTACTTACTCTCCCTTTTGTACATTTAAAACTTTGCTCTGTAACAGAGTGATCCACAAATTCGGCATCACCAGACACAGGGCAGGCTGCCATTGTGTGCCTCCAGTGGGACATGGGCAACATCAGCTACCATTGTTTCTTGCCAAAATGTCTACGCTTACTCCAGTTCTAAGCAAAACTGGACAAAGAGTCAGTGGTCCTTGATTTTTTAAAATTGTTAACATGATGATAGACAAAGAAAAACTGGTGAACATTCTAGGCTAAGGGAGAGGAATGAGCGTGGGAACCAAGGGAAGGTGAGATCTTCGATTGGATTCTAGATTAAAAACCGGTCCAGGCCAAAGTGAGGGGTGTGGTTGGGAGAGGTGGATGTGGGCCATGCGTCAGAGAACACCACTGGGTTGGTAGTAAATTGCTTGGGTGGGAGAAATGGTATTGGAACAGTGTCAGAGCATGACCTTAGGAGGTGAGTGGTGAGATGTCTAGCCGGGTATCTGATATCTGCAACCTGCTTGCTTTATTGTTTAACTTTATTTATTTAATTTATTTGGCCACACCAGGTCTCAGTGGTGGCACTTGGGGTCTTGGATCTTCCTTGTGGCATGTGGGGTCTTTAGCTGTGGCATGTGAACTCTTAGTTGCAGCATGTGGGATCTAGTTCCCTGACCAGGGATCAGACCCAGGCCTCCTGCACTGGGAGTGTGGAGTCTTAGCCACTGGACCACCAGGGAAGTCCCTTTCCCCCTCTTTTATGGCATGCACAGTCCTCGATTTCCGTTTCTCGTAGGAACTTCTTTTCGGGGGTGAGTTACTCATTTTTGAACTTGGAAATCTTATGACTATCTTTCTGGCAGACTCACATGACTTTTCTAGAAGCAGAACAGGTGTGCACTGGTGCCTGTAGTTTTTGTTCTGTTTTTAACATTATGTCATATGCTCCAAGTAAACCTGTGAGGAACTTTAGTTTTCTGAGACTTGAAGTCTTAATCATCAGAAATACCATCAAACTAACTTGTAGTGTAATGAACCTCTCTCTCCCCCTAACCTCCAGAGAAGCTTTTTCCTCTCAGTTGAGAGTTTTTGCAAGAGGTCAGATTCTGCTTGCCTTCTGTGGGCATGGGCTTGTGAAAGGCTCCCGGGTTTCATTACATGAATTGTGACAGTCTTGGGTGAGTAGCTGGCCTGTAAAACCAGGAGTCTTTTTGCCTGGGGAAACACTCACAGGCTAGTTTTGCTAGGAGCTTCTTTCACTTCTCCTCAACTTGGTGACTAATGGTTTCATGGCTTCGGGAAATGAAGGATGTCTTTACAAATAGCTGATGGGGACTTGGCTTCTGAAATGGATTGTCTGGGTGTGCCAAGTGCAGGGGAGCAGAATAAGCCAGCCCTACGTATACCAGCTTGGTGTATTGATTATTTGGAGTTAAAGTTGCTTGAGAAATAGTCGGTGCAAGAAAGACAGTCTGACCCTTCTTTATTCCCCTGAAAGCAGGAAATAAATCTCTCACGTGAAACGTACCTTCCCCATACAGGGGATGGAAGGTGTCCTCATCACCAGAGACAGGGAGTTCCAGGCTGAGAAGGCTGTTGTTAATTTTCTCACTTGTTTACTGCTCCAAGCCCAAACCTCTTGATCTTGTCAATTCTTCACAAACTTATCATTCCTTTGTCTATAAGATACAAAAGGTGCCTGCTCTGGTCACTTCTTCAAGCCTTATCTCATTGAGGCTCTCGTACATAAGAAATTAAATTTTTTTCCCTCGATGCCTTGCCTTCCTGCCTGTGTGTGCTTTGTCATGTCCCACTCTTTGCAACCCCATGGACTGTAGCCAGGCCCCTTTGTCCATGGAATTTTCCAGGCAAGAATACTGAAGTGGGTTGCCATGCCCTTCTCCAGGGGATCTTCCTGACCCAGGGATCGAACTCACATCTCCTCCATCTCCTGCATTGCAGCTGATTCTTTTTTTTTTTTTTTTTTTTCAGATTCTTTGCTGCTGAGCCATCAGGGAAACCCCTTTAATGTCTTATGTCAATTTAATTATTAGGCCAGCCAAAAGCTCTAGGAGGGAAGAAGGGAAAAGATTTCTTCTCCTCCGCTGGTCTTGGTGTTTGTGTCCACCCCACTGGGAATAGGGATAGTTCCTAGCTTTCACACAGACACCTAAAGCCTCCCTCCTGCTTCTGTCCACTCTTCTGAGCTTTTCTGCAGTGCCCTTGGGCCTGAGCAGGTGCCTGTGGGTGGATTCCTGCTGTTTGGGGCACTGTGTTTTCCCCAGTTGTCTCCCTCTCCTCTCCAGCCTCCAGCCTCCCTGCCTCCAGACTGGACAAGTCTTGCTACACATTAGAAGTCCTCATCTTCATGCTGCTTCCCCAGTGACTTAATGGGATAAACGCATGTAGATTCTGGAAGTTGCGTCTGTTTAAAATATTTTTTATTTTGATCAGCAGCTTGTTAAACATTTAGGGAGGAAGGAAACTGAGTCTTCAGCAGCCCCTTGGGGGGAGGTTTCCTCTTTCCTCAGATTATTTTTTGTTCTGAAGTGGCTGGAGGGAAAGGAGAGGGAAGGTCACGGACTGTGAAATGGAGCAGAAGCAGTTATCCAAACAAATAGTGCACTTCTGTGACATGAGGGTGTGATGAAGGCTTGCAACGTATTGCGGTAGTGTGTATATGTTTTCCAGGTAGACAAACATAGCTTTATTTTAATGCAAATTAGCACATACCTGTATGCTGAAAGCCTATAGGAAAGAAGAGGCAGTAATCCTAAAACTTCCTATTCTAAGAGTCTGTAAGAAGTTTCACCCAGGAGGCTGGGCCTGGGGCCTCTCAGCTGGGTCTCGAGGACCCCCATTTCCAGAGCTGGACAGTGAGGAGGGGGCTGACTCTGGAGGCGGTGACAGGGGGACTGAGCCCTCGCCCTGCAAGCAGCCCAATTGGTTTAATGACCTAATTCTCGCAACAGGAAGCCGGAGGCCTTCCTGGCCCCCTTCTAAGGGGATGCAGTGAGCCTGGCCTGGGAAGCCTATTTATTTGAACCAATTATCGGAGACTTCACTGGAGGGAAGGGATGGTGGGAGAGTAGGGGCAAAGGCAGAAGCAGCCAGCCTGCTGGCAGGCACTGGAAAAATTGGGCCACCTTGCCCGGGCTTGCCCCTGAGAACAGGGCTCGTTGCTTTCAGCAGGAGGTTGTGTGAACGAGTCCATGTGGCTGAGTGAAGGGAATTTACTGGTGTCCCGATAAACAGCACTGTGTCAGTTTTACCCCTTAAGAAGAACAAACAAGAAAGCAACAATGTTCAGTTTCCCAATTTATTTAATGTTTTAAATGATGACCCTTCGAGAGTTGGCATAGCTGTGGGCAGCAGAGTTGATGGAGCTTCTGGGTTGAAATTTCCACGCTGGCTTCTTTCTCTGGAGGTGACCCAAGGTCTGTGAAACCTGGCCAGGCTCCTGCCCTGAGATTATTAGTCTTGGAGCTGGTCCTTCCAGCCCCAAGTTGACTTCAGCCCCACCTCTTAAGAAGACTGACCAGCAATGCAAACTGACTTTTCCCTAGGGGATGGGTAGCAGGTTGTCAGCATGCTGGGAGCATCTCAGATGTCGGCCACAGGAGGGAAGTGTTCTTCCACCGCCAACCTGCACAGGTGGGCTTTTGACACTGCCAGGTTCCCAGCCCACAGTGAAGGTCATCCAGCCTGAGAGGTCCTGCCCAGGAGTATGGGAGGGGGGCGTGCAACCACTTGTGAACTGAGGGTTCCTGCCCTGGCACCCATTCATAAATAGACAAGGGCTCTGCAGTCTGCATTACCCGCCTCTGGGGACCTGCGAGAGGCCAAAGGTCAGACTGAATCAGGAACACCTGGAGCCGGATTCCGTGGGCACGCTGGTTCCTGACTTCATGTCTCAGGCTCTGGCCTGGCCAGGTTCCAGGTCTCCAGCTGTTCCCTGGGAAGGAAGAAAGGACCTCTTTTTAAATTAGGTCAGAAGATGCCTCTCTTTCCTCCTGTCCTTGTCCCCCTACTGTGCAGGGATAAAGCCACCACCTGCACGTCCCTCAGTCAGAGCCTGAGGACTTTGCCCAGGATCGGAGTGTCCCAGTGCAGCTGCGGAAGCGTCCCCAGCTCTGAGATCCCTTCCTGTTTGTGTTGTGCTGGCTGAACTGCAGAGGCTGTCAGAGCACGCCTGCCAGGTAGCCTTGCTTAGCAGTAAAAAGGACTTGAAAAGACAGTGTGAGCTGGGCACTTTTCTACCAATCAGGCCAACTTCGCAGGAGAAACATTTTTTTAAAATAAGCTTTCAACAGATGCCTTTTACCAATCCAGTCATAGCAATGTTAAGTAATCTATGCACACAGTTTCCTTCAGTTCCTTGATGTCTTGGACTCTCTGAGGTGAGGGTATTCTGGGGTTGGGGGCTTCCTTCCCGCATGGTTCCCAAGTGAATCTGAAATCTGTTCATTCCCTTCATCGTGCATGGAGCTCCAGGTGTGACCGGCAGCAGTGTTTCATCCACCAGGTCCTGCAGCACAGAGTCTATGGTCTTCAGGGTTTTCGGGGGTCCACAAAAATACCGGAGACCTGAAAAAAAAAAAAAGGATCATCCCCCTCTAAGGAGTTAGATGAGAATTCTGTTCACTGGGAGATGCGGGTCCATTTTAATATGTCTGTGAGAATAGGGCTGCCTGGGACCCACGCAGGCCTGATCCCCACCCTGTGGCTGCCCTCAGGGAGCTTCCAAAGTGGAGGTGAAACCAGATGCACAGACACCGGGTGTAACCAGGGCCGTGCCATGAGTGGAGGAGATTCAGGTCAGTGTGCAAACACGGTCTTCAGAAGGTAACGATACAACAGTGAGCAGTGAACAGGGAAGAATGTTCTAGGCTGAGGGACCAGCAGATGTGAAGGCCAGAGGTGTGGAAGGAGCCTGGTGCAAGTGGTAACCGAGGTGACTACCCGGCAGGGCTCCTCGCCCTTGGCGCTGTGAATGTGGCGGCCGTCCTGTGCATTCTAGGTGGTTCTACCCAGGAGTGTCCTCCCAACTGTGATGATCGAAAATCTCCTTTCTCCAGACGACTCCAGATACCCACTACTGAGAGCCAGCGCTGGGTGGGGAGCATGGTAGACGGCCGGGGTCTGCCCAAGGGCAGTGGGAGGAGCCCTTCCTGTCTAGCAACCAAGGTCGTGCCTGTCCCAGTGTCCTCCGGTGTGTGTGACGTGCCACGTGCAAGAGTGGCCTGCAGGCTCTGAGGGGAGTCAGGCCACAGAAGGAAGGTGTCCCCTGAAGCCCCCTTCCCAGCTTCAGTATAGTTTTCAGTGTTGATGCCTTTGCTGGTGCTGTCTGGACAGCTGGGCAGGGCAGCCACACTAATGACGTCATGATGATTTGATCCTGATGCTTCAAGAAGCTTCCCCAAAGGGCCGTCATCAGAGCAGCTCCCACCTGGAACAGAAGGTGCCCTGTTGCTAGGGAAAGGGCAGGTGGGAGTGCCGAGGTTCGAGGTGTCGGGAGTCCCAGCATCTCCAGCGCAGCACGCTTGCGCCTGTCGGGGGCGTAGGACCCCATCAGGGTCTGGGTTTCAGAGCTGCTCCCCGCCGACGCGAGGGGCCTCCAGAGCGACTGCAGCCTCTCCTGCTGTGACCCTAACCCTAACCCGAAAGTCCCAGGGACTTTCTAATGTTTCCTGACTTTTCATTTGGATTTCAAATCTGCAGAAAGTTCTAAATAATGCAGTGAACACCCCCATGCCCTTTACTGGGATTCACCAGAGTTAACCTTTGCTCACACACTCTGTCTCTGTTCATACTCACACACATCCCACACATATACACACATGCATATACATGCACGTTTACACACACACATATATACATACTCATACATACACAGTGAAGTGAAGTGAAGGTCGCTCAGTCGTGTCCAACTCTTTGCTACCCCATGGACTATACAGTCCGTGGAATTCTCCAGGCCAGAATACTGGAGTGGGTAGCCTTTCCTTTTTCCAGGGGATCTTCCCAACCCAGGTCTCCCTCATTGCAGGCAGATTCTTTACCAGTTGAGCTATCAGGGAAGCCCAAGCTATGCGGTAAGCCCATACATACACATTTACACATATATACCCACTCACATACACACATACACACCCATATATTTACATATATAATACACATATATAGACACATACACACCCACACATGTACACATACACACACATACATATATATGTACACACATACACAGTCACATATACACATACTCATACACACACCTTTTCCCTGAAACTAGAGTAAGTTGTCAGCATTAAGACATTTCACCCTTATACACTTCAGCCTGTATCTCTTAAGAACCAGGATATTTTACAGTGTGACTACAAAGTATTCATCACACTCCACACATACAATGGTGAAACAATACTAATATCTAATAAATACTCCATATTAGCTTTTCTCCAGGCTTGTCATGTATTAACTCCGTGGCCCTGTGTGGGTTCCTTGCCTTCTCTGAGCCTTGGTTGTCTCATCTATAAAAAGGGAATAATTCCTATCTTGCAGGCTTGTCCTGAGGACTCGGTGTGCTAAACAGGCCTGACACTATGCGGCCCCCAGGAAAGCTCTAGCAACCACAGTAATTATCACTGTTGTTCTGCAAGCTCGCCTGGCCTGACACAGCAGGAAGGAGCTTGGGAGAAGGTTGGCACTTGGGTTGGCGACCTCAGGACTAATTCTTCATCCCAAGCTCATCTCCTAAGACTGCTGCTGCGTCCTGCAAACTCCCTGACCCAAGGAGCCGTCCTCACACCTGTCTCGTGCCTGCCGGTGGAGTGCGGTTCCAGGATGCCAAGCCTGGCTCCAGGTTGAGGAGGCGGAGATGTGGAATTGATTAATTAAGGCAGCTGCTCACGAGGCCCTCGAGTCCGAGAAGCTGCAGTTTAATTACTGAGAGTGGAGCTCGCGGAAGTTCTCTCTGGTGCCCCAATTTTAATGTCGCTGGGGGGCCAGAGGTGCCGCCCCGACTGGGACTCGCAGCCAAGGCTGAGGCCCAGGCCTGCCTCCTTCCACTGGCTCTGAGCGCATCTCTGTCCACCTACTTGTGTGCTGGAAAGCAGTGTAGCAGAGGGGTCGGGGCCTGGATGGTCTGGGTTCGAATCCTGCCCCGCAATAGACTAGGGCCTACTAGCTGGGTGAGGAGAGACTGGTATCCTCATTTGTATAATAAAACCTCATAGGGATGTTTGACATGAGGGTTCAGAACAGTGCCCGGCCAACAGTGAGTCCGAATGTGTGTCAGCTGTTCCTTTCAAGCAGTGTTCTCACCTGGGGGGTGTTGGCTACCCCTGGGAACACAGGGCAAAGTCTGGAGACACTCTGGGCTGTCACAGCCGAGGGGCAGACATTTCGGGTGGACAGAGCGCAGGGTGCTGCTGAATGCTCTGGCATGTGCCGGTCAGTCCCCACGATGAAGAGTTATCCAGTCCCGTGTCAGCAGTGCTGGGGTGGAGAGACCAAGGATTCTGGGCAGCACGTGGAGCACGGAGGGAGGTCTTCTCTCCCCATCCCTCCAGTTTATCCTTCCTGTGATCCAGTCCCCTCCCCTTCCTCCCCTGGTTCTCATCCCTCCTGGACCGAAGCCCCAGTCCAGCTTCAGTCCAGCTTCCCTGAGCCTCCCTCAGCTTACCCCCTCACCCAACTACCCCACACTCCTGTTCCCCTCCTCCAGCTCAGTTTCTTTACCATAACATCCATCTTCTTCCTTTGTACTAGGTTATTTACACATTGATTCCTTTCAATTTTGTTTTGTCTGTTCTCCCCCTCCCTAGAATGTGCATGGGGACTTTTGACTGTGTTTGCACTGCTGTATGGTGGCTGAGACCTGCTCCAGTATTCTTGCCTGGAGAATCCCAGGGACAGGGGAGCCTGGTGGGCTGCCGTCTGTGGGGTCGCACAGAGTCAGACACGACTGAACCGACTTAGCAGCAGCAGCATGGTGGCTGAGACAGTAAAGAATCTGCCTGAGACAGTAAAAAATGCAGGAGACCTGAGTTCAGTCCCTGGGTTGGGAAGATCCCCTGGAGGAGGACATGGCAACCCACTCCAGTATTCTTGCCTGGAGAATCCCCACGGACAGAGGAGCCTGGTGGGCTACAGTCCATGGGATCACAAAGAGTCGGACATGACTGAGTGACTAAGCACAGCACAGCACAATATCCCAGGACCCAGTAAGCGCTCAATATGTTTGTTGATTGTTTGAATGAATGAATTCATTGTTTGAATGAATGAATGAAGGCCACTTGACTGGCCAGGATGTCAGTTCTTTGCAGTTACTCACGTCATTCCTTCTTCCCAGAGTGCCACCCACCCCCTACCCTGTCCAGTACAGTGTCTCCCAGCAGTGCCCCGGATGTTTCCCAGATCTGGTCAGTTCCCACATTCTGACTCTCTCCAGAACACCTTGGGGATGTGCATGGTGGTACCACCTTCCTCTGAAGAGTGAGTCTGCTGTGCTTCCAGAGCTTCTCCGTGAACCCTGGAGCTCAGCCCTGGCTGCTCAGCCTGTCCTCAGGGCCATCAACAGCAGACTGGAAGCTGGCACGTCAGGCCTCCCCACATCCCCCCTGGAAGCCACCCCAGGCTCTGATGCTGCCACTGGCCCACAGTTCCACCTGCCAAAGTGTCCCGGGCCCTCCCATCCTCAACTCACAGCTTGAGGCCCGGCCCCCACCTGGCCCAGCAGGGACTGCCCCCCCAGCCCCATCCCATCTTTCTTCCACCCCTCGGCCACAGGGCTCTCAGACTTACCTGACTCCCCTGCTTGAACCTTTCCTCCCCTCTTAGGTATGGTCCAGCACCTCCAAGCCCCTTCACTTGCTTCCCAGGCCTCAGCCACATCTTTTTCCTCAGTTTTCCCAAAGGCCTAGCCCCTTCCTGTTTCAAGACCTTTACTTGTGTGTGTGTGTGTGTGTGTGTGTGTGTGTAGGGGGGTGTGACTCACACACACACAAGACAACACATCATCTCCTCACCCTCGGTAATAGCTCAGAAGACACCCGTGAGAGGTGCCTGTCCCCAGGGCGAGGTCAGATATCCAGCTGCATGTCTTTGGGCACCTTGCACTCCCCACGCCACTCTCCCTTCATTTATCAGAGTGTCTGCAAGCTATGTTTACCTGGGTGTGACTTGATTCATGCCTGTCTCCCCTGCTCACTAGATACCATCATCACAAACAGACGATCACATGCTCACCTGTGTATCCTCAATGCCCAACCCAGGGGGCCTGGCATATAATAAACAGATGCTCAATAATGGTTTGTTCAAAGAATGTCAGTTCCCCATGCCTGCAATGCCCTTCCCCATCTTCTCTACCAGCAAACTCCTATTCATCCTTCAAGACACAGCTTCAGGGTCTTCCACTGGGAGCTGGTCCCTCCCCTTCCTCTGTGTCGTCACTGAGGTTTGCACATCCCTTTACTCCGCCACTTCACTAGATTAAGGCCCTGGGTTTTTTCCTCTCACCTCTGAGCTGCTCAGTGGGAGGTGCTGGGCATGGCACCTTACATGCAGTTGGCATTCTTCGAAGTATTCTGTTTTAACCTGACCTATCTTTTTGGTTCATTGTTAACCTATGATTTGTGTTGTTTTATTTGACTTGTGCAGAGTGGTTTCCTCAGCCATTCAGGTGCCTTCTGGAAGGCAGGCTTAGTGTCCTTTGTATCTCCTGCTTCCTCACCTGACATGAGGCTGTGGACACCTAGAGAGGTTTTACTTTAGTAAATCCTTCTGGAGTCCACATCATGTCTACTTAAGGTTACAGGCCCCTCGGCAGTTTGAGAGCACTTGACATCCTCTCCCTCATTGTGGACCAGCTAGATAGTTTGTGGGGCTTGGTGGAGGGCCCCTTGTTTAGAAAAATATTCAGAATTTCAAGACGTCGACAGGAGACCATTAAACCAGGAGTGAGGCCCTTGTGAGTGCCTGGTCCTTTGCTGGTGCCTGGCCTCTCACTCATGAAACCAGCCCCAATCTCCTTGCCTCCACCAAGGGAAGACATGGCGGAGGTCCTGATTTCCTCTTGACCAGTGGCAAAATGCAGGGCCCAGAAGGCAGTGACCGACCTCAGGTTGCATGGTTGACCAGGGACAGAACTGAACTGGAAACAGAGTCCAGCTCCAGGGCATGCTCACTGTCTCCACTGGCTCTGGGGCCCTAGAAGCCTTGAGACGCTGTTTCCTCCTTAGTAAACTGGGGACATTGACCTGATCATCAGGTGGCAAATGGGTCAGCCGGTGTGAGTCCATGCATGGTCCCACCAGGAGCCCCCGCATCCCTCAGACGCCCTCTCCTTCAAGTCACGAATCCTAGGTTCCTCTCTGCACCTTGGACAGTCTGACCCCGGTAGACAGTAGGGGGCTAATTGGCTGTTGTGATAGCTGGAGAAATTAAAGCCCCTCAGAAGTGGAAGAAGGTTGTCTCTTTTCATCTCCTTTTGAAAGAATGTGGGGACTTGGGTAGACATTTCTCCAGGGAGCCTTGGTATTTCGGAACTTTGATGTCTAGAGGAATAAAAGAGCAGTTAATTGCTATAAATGTCTTTCCCGAAGGGTAGGCTGAGGGTGGAAGAGGTGGCAGTGGCGGGTGACTGCTCTTCCTTCCCAGGGCCTTCGGCACTGCTTGAAGGGCTCTGCAGACCAGAGACCCAGGGCCAAGGCAGTGCCTACCTATAGTGGAGGCTTCTGAAATCTCACTTTCTCTGAAAAACACGTATTCCTCAGCCTCTTGGGTACGTGAGTAGCTTTCTTTGCAGGGATAGCTGAAGACAGATGGGTTGCAGAGCTCCCCCATGTCTCTTAGAATAGGATTCTCAATTATCCAGAGACATCTGTCCTTACCGTGGGCTGAAAGCCTGAAGTCCAGGTGGAAGCCCACACACCGCAGTGAAGAGGGGACAGGCGGGCAAGACTTGGGTTCCCCTGCCGACTTCACCCTGTGCCTCTGCCCGCCATCCGCAGCCTTTCTGCTGCCCTGTTAACCTGCAAAGGACCCAAACCATGAGGTTGTGTGTGGGAGGCAGAAGAAGAAAAGAGAATATTCTCTGATTCCTGGAAGAGGTGTGTTTAGGGCCAGCAGACGTGTGGCCAGGCTAACAGGCTGTAAATTATCTGCAACTGTAGAGTATGCGTGTGCATATCTGTTTCTCTGTGTGTGAGAGGAGGGGAGAGAGAACTTATTTTTCCATATACAACTGTAGGTATTCCCAAAGCACAGAAACACCACGCACGTCTGAGCACAAAATGGGTGGGGTGCCAAGGTACCTGAGCCTGGCTGGTTGCGTTGTCGGGTGGGTGGGACACCTTCTTGGGCAGGTACTTGCCCATCAGCTGGCAGGAGTGATTCACTCAGGTGCTCACCGTCTCCCAGCACGGCTCCCAGTCGGCTGGGTGACTAACCCCAGGGGAGAAGGGTGTGTGGTGACCTGCTTTGGCCGGAAATGACAGGAGTCCACAGCTGCAATCAGCATCTTATCTCAGAGGTGCTGGTGCAAGTTCCTGGGCTGGCCAGACACACAGGTATTTCTGGACCGCCGCGTAGGGCCCATCGCCATGAGCTTCCCGCCAGCCAGCCTAGATCTCTCAGCACGGGGTGTGGACTCCTTCAGCCGCTCCTATGACCCGTTTTCTGTGTTTCCACAGGGCGGCATCTTCCTATTTCTCCCCGGCCACGGCCCACCTGTCACAGTTGAGTATCTGGAGCACCATTGAGCTCACAGTTGAGCACCATTTGCCTCAAGTTGATTTCCAGAAGCAGGTAAGAACTCCAGGGGCAGGACATCTGGTAACCTGGCCATAGATCAGTGCTGGGGAGGGTCCTGCCTTGGGTACCGGCTCCTGGGCTGACCGTGAAGTAGGCACATCTCGTGTCCTTTCTTCATTGTCCCTAATGATGCTCATGGCTTCAGCTGGGTGGGCTCTTAACGGTGTGCTTTGTGCTTTCGTTGATGTCTTTTAGGCTGTTATGTGTAGTCTGAATTAATATTTTATATAAGCTCCATGAAGTACACCATTATATGGTGGTGTATTTTCATGCAATGTAGATACTGTACAGTTGTAAGAATAAATTTTGAAACATGAACATGTGAAATATAGCAGAAGTTTTTAAATGGACAAAACAAAAGGCAAGTGTCGGGATCCATGGGGCAGAGGTAGCTTTTGTATCTACAGGCCTCTACTGCTGTCTGGCCCAGCGTGCGGTTACTCAGCGTTTATAATACAAGCAGGTGCTAGACTACCCTGGATATAAATGTATATTCCAGTTTATGTAAGTGTGGGTGTTAAACAGCATCAGCTTCAGGTTTATCAGTAAAAATGAGGGCAGGGGACTGTGTTTGTTATGGGGAAGCCAGCTTTCAGAGCCATTGATCAATTGGGTCTGACGGCCGCACATCCCCTTCCCGGGTCTTTCCAGCACTGCCTCCTGAGTCTTCCACTCTGAGGGCAGCTGCTTCCAAGCTGGGGCTCATGTGCACAGAGTGGGTCCTTCTAATCTCTGGGCAGGAGCGTGGTATCTCACAGATGACCTCCATGGCTCCGAGAAGCAGCGCCTCCTCCCAGGCCATGACCCACTTTTGTCACTTTGTTTGGGGGGGAGGGAGATGTAATTGCTTTATAATGTCATATTAGTTTCTGCTATACAATGAAGTGAATCCTTACCAGTGGTTGGGAACCCCTTTCTCACTGTCTTTCTCCCACCAGTCTTCCTTCAGCAGAGATGAAGGCTCAGAACCAACAGCAGTGTGTGTATGACATGTTTGGGGGGGTTGTGGACATGTCTGCATATTTCAGTGAATGTACAGACCTCAGTTTCTCTGAATTGTGTGTGTCCCAAGCAGATGTGATTTTCTGGAACCACGCCCACTTTCCCCATGACCTCTGACATCAATGGCATGTCATCCACTCAACCACAACTTCTCCCCTCACCTCGCCGTTTGTTTGGGTACTTGACAGCTGCCCATATCTATCCATTTTCTGGTTTTTGGCCTTTCCCTGGTGAGCCTCCAGAATATTCTGTCTTCAGAGAGGGAGCAGGTCTCCCTCTCTGGGCAGTTAACACACAAGGATTTTCTTAGGATGTAGGACAGATGCGCCCCCATCTCAAGTGGTGGGATGTTTCCGGCATCACCCGGAGAACACAATTGAGAAGCGGGTCTCACAGCTGAGGACCGAATAAATGATTAACGTGTCCAAATTCACTGTAGTTTGGGCTTATGTCATTTAAACACACTTCAATGGAGACCAGTTCTTGATCCCTGCAGGGGAAAGTAAGAATTCTCTAGTGAAGTTAATCTGATGTCTGTCAAAATTGTGATGAAAACCTAATAGCATGTTCACTTGGATAGGTGCCAAACCCAAACACTCTGTAATGAACTCATAGCATAGCAGCAACTGAAAGGTCGGTGGTGTTTGGGTTAATTGTGATTTATTCTCTTCAGTTTTCTCCCGAACATTGGCGCCCTGGATGCAGATTCTGTTGAGGACGAGATGGTAAATCAGTCCTGATGTTCCGGTCCATCAAGATTGGAGTGTGGAGGGTGGGAAGGTGTGCTTATGTAACCATCTGCCCTGGTCCAGCCCTGGGTGTTCCCTCTGTCAGGCAGCAGCACAGAGTCAGCTCTAGCTAGAGCTCAAAGAATCCTAGAAGACCAGAATTTTCAGGAATGGCAGGAGTCTTCCCCAAGGAAAGACAGTTTAAGAACCAGTCTCTCCCAGGGAAGCATCATGGGGGCATGACCCAGCCCCAAAGACCCATTCAGGTACCAAGGACACCCCAGGCCCAAGGCTGGGTTTGTAAGGCCCCCTGGTAATCACAGCATGAGTGTGTGGCAGGGGATCCTAGAGGGTAGTGAGTGTGGGGGTAGTGATTGTAAGAGGATTGGGCAGTGAGTACAGAGCACCAAGGGTAGTTATTGGGAGGAGCAAGATTCTGTGAAATAGACCCAATATAAAATGGTTTCCCAGGTGGCTTAGCACTAAAGAATCTGCCTGCCAATGCAGGAGACTCTGGTTCCATTCCTTGGTTGGAGAAGATACCCTGAAGAGGGGGATAGCAACCCACTTCAGTATTCTTGCCTGGAGAATTCCATGGACAGAGGAACCTGGCGAGCTACAGTCCATGGGATCTCAAGAGCTGGACAGGACTTACCAACTAAACAACAGCAATAACAAAATGATTTTGCACACGTTTACACACACACACTGTCCTGTTTGTTCCAAGCTCTCACACCTCTGCTGGAGGAAGCCTGTTAGTTAGGAAAGGACAGTGAGGAAGGGACTCTCGACCTTTGTGAAGCCAGCATCCCAAGGTCCTGGGATGCTAAGCAAAACCGAGAAGTGTCCTTAGCTAGATGGAGCTGGCCCCTGAACGGAGCTTGCTCTGGGAGGACTGAGGGTGGTCTGTGACAGCAGGAGGTCACAGGGTTCAAGCCATCGCTAAGGTGGCTTGAACTAGAAGGGCCTTTGGGGGCTTGTGCTGGGGACTGGGGGCCAACAGCACTGGAGCTCTGGTTCTTTTGTGTGTGGCGACACCTAGTGGCCATTCCCTTGTCTTCCACAAGAAGACAGCCAACAGCCCTTGGCCACAGTACAGAATCAGAAGGCTTTTATCCCCGGAAGCCCTCACTCCCAGTTCTGAGGCTTCATGGAGCATTTCAGTGTCCTTGGAGAACACGACAGCCCAAAGCAGACAAGTGACTCAGGAGCGAGAGTATTTGGGAAAGCTGAGTTTGGTTATGGAGACTGGATTAGAGATTTGCATTCAGCCCTAGGAAGATTGAAGGCAAAAGGAGAAGGGGCAACAGAGGATGAGATGGTTGAATGGCATCACCCACTCAATGGACATGAATCTGAGCTAACTCCAGGAGATAGTGAAGGACAGGGGAGCCTGGTGTACTGCAGTCCATGGGATCGCAAAGAGTCGGACATGACTTAGCGACTGAACAACAACAAATTGGACTCTAAGTGATGTGGATATTGTTGCATGGGGTGGAAGGGGGAGCCCAGAGACCAGACCTCACGGGCTGTCTGGACTGTCCCTTCAGCCACCCGGGCTCGGGCTGTGGGAGGAATGGGTGAGTGAAGCACCTGTGGCCCCAGCCCTTCAGCAGGTGCAGAGACACAGTCATCGAGCACCCAGCAGGTGCCCTCAGGAAGCAGGACGAGACAGGGCAGCTGGACAGGAGGGCCTGGGCAGGGGTGCACCACCTGCTTGGATCATGGTCCAGAAAGGCTCCCCCAGAAGCCCTCTAAGTGAGGCCTGGAGACCCCGGGGCAGAGGCTGGTGGAGTAGGAGCCTCGAGGCAGGTCCTGGACACCGGCAGGGAGGCGGGAAGGGGAGGGGAGCAGGGGAGGAGTGGGAACAAGGAGGCAGGGCCGGCCTGCGGGGTCCCAGCAAGGACATGAAATGTATCCTGGGGTAGGCTGAAGTGAGGAGAAATGTCATCTGTTCTGCTTTGTTAAAGTGATCATTCTAGCTACTTGTGTGGGGTGGGGGAGGCGCGAACACGTCAGCAGGTGGAGGAGTGATCCCCCATAACCAAGCCATCCCGCTCAGCTATGCTGGGAAGTTAGGACTGTCCCTGCACTGTGCACCTGGCCCGGGGGACGCCCCGGCGGATGGCCAGCTGCCTCTCATTCCAGGTCCTTCTGGAGGCAGCTCACCCCTACTTCCCCATTAGCAGTTGTGAATCGGGCCCTTTTCTGAGCCTGGAGGTGACGAGGGGCACACAATGGAAGAGGAACATGGGTTTTGGTGGTGGAAGGAAGGCCCCTTAAGGCACTGCATCGAGCGCAAGGCTGCCACGAACACATTTTGCATTTTGCCCTGCTCTACAGGCTTCAGGGCAGGAGCCCCTGTTTAGCTTTGACAGGCGCCTCTAGGGAGGCTGCTGCCCAGGGCTCTGGTGCATTTCTGAGCCCGCCTTTCACCCGGGAGAACTGGCCTTTCCTGGGCTCGCTGGCCCCTGAGGGATGGATGGTGTGAGGAGTGTCCTTGGCCCCAACCCGGCTCCCTCGGTCCTGCCAGCGCAGCTCCTTGGCACCAGGGCTGCCGAGGCTCCACCCCCACCAGCTGCTGCGTTATTTCTGACTCATCCAGGAGTTACAAGTGTGTAACCCAAACCCCTCCACGCCCGGCTTCCTCCCCACTGGCTCCTCCTGGAGGGAGGAAACCCTGGGACTTCTCTCCCGGGACCTCGCCACTGCAGGTCGGGTCCCCACTGCACCTGGACGCACTGCCGCCCGCAGGAGCCGCCCTGTGACAGGTGGGTGGGCTGGCGAGGGCGGCAGCCGCGAGCCCGGGCGGGTGTCTGTGCCCGCAGCCCCGAGCTCGCCGTCCCCATCGAGGGATTCCTTGGAGCCCGGCCTGGGAGCCGGCCTCTCGAACGTCAGAGACTTATGCAGAGGGAGCTGTCTTGGTGTCTGGGGGCTGGGTACTGATCCCATGGCTTCTCCAGCTACAGGCCCCAGTCAGCTGCCCTGATTGTGTCATGTTGCTCCTCATGGAAGCTGCCTGCTTTGAGAGCTGGGAACACTTGGGGTTTTGTGCAGCATATCCCCTGGGCTTGTCGTAGCAGGAGCCTGGCTGAGGGGGAGACTAGAAGGTGATGCTGGCCAGGAGTCTGGGTCAGCTCAGCCCCCGGGGCCCCAGCAGCCCCACGCACAGAAGGGACTGGCCACCAGCGCCTGCTGCAAGGAGTGGTGGGGTGAGGGCGGGTAGCTGCTCGGGCTGGCTGTTGGGCCAGCAGGGGTGAGGGAGAGACTGGCAACTCGCCTCTACGCTGGGCTCTCAGAAACGAGCCCCTGAGGCATCGTGGGCTGCCTGACACCTCCTGCCCGCGTGTGGGTCTGTGTTGTCCTGACACCGTCCCCTGCCCCCGTGCTTCTCACTCCGCAGCAGTCCCCAGAGCTGGCCAGGGGATGAACCGCGAGGGGGCCCCCGGGAAGAGTCCGGAGGAGGTGTACATTCAGCAGAAGGTCCGAGTGCTGCTCATGCTGCGGAAGATGGGCTCCAATGTGAGTGCCTGCAGGACATCAGGCAGCAGGGTCCCTGGGGAGGGTGCCTGCCGCAGGCAGCCAGAGGGCCACAGCCACCTTCCGTAGCCATGGTCTGGGGAGGGGGTTGCGGGGGCTCTGGTTAGGCTGTGGCCAATTCAGGCTCCCGGGCACAGACACCAGCATGTCTAGTCCTGCCGGCCCTGCAGGGCCGTCTTCCTACCCCCTGTGCCAAGCTTGAGCCAGGCGGGTGAGGTTTTCTAAAGGCCCTGACCTTCCTTTCCTCCCCTCTCCCAAGAGCCTTCTTTTCCAGGGGGGCAGGATCGCCTGAGAGGGCAGGGGGGCTCTCTGAGCCTGGCCTGCCCTACACTGGAATCCCTGTTCCAGATCTAATCCCAGTGGCAAGCCCTGTGGGCCCAATGGTCCAAGCAGGGGTGGGAGCAGAGGGGTCAGAATCTCACCCTGGGATGGCAAGGTCACATCTCAAGAATAGAGGCCGGGGGAGAGGAGAAAGAGGCACCCCTTGGGGATGAAGCCAGTCTGAGCAGGTGCCTCCGGGGGCAGTTGTGAGCCGCCCCTCACCCGGCTCTCTCATCCTTGCAGCTGACGGCCAGCGAGGAGGAGTTCCTTCGCACCTACGCGGGGGTGGTCAACAGCCAGCTCAGCCAGCTGCCCCAGCACTCCATCGACCAGGGTGAGTCCATCGACCAGGGTGAGTAAGGGCCTGCATGCCCTTCCCAGGGGCAACAAGCAGTGGTTCCTTTAGAATGCATAGCTCCAGCCCTTGCAGATGGGTGATCCCTGAGAGAGAGGGAGAGGTTCGGGGCAGACAAGGAGGGGCTGAAGCTCCCCCCACCCACACAGCTAACCCTGGATGGCGGCAGCCTCTAAGCGTGGAGTCTGGGGCGCCTCCTCGGCCTCTGGGCTGGTCCCTTTTTCCCCAGGTGGGAGCCAAGGACCCAATCAGGTAATGGGTGGGGGAAATCCCTTTTGGGCCTGGCGGAGGAAGAAGTGGAGGTGTCTGGAGGCCCTGTAACTGCAGAGGCTCTTGTGGTTGCATGTCTTTAGCCTTTGCCTGACCCCTGTCCACCCTGTTCAGGACAAGAAAACCACCCTTGTGTGCAGCGGCCTGGCCTGGTCACAAGCTTTAAGGTGGCTGCTGTGTTCCTGGCTGTGCCCCAGGGGGGTGGCCCCAGTGGCCCTGCAGGTCTCTGTGTGCCTGAGGGAGTTACTTCTCTCTTGAGTGCCCTCAGCCAGCGGTAATGATAGTAGTGGGTAACACTGAGTGATTGTTGTCTAGCAGGCTCAGGCTGAGTGCTTGATACACATCATTACATTTAACCTAAAGAGCTACCAGCTGTGTTACTTCTACTTAGCAGGCAAGGAAACTGGAGTTCAGAAGCAGTAAGCCATTGCAGCCAGTTCATGCTGCCAGTTACTGGGAGGGCCCAGAATGCAAACCTGCAGCTAGACTGCAGGGCTGGGTTCCACTCTGCCCTGGAGCCCAGGACCATGCCCACCATCTTCATTCAGTCCTTTCCTTTTGTTCTTGTTACACTGGCTTGGAATTATTGGCTATGAAATCATGCAGCCAGGAGCCTGCCTGGTGTGAGCAGGCTCCCAGGAGCTGGGCCCTGGTGGGCGTGTTTGCTGACCCCCAAGGCCAGGGAGGAGAGCCACTCTGGCACACAGGCCAGCTTTTCTTGAGGCTGCCCTTGTTCCCCTGGATGTCACAGGCAGGGCTCTGCCCTGGCACAGGGCCTGGTTCCCGAGCTCTGATGCTGGGTGTGACCCGGCCTGTGCACCCAGCTTAGCAGAAATGTACAGGGTGTTCCAGCGGCTCCAACAGCTCCCGGGTCGGCCGCTCGCCCTGGCCACACTCATGCCACAGCCTGTTCCACACCAGCTGCACTGTCAGCCACCGCTGGGAGAGGAGGAGATGAGGGGTGTGTCCCTGCCCCTGTCCTGGGATATCACTTGTGGGAGAGGCCTTTTCTTTTCCAGGACTGATCTGGGTTTTAGTGTGGGTCCCTCTTCCCTTCTTCTGAAACCTTCCTGCTTTCTGAGTTCCTGGGGCATCACATTTTCTGCCAGCCTGGTCTTGGGCTAACCTGACTTTGAGCTCTGGTTCTAAGCTACCTCTAGAAGAATGCTCTTAATGGGAAAAATCAAAAGAAGCTATAAAACTGTATGTCAGTGTAGAAAACACTACCACAGGTACTCCCCTGCCCCCGCCCATATCCACATACTCATGCATAGAACAGAAGTAGCGGAAAAAATATTTAGCAGGTTGTTTATAGAAAATTTTGATAGAGGGTGGGACCATATAAGGCACCTTGAGTTTCTACATCAAACACTTTTTGCTAAAACTAATTTTTTAACGTTGCATGTACTTTTTTTGACAATAAGGGGAAGTGTTTTTCTTTAAGTCTCTGAACTTTTATTTTTGGTTTTCTAGTTTTCTTTCTTTCTCTTTTAAAAATTGAAGTATAGGGGGGCGCCCGGCGGGCCGTGGGCTTACAGAGCCATGAACGGGGCAGGGTCGGGCCCTCGCCGGCGGGCGCGAGTGTCCCGCCTATTCTCCTTCAGCGCGACCCACCGCCTCCACAGCAAATCTCTTAGTAATGAAGAAAACTTGAAATTATTTGGGAAGTGCAACAACGCAAATGGCCATGGGCACAGTTACAAAGTTGTGGTGACAGTACATGGAGAGGTTGATCCTGTTACAGGAATGGTCATGAATTTGACTGACCTCAAAGAGTATATGGAGGAGACGATTATGAAGCCCCTTGATCATAAGAATCTGGATCTAGATGTGCTGTATTTTGCAGACATTGTAAGCACAACAGAAAATGTAGCCGTATATATCTGGGAAAACATCCAGAAATTTCTTCCTGTGGGAGTTCTTTATAAAGTAAAAGTATATGAAACCAACAATAATATTGTAGTCTATGAAGGAGAATAACTCTTAGAGATTAATTTCCATCCATATTTGAAGAAGATCTTTATCCCCTTGAACAATTAAGAAGTCATCACCTAACTGTTGCACTTCCACATTGTGTTCTGGAATCATTGTGAGTGAGTCCTGTTCTAGACTCAAATCTATAAAACCAAGTTTGTAATGTATTCTGAGTATTATTTTAAAAATTTTTTCATCTGTAGATTAAAATCACTTCAGCAAAAAAAAAAAAAGAAAATTGAAGTATAGTTGATATACAGTGTTACACTATTTCCTCCTGTATAGCAGATTGACTCAGTTATATACATATATGCATTCTTTTTTTAATACACTTTTCCATTATGGTTTATCATAGGATACTGAATATAGCTCTCTGCACTAAAGAGTAGGACCTTGTTGTTTAAAGGGGAAGTTTTAAAAAGTACTTTTTATCTTGCTTGGCTAACCAACAATTGGAAACAAACTCTGTTGAGTTATTTAAGGCAGTCACGGTGACCTTACCTGGCCTGAAACTGCTGAGCAGTCAGGAGTGAGCTGTGGGACCCTCCCGGGTTTGGGGCGTCCACAGACAGCCAGGCTACTTCTCTCTCCCAGGAACAGATTCCTGGGACTAAACCTGGAGCCGGGGGAGAATATCTGGGGAGACGGTTCTCTGCTGCTGGGGTGTCCTTCAGTTTGCCCCTCCTCCCACGGTCACCTCTGACCTGAACCACTGAGAAAACAGGCTGCAGAAGGGCCTGAAGGAGAATTCCCTGGAGTGTGAGGTGGAAGGGGGGAGGGGTCAGCAGTGCCTGGAAGAGCTTCCGGAGCACACTATATTTCCTTTATCTCTTCCACTGTGGAGGTTCAAGCATGAGAACAGGACCCTACATTTCTGGCCATGCTGTTGGGCCACGTGGGGCTCGAATAACATTCTAGCCTGTCCACTTTCTTCAGCAGAGCTGCCCTCAGCTGATGCCACAGGGCCTGTTGCTCTCAGAGGCTCAGGCGCAGCCCAAGTGGCAAAAGCCCAAGATCATTGCTTCCATTGCTCAGGGCGCCAGCATGAAAAGACCAGAAAGGCCTAGGAGCGTTTGGGGTGATGGGCAGGGCGGTCCCAGAGAAGCCTGGTGTGCGTGCCTCCTGCCACTAGGTGGCACTGTCTCTCAGCAGATGCCCTTGCTCTGCTCCTGGGAGCCCTTGCAGCTCTTACCTCTGCTGTACCAGTTGCCCTCGGTAGGGGGCCTGGGCCGCCCATCACCGGTCAGCGCATGGCAGTCAGTCCTAGGGTCCTGCCCACCACCTTAGACCTGCCCATGCTTCTCCTCTGGGGCTGGAGGGGTCTGGTATCAGGAGCACTGCTTGCCCTCCCCAGACCCAGGGAAGAGAGCAGGCTGGGCATTGCTCCCCCCACCCCCAGATCCCATCCTTCCCTCGGTGAACGTGTCTTAAGTACCTGCTGGGTGCAGACAGCTGCTGGAGACCCTAATGCACAGGCCTGCACCTTACGGCCTCATCGACTTGTTCCAGCAGAGGGTGCCAGTTGCCCCCACTACCCTGTACTGAAACGGGGATGGACCTGCCTGGCCTCTGCTAATCCGAGACCACCCTCAAAGTCTCTCAGTGGCTTCCTACTGCCTTGAGGATACAATTCAAAGCCCTTAGCCATGATGTGTGGGACCCCCTGCCCCTACTACCTCCCCCGCCCTCGCCCCCCCGCCCACCTACCTCTCCTGACCTCGCCCCCCTCCACCTACCTCCCCCACCTCCACCCCAGACACCAGGCCCTCATACTCCATAAACAGCCACACTGAGTGGATTTCTGCTCCCGTCTCAAGCCTTGTGCATTCATGCCTTCCTGTCCCCGCATGTGCCTCTCGACGGCCAGGAGCCCAGCGCTGATGCGCCCCCTCCCCTGCCCCCTCAGGCTGGGCCAGGCCCTCCTGTGGTCCCCACCGCACACTAGCACCTCAGCTATGCTGCTCCGCACGCTGTTACCTGGTCCAGCTCTAGACCAGCTCTGAGCTCCTGTGGCTCCCCTCTTCGCATTTGTGGGGCTTGGCCCCCCAGGCCCCCAGCATGTTCTTGGGTGAATGAATAGACTGCCCTCTGGGTCTGGAAGCTCAGAGTCTCCAGAAAGGCAGGAACGTGAAGCGCTGTCTCCTGGTCCCCATGGTGGCCGAGCAGACCCGACAGCTGAGTTTGAACCAAAGGACTGAGTTTGAACCAAAGGCAACCAGTGCTTCTCTGGGAAGATCACTTTGCTGAGAAGGCCCAGCTGTAGGCTGAGGGACAGAGAGCTGTAGCTTCCGAAAGCAGGCTCAACAGAATGCTGAGTTCGTTCCTTTCTTGTTGTCAGTGCTGTTCAATCTGTACCATATATTGATAATCTTTCCTGGCTATGAAAGAATGCATACTCATCATCGAAAGTGGTTGGGAAAGATAGAAACAGCAGAGGCGCCTAAAGGATTGACTGCAAATAGCTGAACCCATTACCTTGCATTAGTTAACCAGCAGGCTTTTTAAAGAATATGCATGAATTTCCATTACAAAGTTGTAATGGATTTCCATACAATGTAAACATTATAATATCCATTTTAGCTTCCATTTTTTTACTTAGGATAATTTTGTTGTTTAGTCACTAAGTCATGTTTGACTCTTTTGCAACCCCCTGTACTGTAGCCTGCCAGGCTTCTCTGTCCATGAAATTCTCCAGGCAAGAATACTGGATTGTGTGGCTATTTCCTTCTCCAGGGCATCTTCCTGACCCAGGGATTGAACCCATGACTCCTGCATGGCAGGCAGATTGTTTACCATCAAGCCACCTGGGAAGCCCTACGAGAATTTTACCATGTCCTTAATTTTCGAGAAAGCAATTCAGCAAGCACATGATATGCAGCCATGTGGCTGTGCTCATTTTTTGACCGATCCTTTACTGTTGGACATGTGATTCTCATCTTTGCTATTAATTATAATTAATTTCTTGAGCTCCTACTGTGTGTCAGGTTCTGTGTTAAGTAGCACATAAAGTTATCCCAGGGAATCCTCCCAACAGGGCTGTGAGGCAGGGGTGATCACAGCCCCACTTTCCTAATGGAAAAAGAGACCCTGAGACGTTGAGTGAGATGCTCAAGGCTGTAGAATCAGTTGTGTGGTTCCTGTCAGGTGGTTCTAGATGTGGCTTACAGGCCATGTGTGTTTCCAAGCATAACAGTGTTTTACCTGAGGGGCAGGTGTGATGGAGGTGGTTAGCATGGCATTTCAAGAGGGCATCAAAAAGTTGGAAGGGTTTCCTGCTGCTGTTTTCTGGTCTTTTCACCTCCAGGCCCCTTTAAACGTGCTCGCTCTAAGCTCTGGGTCTCTCCCTGACCCAGAGCTGCTTCCAGGATGAACACCTGGCCAGTGCCAGTTCCAGGCCCCCAGCTCACTTGGCAGAATCCTCCTTGTGGCCATTCACCTGCTGACCTGCCATCTTCCAGCCATGCTCCATGTGGACCCTCATCTGGCTGTCCCGGAGCTGGAGAGACCCCATCGAGACATGGCCCCTTGTGTTAAGGAAGCCCGCATCCTTTCTCTTGCCCTGGAGCTGTTCTTGCCCTCTTCTTGGCCTTGGCATGCTGGCTTCCCCAGCCTGTTCCAGCCTCTGTCTGATCACACTCTTTCTCAAAGAGACTTTCCAGGGAAGGTCCCCAGCCTGAGCCAGCTGGGCGGTCCTGGGGCACTGCTGGCTTTCCCCTGTGGAAGCCAAGGCTGCAGGCTCTGAGTCTGCTGCCAGAGAGCCTAAAATAGGTCATTTGGTCTCAGGGTTACACTGAGAGCCTTGTTAAAATAGCTGGGGTTGTGAGCAAGCCAGAGGGGAGCCAGGGCCTCAGGGGAGGGGAGGGCAGGGCAGGGCAGGGCTCACCCCACCCAGTGCATAGGTCCTCCGGGGATCAAGCAGGATCACCCCTCTACACGTCACCCCTGTTGACCCTCTTCAGCAGTGCAGCGTCACAGCCAGCGTCCTTCCTGGAATCGTCTCCTACACCCTCTGGCCTCTGCTCTTGGGCTGCCTTTGCCGCCCTGTCTGCCCTTCCAGGGTTGGCCCCGACTTCCTCCTCTGGCTCCTGAACTGCCTGCGCATCTTTGCTTCCACGGAGCCCTTGTCACATCTCATCGGGAGCTCATGGTCCAACTCTGGCCCTGAGTGGGCTCTCTCCCATCCCCATGTAGACAGAGGCTCCCTCTCTGTGCAGACCAGCTGTCCAGGTGCCAGGACCCCTCTCTGCCCACATGTGGCTCCCAGGCTTCTCCCAGGGCCTCCAGGTAATGACCAAGTCTGGATAAAATTGCAGGCAGGCCCTGGGAGAATGCCAGTCAGTGGGGTGGGAAGCTAATCTTTTTAAACTTTAATCAACACTTTCATGAGAATTACTTGTAACCTAATAATGGTAAACGTGAACTAAAAAAAATCTCATATACATTGAATTCAACTGAAAAAGTCAACCAGGAAGACTTGGTAGGAGATAACTTATATCACAGAAAAAGAAAAAGGCTTAAGAAAGGGTGAGGATCACAGTGAGCAGCAGGCTGGTAGCTCTGTTCAGCATCTGGTTCTGGCTTGTGAAGGGTTGCCTTGACCCTCCCTCCTACACTGGCGTGACATCTGCTATTGTGTGGAGCTGAAAGCAGGGACCTCCAAGCCCTGTGCACCTCTGTACCTTCCTCCTGACACCTGCTTGGGAAAGGCAGACCTCTGTCCTGGAGAAGAGCATCAAGGGGCCCTGGGGTCAGCAATGGCTCCTTCCTGCACACAGTCACCCACTGATCTGGATGCCAGGCAATGGCTCCCAGCCTCAAGTTGCCAGCGCAGCCAGGTAGATGGAAATGGGAGTAAACATGTAAAGACCTCTGGGCACAGATCCCAGGATGACTGACCCAATGGGCAGGGAACCCACCTAGAAAGCCCCAGAGAAAAGGTGCTATTTGCCTGGGTCTTGAAGAATTCACTGGTGGCTCAGATGGTAAAGAGTCTGCCTGCAATGCAGGAGACCCAGGTTTGATCCTTGAGTTGGAAAGATCCCCCGGAGAAGGAAATGGCTACCTACTGCAGTATTCTTGCCTGGAGAATTCCATGGACAGAGGAATCTGGCAAGCTACAGTCCGTGGGGTCCGAAAGAGTTGGACACAACTGAGCAACTAATGGTGAAGGATGCACAGGAGCGCATGTGGACAGACTAGGGGAGGATGGCACTGACTGAGGGAGTCCTGGAGCCTGCCCAGCCCCGGGCAGGTGTCCCCCAAGGGGTGAGTGTGGGTGGTAAGTAACTGGAAAGGCAAACGAGCTCGGAACAAAGTAAATTCTGGAGATGGGGCCATGGGGGTTACCAGGACCTGAGGGGTGGGATGGCCAGGCCAGTGGCTGTCCATCTAGGGTGAGCGCTGGGGAGAGGTCACAGGTCAGATGCTGGGGCAGAGAGGCACCCGGAAGGTCACAGCAGTGTCCTGTGAGCAAGTGGGGGTGGGGTTGGAGGTGAGGCCGTGTGGACGGGGCTCCTGGACTAAGCAGCTACAGTGGAGGGGCAGACAGGGGCCCCCCAAGTGGGCAGTGTGTGGGATGCTCCAGGAGCAGGCAGGGGTTAGGTCAGAACCCAGGTGTAAGGAGGGAGCAGATTTGGGGATTGGCCCCCAGGGAAAGCAGGCAGAGGGAGGGGAAGTGGAACCCTGTGAACACAGCACCACAGCCAGCAGGGGGCGTAGGGGAGCGCAGAAAGGAGGAGAGCAGCTGGCTCACCATCAGGGCCCCCAGGGTTCCTAATTAATGTCCGTGGTGCCTTTTCCCAAAACAGTGTCTGTGGATTCTGGCTGGAGGCAGATTGCTGAGGGCCGGGAGTACATGGCGTGAGGCCGTGGAAGCAAGACAGAAGGTTGGATGAGAAGAGACAGCAGCTCAGGGGTGGGGACCGTTTGTAGTGTTGAGTTCTCGGAATGTGGGCTACCCAGACCACTGCACCTGAATCACGCAGGGCACTTGCTAAAAATGCAGATGCCTGGACCCCACCCGAGCCCTCCTGGGTTAGAGTGTCTGCCAGGTGGGCCTGGACATCTGCATTTGAAGCAAGACCCCAGGTGGTTGTGACGCCCTCCAGAATTTGAGAATGTGCTGGGACTCTGGGTGAAGACCTGGCCCTTCCTGACCCCTGGAGGGACCCCCCTGCCCCTTCCAGATTCTGTCCCTTCACACAACTCTCTGTAGTGTAGGAGAGCTTCCATTGCAGGAACTAAGAGACTTGGTAAGGGGCACCTCACCTTGGAAAAAAGACCCTGACGCTGGAAAGATTGAAGGCAGGAGGAGAAGGGGACGACAGAGGGTGAGATGGTTGGATGGCATCACCGACTCAATGGACATGAGTTTGAGCAAGCTCTGGGAGTTGGTGATGGACAGGCAAGCCTGGCGTGCTGTAGTCCATGGGGTCACAGAGTAGGATGCAACTGAGTGACTGAACAACAATACCTTGGAAAACAACCCCCAGAGGCAGGATGTGTGTGTTGGGCTCAGTGAAGTGCAGGAGGGGTGGGTGGCCTGGGGTTCCTGGGTCTAGAGCAGAGCAGGTGTAATGGCACCTCGGGGGTATGACCCCAACAGGTGCTGTTTGGGATGTTTCATGTTGCAGGTGTTATCTGGGTCAGTCCAGTGGGTGGACAGGATACATGTGTTTTGCAGATAAGGAAACCGAGGTGGACATGCAGGGACTAGGCAGGGTTCAGACTCTGGCCCTGGTACCCCTATCCACCTGAGGAGCCCAAGTCTGGGGAGGCCTGCGTTGGCCTATCGGGAGGCCCAGTGCCTCTTCCAGGAGCCCCCTTGCATCTAAGCCCACGTGCCCTGCCTTCTGCAGCCAGGGCACCCGGTGACATGGTTGCCACCCTGGAGCCCAGAAGGCGTCACCAAGCCTGGAGCCTGCTTGGCTGCTGAGATTGTGGAGGATCTGGGGTGCTGTTCCCATGGCAGCCAGTGTCGTGCTGTCTCTGGGGAAAAGCCATACTCTGGGAACTTGCGCAGCAGAGCTGAGAGGCACAGAACCGTGGGCTCCAAGGCCACAGCTGCTCAGAGAAGCATATGACACCCAGTGGGTCTGGGTCTCTGTGGGGGGAGGCCTCAGCCCGGTGGACACCTTTGCCCTTGGAAGAGTGTCTTGGACCTGTTTTTCCACGAGGGAGCCTTGCTACCTGGCTTATCTCCCCAGAGCAGGTAGCTGAGCCGTGCTGTTTGGGGTAGCCAGGTAGTCGAGTAGCAGATGCTGATTGCCATGGATGGCAAGATAGTGACCTCAGGGGACCGAGAGGGAATGCCGCAACCCAAGTGACATGTTCAGAGAAGGGGCAAACAGCGGACGTGGGAATCACCCTGGACTCTTTGGAGCCTGTGGCTGTGTGCGTGGAGGGATGACCCAGACCTGGCAGTTGTGGTTCCCTGGACAGTTTTGAAGAACTTTTACCAGTTAACTCCCTCTGCAGAGTTAACTTTGCCCAGGTTAACCTCCAGCTGGACTTGGAAGACTCTGTGTGTGTGCCTGTGTGTGTCTGTGTGTGTCTGTGTGTCTGTGTGTGTGTATGTGTGTGACAATGGCGATTCTCCAGGCAAGAATACTGGAGTGGGTTGCCATTTCCTCCTCCAGGGAAACTCTGGGGGTTGGGGTTTTATTTCTGAGTTTTCCAGTCCCCGGTCTTTTGCCCTCATTAGGAAGAAGTCAGGAGGTCACGAGATCTCCAGCTCAGAAAGAAGTCGTCCTGGGAGGTTCCAGCCAGGGGTGAGTGTGAGGTTTCAGAGCAGCTGGGGCACAGACTTGGAGGTGCCCATGACCCTGGATCAGGGGATGTGGGTGTCCCCACCCATGGCAGATACTGGAGCTGGGCGTCACCCCTTTTCTCTGGTGACATCTGCACAGGGCTGTGTCCTGCACTGGGGGCCCTGGGGCTGGCAGTCTTGGAAGCTGGCCCAGGCTCTTGCACCTTGTGTCAGTTTCTTGGGGAGGGATTACCCTCAGGGCTCCCCACCTCCTGTGAGCACAGGCTCCTCCTCCAAGCTGGGCTTTAAGGGAGCTGCAGCTGGATGGAGGCTGGAACTGCACGGTCAGCACATCCCAGATGTCAGGAGGCTCTGTCTATTCCTTCTACCACCTGGTCTCTCTGTCTCTACAGGGTCCCTCTTGGAGAGGGTCAGGGGTGGTATCTGGAGCTGTTCTCGTGGGCGCTGGGACTAGGCCTGCTCCGGTGAGGGTCTGTGCCTCTCCTGCAGAGAGCCGGGCCGGGCTGGGGCCACGGTGGTGCTGGTGTGTGGAGCCTGTACTGGGCTTTTGATTCTGTTGGTGTGAATTCACCCTGAGCTTGCAAACAGACCAGTGACCCCATTGTCTGTCTCCCGCCCCCAGCTGGGGGCCAGCTTCCCTTTTCTAAGCTCCTGAATGTTTGTCATTTTTCTCTCCCCAGTCACTTGACTGGACTCCATTAAAGAGGCAGAGCTGAAGTGGGACATGGGACGGAAAGGCCCACTGGGTGCTCGGCTCTGGTTCAGAGAGCTACGCCCTCCCCAGCGCCTTGGCCCCGCTCTTCATAGCAGGCGAGCCATGGGACTAGGGGGGCATCTGGAAGAGCAGTGGGCCCAGGCAGGGGACAGGGTCTGGCCAGGCACCTCCCAGGTGGGCTTTCTGGACTCCACGTTCAATTGCCTCTAGGGCATCCATCCCAGGCCTGCTTCTGTGTGCTTTGTGAGTCCTGGGTCTGGCTTCCGTTCTCATGGAGGCAGATATGGGTTCATGTTCTGCCAGGAGCAGCCTCAGCGCTCAGGGTAACTGGGACAGGACCAGTTATTTCCTTTTCCTAATAGAAAACGACAGAGCATGTCGTGTCGCATGCATGGTCTTCCAAGTCTGAACCAGGTCTTCACTCTGCCTCTGATTCACCAGGTTGTTTCATCTCTCTGAGCTCCTCACCTCCAACGATTCATCCTGTGTCACTGTTTTAGAGACTGTGGTCAGGGAAAGCCTGGGGAAGTGACTATGCACCAACTGGCATGAGGTGTGAGAGCTGTGAGATGGACTTGGGAAGAGCACTGAGGCCAGGGAAGGAGCAGGTGCAAAGGCCCTGAGGCTCAGGTTCCTGTGCCTGAAGGACAGGCAGGAGCACCTGTGGCTGGAATGGGGTGAAGGTAGAGGAGGTGTATGGAAGGAGGGGAGGAGGCAGCCAGAGGCCCAGTTGCATTGGGTCTTGCAGCCACAGGGTGGAGTTTGGAGTTTCCCTTGAGAGTGATGAGAAATCGTACAATAAGCCACCTTTGGAGAGTTTTGAACAGAGGAGCGGCAGGAGCTGACTCGTGGTTTTAAGAACCTCCTTCTGACTGCTGTGTGAATGGATTGTCAGGGGCTAGAGTGGAGAGATCCAGGGAAAGAGGGTGCAGGGGGCTAGTGAGAGGGGTAGTGGTGGCCTGGACCAGGATGGCAGTCGAGGAACGGTAATGAGTTCAGGATGCATTTTAAAAGTAGAGTCAGCAGGACTGGCTGATGTTGTATGTGGAGTGTGTGTGAGAGAGAAGGAATCAGGAAGACCCCGGGGTTGGAGGTGCCATCGCCTGAGGTGGAGGAGGCTGCAGGTGCAGCAGGCTTGGGGGATGCACCATTTGACATTCCACCAGCAGTGTCTGAAGGTTCCAGTTTCTCCCGAACACTTGTTATCATCTGTCTTTTGATTCCAGCTGTCCAAGGATATGAAGCGATGTCTCCTTGTGGTTTTGTTTTGCATTTCCATAATGAATAATGATGTTGAGCATCTTTTCATGCACGTGTTGACCATTCACATATCTTTGTTGGAGAAATATCTATTTGAATTCTTTGCCCAATTTAAACATTGAGTCGTTTGACTTTTTATTATTATTGAATTGTGTTATTTATATATTCTTCATATGAATCCCTTACCAGATTTGCAAATATTTTCTGTCATTCTGTAGGTTGTCTTTACTTTTTTTTAATAGTATTTTTTGAAACATAAAAGGTTTTAACCTTGATAAAGCCAAACTTATATATATATATATTTTTTTTTCTTTTGTTAATGGTGCCTTGGGTGTCTTATCTAAGAAACCATTTCCTAACCCAAGACTATGAAGATTTACTCCTGTTTTCTTCTAAGAGTTTTTATACTTCAGCCCTTAGAATATTTAGGTCACTGCTCCATTTTGAGTTAATTTTTATGTATGGCACAAGACAAGGGTTCAGCTTCATCTTTTACATGTAAGTATATCCAATTTTCTGGAGAAAGCAATGGCACCCCACTCCAGTACTCTTGCCTGGAAAATCCCATGGACAGAGGAGCCTGGTAGGCTGCAGTCCATGGGGTCACTAAGAGTCAGACACGACTGAGTGACTTCACTTTCACTTTTCACTTTCATGCATTGGAGAAGGAGATGGCAGCCCACTCCAGTGTTCTTGCCTGGAGAATCCCAGGGATGGGGGACCCTAATGGGCTGCTGTCCATGGGGTTACACAGAGTCAGACATGACTGAAGCGACTTAGCAGCAGCAGCATATCCAATTGTCTCAGCACCATTTGTTCAGTTCTTTCAAATTGAACCCTTGGCACCTTTGTCAAAATTTAATTGACCACTAATGGAAGGGTTTATTTCTGGATTCTCAATTCTGTTCCCTTGATCTGTGCCAGTTCTACCCAAACTTGTTTACTGTAGCTTTGTAGTAAGTTTTAAAATTCAAAAGTGTGGGTCCAGCCTTGTTCTTTTTTCTCAAGATTATTTTGGCTATTCTGGATGCTTTGCATTCCCATATGAATTTTAGGAGTAGGTTGCCAGTTTCTGCAAGAAAGGCAGCTGGGGTTTGATAGAAATTGTGTTGAATTTCGTCCAGCAATGTTTTTTTTTTTATTTATTTTTGGTTGCACTGGGTCTTGGTTGCTGTGTGCAAGCTTTCTCTAGTTTTGATGAGCAGCAGCTTCTCTTGTTGGAGAGCATGGGCCCTAGGCATGCAGCCTTGAGTAGTTGCAGCACTTGGGCTCAGTAGTTGCATTTCTCAGGCTCTGGAGCTTGCTAGTTGAGGAGCATGGGCATAGTTGCTCCAAAGCATGTGGGATCTTCCCAGACCAGGGATTGAACCCATGTTCCCTGCACTGGCAGGCAGATTCTTATCCACTGTACCACCAGAGAAGTCCTTAGCAATGTTTTAGACGTTGATGTTTTGTCCTTTTTAGAGTTCAAATTTTGTACTCCATTTGTTAAATTTATTCCTAAGGATTTTTATTATTTTTGCTGCTATTGTAAATGAAATTATTTTCTTAATTTCATTTTCAGATTATTCATCCCTAGTTTATAGAAATACAAATGATTTTTGGTATACTGACCTTATATCCTGCAACTTTAACTTATTTATTAGTTCTAGTAGTCTTTCAGTGGATTCCTTAGGATTTCTTATATGTGAGATCCATATCCTCTACAAATACAGTTTTACTTCTTTCTTTCCAATTTGGATGCCTTTAATTTCTTTTTCTTGTCGAATTTCCCTGGATAGAACCTTAGACATAGTATTGAATAGAAATGGTGAGAGTGGATTTTGTCTACTTGTTCCTAATCTTGAAGGGGGAGAGCTTTCATCTTTCACCATTAAGTATGATAATAGCTGTGGGTTTTTAGTAGATGCCCTTTATCTGGTTGAAGAAGTTCCCTTTTATTCCTAGTGTGTTGGGTGTTTTTTTTATCATGAAGGGGTATTGAATTTTGTCAGATGTGTTTTCTGTGTCTGTTCGAATGATTATATAGTTTTTGTTCCTTTTTCTATTGATAGGAGTTATTACATTAAGTGATTTTGGGGTATTAAACCAACCTTGCATTCCTGGGATAAATGTCACTTGGTCAGAGTATATAATCCTTTTTATATGTTGCTTGCTAGTATTTTGTGAGTGTTCTTGCATACCATAGGTGTTATGAATATATGTGTTCATAAGAGATACTGGTCTGTAGTTCTCTTTCCTTGGGATGCCTTCATCTGGTTTTGGCTTTCTTTTATCTTTTAATGGGTCAGAGAGTGTGGAACAGGAGAGACCCATCAGCTTCTCCCCTCCTGTGCTCACTGCATCTGGTTGAAAAGGACAAATAGAAGCTCTGAGCCCACGTCCAGACAGGGTCAGCAAAAAGTACCAATGGGGTGTACCAGCCTCGTCTATAAAATGAGATGGTAAACCTAGCTGATGGCCCAGAGGCAGAGAGCTGGGTCTGCTGGCTTCTCTGTAGTATTTTCCTGTTGTGAGCCCTGCATTTCCAGGACAGACAGAGTCTCTAAGGAAAGCCCCACATTCTGGCCTCAAAGGAGAAGGAGGGCTCATGAGGGTCGACTTTGGAGATCCCTCTTGGCTCTAAAGTTCTAAGAACTTGAATCATAATAATGAACTAAGCAGCTCACTCTCCACTGGGTGCTGTTGTTAGGTCGCTTCAGTCATGTCTGACTCTGTGCGACCCCATAAATGGCAGCCCACCAGGCTCCTCCATCCATGGGATTTTCCAGGCAAGAGTACTGGAGTGGGGTGCCGTATCCTTCTTCAGTGCATGAAAGGAAAAGTGAAAGTGAAGTCACTCAGTCATGTCTGACTCTTTGAGACCCCACGGACTGCAGCCTACCAGGCTCCTCCATCCATGGGATTTTCCAGGCAAAAGTACTGAGAGTGGGTTGCCATTGCCTTCTCCACTGGGTGATCAGCCCCAATTCCTTGGAGAAGGGGAAGGGCCACATCCTCACCTTATAGCCTGCAGGGTCAGGCCCTTGTTGAGTGACGAATGCCAGGCCAACCAGTGTAAGAAAGGTCAGAGGAGGCTCTGGAAGAGCCTGCCCCACTCTGGGTCCCCAAAGGAAAGCAGATCCCTGGTGGTGAGCCCTGGAAAACAGTGAGTCCTTTAGGAACAGAACAGAGCCAGGGTGGGCAGTGGCTCTATGGGCCCCTTATGCAATGGCTCCATCAGCAGAGTGGGAGGCCCTATAAACAGGAGCCACGGGTCCCCAGCCCTCTCCGCCCCAGCCAGACCAGCTGGCGGAGCAGCCCTGGTGCAGATGTCTTGTTAGGGAGTTGCTGGAGTCCCTCAATGACCTTGAGGAGGTGACTTCTTTCTCCACCTCTCAGAATGCAGCCCAGGTACACTCATCCTGCAGCCCCTGCATCTGGGCTCCTCCAAGGAACTGATGGCCATTCCCTCTGCAGACTCACTCTTCCCTCCTGGGGTGGCCAGTGCTATTTTTGTGCCTGTAGCTCAGCACAAAGGCCCAAGGTCCCTGCAAGCAAGCCCATGGGATAGGCCAGGAAAGCAGTGAGTGGGCTGCCACTGTGCATGGGCTCTTTTGCTGACAGCTCCCTTTTCACGGTCTCCCTCCAGCCCCCTCCTGCTTAGCGAGCTGGAGAGTCGACACTCGGGAAAAGTCAGCATCTGTTAGGTAACTGGCTCAGCTGCCATGCAGGGTATGATGTAATCTTGGATCCTGTGGTTGCTAGGAAAATTCTGCCCGCAGTGATATTGCGTGGTCCGAGGAGCGAGGCGAGTACAGAATGTTCCTGAGAAGACAGGGGAAGGATTGCTAGGCTTCCCAAGCACAGGAGCCCGGAGAAGTTGGATGACCCAAGCTCCTTTCTAGAAGCTTGTTCCCCTTGGCGGGAATAGAGGTTGTGCTGGTAGCAGCAGAACATCAAGTCAGGTGGGGTTGTGCGGCAAGGTGACTCCCCTTGGCAGCGGCACCTTGGTGCTCTGGTGCTAAATTGCAGGCACTTGTCTGTCATGTGACATCCTTCTCGGAGGGGCCCTCCTTCTGTAGCACCAGGGCTGGGCACCTGCTCCGCTCCTCCCAGCAGGACAGTTAGAAAGGAGGCACCAAGAAGCTGCCTTGGGAAGTGGCAACTCCCTGCCGCGTGGAAGGAGCTGGCCCACACCATGCCCTGGGGGGCAGGCAGTGGTGGAGTCCGGCCCTCTCTCTGGTTTCCCATGCCAGCAGCTCCACCAGGCATCACTCCCCCCACCCCCTACCTCCTGCTCAGTGGCCCCACACCCCCTGTGTTGCTGTTCGGACCCTCCCCTCCCAGGGAGAATTCCTCCAGCAGAACAGAAGTATGTTTGAAAGGCCAAAGGCAACTGACTGCTGTTTAACATTCAGGGCGTGACCAAGATACCTAGGTTTAGAAAAAAGGGGAGAGACGTGGCAGGACCCAGGCACCGGAGGCAGAGCGGGACCTGTAGATGACCTCACCTGCCCCACAGCGCCTGTGCTCAGCCTTCCTCCCAGCAGGTTGCGGGAGGCAGGTCTGCATTCCAGACTCTCCCCCTCCTCCCTCCTGCCTTTTCTGGCTGCAAGTCAGAGCCTGTCTCAGGGAAAACAAGACAAAGGAAGTGGTTTCATGAGACCCTGGACCAGAATCCTCAAATCTACCATGAAAAATAGCAACAGAAAGATTATGGCCATTATCTGTCTCTGTAGGAGCCGGGCTGGCAGTGGGCCTGGCTGTGCTCCTCTGAATAGGTGATGGGGTTTGGACAAAGGAATGACTGCTAGAAATGAGGAGGGAGATCCTCCAAAGGGATGGAGACCAGAGTCTTAAGAAAGAAGAGGCGTTTCCCAAGGGCCCCTGGCTTTGGTGACCTTGGAGCAAGGGTCACCGATAGAGAGAGCCCTGCTCAGGACAGAAGCCTAGGTTCTTGTCCTGCTCTCTGCTCTTGGAGGTGTAGCCTAGAGTGAGCCTCTGAGCTTCACCCTGGCAACCTGCCACAAGAGGCCCTGCAGCTGGGTTGCTGGCGAATCCTGGCCAGGCTGTAGGGGAGGCTCAAGAAGGGCAGTGGGCTTCCCAAGAAGCACTTTGTTCTCAGAAAGCACCCCTCCTTCGAGGACTGACACCGCATGGGGGCCGCAGCCCAGCGCTAGAGGCCCATCCAGCAGCGGTTCTCTCCCCACGGTCTGCAGGTGCGGAGGACGTAGTGATGGCGTTTTCCAGGTCGGAGACAGAGGACCGGAGGCAGTAGCCGCAACCCCCGTGGAACACCCTGGAAGCTGGCCAAGGCCAGGAGATCTGTGTGGACCTCACCGCTGAGTGGCAGAGGGTCATCTCCCCTCCTCCTGGCCCCCCACCCCACCCCACACTGCCCCGCCCCACGGCCACTCAGCATCCTCGGGGGAGACACCAGTGGTGCGGTCACGATTGGCTTAAAGAGACGGACTCATGATTGGCTGCAGGAAGAAACCTTTTTATTTTTAAATCTTGACCAATGGAAACCTTTTTATTTTTATTTTCTGACTCTTATTTTAAAAAAAGGAAAAAAATTTTCGCCTCGGGTGTATGGCTTCCCAGGAAGCTCTCCGAGCTGTGGTGCTTTATTTGGGTCACTCTTTAGGAACATGAGGAGGTCCGATTGGCGGCTTAAACTGGAAAAGGATTTGATTGGCTGGCTAATGGGAACCTTTTTTTTTTTTCTTTGATTGGCTGCAGGTGTTATGCTGATCGCAACAGCTCCTCTCTTTTGAATGTCGAAAACAGGGTTTGGGACGTTGGTTGTTATATTTGACTTGAAAAAAAGAAAGAAAGAAACCAAGTGCGCTTTGCAATATTTATTACACAAAGAGCCTGCTGCTGTTTTCACGTGTTTTGTGTTTGCCTTCCAATGGTTTAGGCGTGTTTCGTTTTCCATTGGCTCACCCATGACTTCTGTCACCTATGGGCCACCCACCCGACCTGTGGTGGGTAGGCCCTCTCCAGTGGGGCTGGGGGGGAGGTCCACCTGGAGAGTGCATTTGCAGTAATGACCACACCTGGCTTCATCAGCAAGGGGACCTCCCCTCTCAGGACCCCAAGCAGGATCTATAGCTGGAAAACAGAGCCCCCAAGGTTGTCCTGAATGAGCAGCCCAGAGCCTAGAGGAGACCATTCACCAGGATGACTTCCACAAGTTGGCAACCAGCCAGCCTCCCTCGGTGAGAATGGAATTGCTCACTTGCACCGTCCGGGCCTCCCTAGCCTGCCCTCACTGAGCAGGGTACCTCTTTCCCTTCAGTCATCACTCCCTCTGTAGCCAACTTCCTAAGATCTCATCCGGGCAGGAGCTGCTCTCAGCTCTGAGACCCCAAAACGTAGCAGAGGTCTCTGCCGGGGAACCCAGAACCCACACCAAGGCCTCAGGTTGGCTTACAAGGCCCAGGAGGCCTTTGGCTCCAACCACCCCACCACCACCACCATTGCCCCCAGGCTCCTCCCTCGGTGTGTGCTGCCAGGGCAGTGGGTCCTGATCAGCCCCCAGAGGCCTCTCCTCCGAGGCTGTGCCCTTCACTTTGGAAGACTCTCTCCCCATGGCAGCTTGGATGGGACAGTGTCATTGTTTATTTATAAAGTGCCCGCTGGGACAGCCGGCTGGGCCTTCACTGAACAAGTCCCACCAGGCTGGCCCTCCACCTCGGCCGCCAGAAACACACTACAGAGCACTGAATGGTCTTTGAAGGGCTGCAGGAACCCCAGGTCTTCCCAGCTGCCCTCCTCCTCCCTTGAAGGCGGCCGTCCTGCTTCCTGCATCTCTCTCTGGAGGGGAGTGTGGGTGAGGAATTGAGAAGGATGTGGGCCTGGGGAGGGGAAGTCTCCACCCCTACCCCCCACACCTCCACCCCTGGAGGTCATAGACAGCTGAGGCCTGCTTCTTGCCCCAAGAACCCAGAGCCAGGAGAAAACACTCAGAGCCAAATTTCCCCTTCTCAGGGTGGTCATGGAGCATGGGAGCCGAACGCCTGCGTGTCCAGGGCCCAAGCCTAGGAGCCCCATGGCTATTCATGCTGGACTCTGAGCTTCCTCTGAGCCTCGCCCCAGAGGAAGACTCAAGTGTCACAACCTAGACACCCATGTCCTCCTGCACACACAGGCCCCCGGCACTGGCCAGCTGATCGTTAGCCTGGAAAGTCGATTGATTCCCAGGGGTCAAGGACTGTGGGGACCCGGACTGGGGCCCAAGAACATCTTTCAGGAGGGGCAGTGTGTGGATGCACATGTGTGTGAGTGTACACACACAGACTCACACACACACATACCCTCTCACTCCCAGCTCTGTGGCCCGCAGCTCCAGCTGACCACCTGGGGAAAGGTGAGTTTTTGTTCAGTCACCCCACCACCACCCAGGGTTGTAACATCTGTCATCAGGCATCAGTTCTGATGCTGCTGGCCACCCCCTCTCCTAGTACCTGTGGCTCCCATAAAGGTGTGTTCCTCTCCTTGTCAAGTTCACTGGCCTCCCTCTTGTAATGACAGTGGCCCTAACCTATCTCATCTCCTGAAGAAGAGAAGTAAAAATGTTGCTGTGGGTTCATATCTCTACAAATATTTCTGCTGAAGAAAACAATTAACAATAAAGATTTTTAATATTTGGGCGTGTGAGCTGATTTCCCCACGTCACATGGACTCTGCCGCTGGGGCCTATCCCCGCCAAGCGGGTGAAAGCACCGTGTTTGCCGGTTGAATTGTCTGTGGTCTTGAGTAGAGATCGGGGTTTGGAAGAATTTCCAGATCTCCCCAGCCCAGCTGACACGCCTGTAGGAGGGTGAGCCCCCTTTTTGACCTGGTGGTTCCACGTTTTTTCCTGGTTGGGCTGAGGTCACAGCCATCTTCAGATGTGAGTGCCCCACTCAACAGACACTGAGCACCCCCTCCATTCTAGACACCCCAGCATCCTGTGTAATGGCAGTATTCTTAGAAATATTCGTAACAGGGTTCGATCCTGGTCCTGGAAGATCCCACATGCCTCCGAGCAGCTGAGCCCGGGCACCAAAAACTACTGAGCCTGTGCTCTTGAGCCCCTGCTCTGCAACAGGAGAAGCCATTGCAATGGGAAGCCCGAGCACCTCAACTGGCGAGTAGCCCCTGCTTACCACAACTAGAGAAAACCTGCATGCAGCAACAAAGACCCAGTGCACACCCAAAAACAAAATAAGAAAGAATGCTTGTAGCATAAGCCCAGAGTATCTGTCCCTTCCATCAACCCAGAAACAGAAGATTTGTTGGTATGCAGCTGTATATTCAGCTTTGGAAGCTGAAATCATTTCTGCTTGAGGAATTTTTGCTTTGGAAGCATTTTCTAGGATTTTTCATTTCCACCCTTCATCGTCCCATTTTAGGTCTTTTTTTTTTTTTCTGCTTACATAGACTCACTGCTTCTGTTTCCTTTTTCAAAGAGTTTCACTGGGTGCTGAATTCTATGAGGTTTACAGAATATGGCGACTGATGGCACAGTCAACATCATTCAGTCTTAGGGTTGGAAGAGATGGAGCTTGTCGAGCAGTTCATGTAGCAGACAGCTGTGTGGGTTCCTCTGAAACATCTCTGGAAAGGGCTTGTCCGGCCTTTTCTTGAGTATCCTCTGTGAAAGTGAAAGTGCTAATTGCTCAGTAGTGTCCAACTCTGCGACCCCATGGACTGTCACCCGCCACGCTCCTCTGTCCATGGAATTCTCCAGGCAAGAATATTGGAGTGGGTTGCCATTTCCTCCTCCAGAGGATCTTCCCAACCCAGGGATCAAACCCTGGTCTCCGGCATTGCAGGCTTTCCCATCTGAGCTACCAGGGAAGCCCAGTCTAGGGCTGTGGAACTCACTGCCTCACAAGATAGCTCTTTCTGCCTCCAGGTAATTTACACTCAGCCTTGTATTGAGTTGGTCTGCCCTTCTCTGTAACTTCCGTTTCCAAGAAGGAAATTATAGTTACTGAGAGACCAAAAAAATAGATAGCTGTGTTAGCTAAAAACTACATAGAGACACATACCAAGGGGCTTTTATAGGTTAAGTTATGTACAGGACCTCCCCACCCCCAGCCGGAGTCCTGAGTGGCACTGTTGGTAATTAACCTTGGACTTAATCGGCTCTTTTAAGCTCGGCCATTGTGCAGAGGGAGGGGTTGGCTGGCCCCGGTCCCACCTGCCTGGAGTCTGCTGCTGGAGGTGGGGAGGGAGGAGTCTCCCATAACTGCTTCAACAGGTGAAGGGGAAACAGGCAGGATTGTCTCTCTTGGGGTCCCTCAGCCCCCATAGAAAGCAACCTTCTGGGTCCACCTTCCTAATTCCAGGGGACCCCAACAGCAGGATTAGGACTGCTGAGGCCAAGACAGCTTGGGGCCACCTGAGCCTGAGGGAGGCCAGGGCGGGGGGGGGGGAGAGGGGGTATAGGGTGAGGAGGGAGACAGGGCACCTTGCCTTTTGTTGACATTTCCCAGGCCTAGGGAGAGGGTGGTGGAGAATGAATGAAGCCTTCCCCCTGGCCCCACAGTGAATAGCACCTATGAGAATCCAGGCTGCTCTGGCTTTTGAACAGGCCCTTTGTGGCAGGGAAAACGATCCCTCTGTGGCACCTGGTTCAGTGGTGGCGGCTTCCAGAGCAGGGGAGATTTCTGGGCCCCAGGGGACCACCCATCCATCACCCACCTGCCCGCTCACATGGCCTCCCTCCCTCTCTGTCTGTCTCTTGCTTTCTCTCTGGCTCATGGCCACCCATTCTTTTCCTGGAGGAAGAACTAGGCCTAGACTCACCTGAGGCCATGTTTGTTTGTTGTTTTTGGCCATGCCGCACAGCATGTGGGATCTTAGTTCCCAGACCAGGAACGGAACCGCCCTCACTTCTGCAAGTGAGTCTTAACCACTTCGGAAATCTCTGAGGCCGTGTTTAGAAAACACTTCTGGGAGTTCCCTGGTGGCTTAGTGGTTAGGATTCCAGGCTTTCACTGCAGTGGCCCTGGGTTAAATCCCTGGGCAGGGAATAAAACAAAAAAAAAAAACAAAAACACTTCCAGCCAATGAAGCAGCTTTCTCTTCTAGGGCAACAACTGGTGTTTATCAGACTTGGGGAACCATGACTGCTGGTCCTGATTTAAAGAAAAGTTAAAGTGTTAGTTGCTCAGTCGTATCCCATTTTTTGGGACCCCGTGGACTATAGCCCACCAGGCTCCTCTGTCCATGGAATTCTCTAGGCAATACTAAATTGGGTTGCCATTTCCTTCTCCAGGGAATCTTCCTGAGCCAGGGATTGAACCCGGATCTCCCGGATTGCTGGCAGATTCTTTACCATCTGCAGTACCATATAGTGATTTGAAGAAAAGTTAGTGAAAGTTAAGTTGCTCAGTTATGTCCGACTCTTTGCAACCCCATGGACTGTAGCCCGCCAGGCTCCTCCATCCATGGGATTCTCCAGGCAAGAATACTGGAGTGGGTTGCCATTTCCTTCTCCAGGGATCTTCCTGACCCAGGGATCGAACCCAAGTCTCCCACATTGCAGGCAGACCCTTTAACCTCTGAGCCACCAGGGATTTAAAGAAAGTCCTCCTCAAAGGACAAGGGCAGAAAATACCCTTTGAATATGACCCAGTGCCTTGCCTAAGCTTGGAACTGGCCCTTGAGTATGGCTTCTGAGGGGTGGGGCCAGAAAGTTAGGAGCCCCACCCTGCTGGCCCTGCCTGGGCCTTCTGGACCCCCAGAGAGGGAGGAGAGTGAGCAACAGGTGGCCACCCTGTTGGCACACCTGTGGGAGCCCCACCCACTTGCACAGTCCCTAAGCCTCTGATAGTTTCCTCCTCCAGGCCTTGACCTTGGCTATGGAAGGCAGTGAAAGTGAAAGTGTTAGTTGCTCAGCCATGTCTGACTCTTTGTGACCCCATGGACTGCAACCAGCCAGGCTCCCCTGGCCATGGACTCCTCCAGGCAAGAATACTTGAGTGGGTTGCCATTCCTTCTCCAGGGGGTCTTCCTGATCCAGGGACTGAACCCAGGTCTGCACTGCAGGCAGATTCTTTATCACCTGAGTCACCGGGGAAGCCCAGTGCTGGGTTTTTGCAAATATTTTTATGCGGGTATCTCCCATGTCGCTGTCTTTTTGTCTTTTTTTTTTTAATCTCTTGCCCTTGCAGCATATGTGATTCTAGTTCCCTGACTAGGGATTGAACCCTCACCCCCTACATTGGCAGCCTGAAGTCTTAATTACTAGACTGCCGGGGAAGTTCCCAGTTGTCCCGGTCTGAATAACACAGAGACTGTGTTGTGGGCAGGTGTTACATGTGTAAGGGTGTGTAGCACTTTACATACACCATCTTCAATCACATGTGAGTTAAATATGTTATTATCCCCTTTTTACAGATGAGGAAGTAGAGAGTTACTTAGTTTGCTAAAGGTCAGTGTGGTTCGGCCAGAACTTGGACCCAGGTTGTCTGACCCCAGAGTCCAGGCTTATAGTTACTACTTCTAGCTTTGACAGGAGGGGGCAGGAGGTCATGGGGAGTAAACTCTGCAGCCTGGAACCTTTTCCCTGGGCTTCCCTGATGGCTCAGCGGGTAGAGAATCTGCCTGCAATGCAAGAGGTGCAGGTTCGATCCCTGGGTCAGGGAGATCCCCCAGAGGAGAAAATGGCAACTCACTCCAGTATGCTTGCCTGGAAAATCCCATGGACAGAGGACCCTGGTGGGCTACAGTCCAGGAGGGTCACAAAGAGTTAGACACGACTGAGTAACTGAGCGTGAGCACCTTCTCCCTGCCAGCCAGCTCTGTGAGCCCAGGGCCAGTCTGGCACTTGCCCTTGTTCTCCAAGTCTGGTTGTATATGACTTTAGTAGGTTGTCAGGTGCTTAGCCCAACTGCTGAGTCCTCCGTACAGCCTTCCTCCCCAGGAAGAAGCTGCTGTTGCAGTCATCCATCCTGACTCTTGCTCCTCACCTGTCAGGCGCTCTGGGGCCTCAGCATGCAGACCTGGCACTTCTCCAGGCTAAGCTGGTTTTTCTAGAATAAGTTCCTCTTCCACTTTGCCCTAACTCTTCCTGGTCACAGCCCCCTGCCAGCGCCTGGCAATCCCACCCTGAAGCACGCCTATGTCCAAGAGAGGGCAATGAGAGAGCTATGGGTTTGGGGACAACAGGCCGGGTTTGTGAATTCTGTACATTTGGGCAGGTCTCAGTCTGATTTTTTTCTCATCTATAAAATGGGGAAAATAATAGAAACAATTGAACCTTTGACAAATTCTGCATGAAGATGCTTTGAGGAGCTTCCCTGGTGGTTCAGTGGTTAAGAATTCACCTTGCAATGCGGGGAATGCGGATTCAATCCCTTGTCAGGGAACAAAGATCCCACAGGCCTTGGAGCAACTAAGCCCATGTACAACTACTGAACCCACATGGCACACTAGAGAGGCCATGCGACACAGCGAAAGATCCCACACGACGCAGTGAAGACCTGGAATGCCGCAACCAAGACCCCATGCAGCCGATAAAGAAACATTTTATAGAAAAGAAAAAAAAAGAAGAAAGAAGATTCTTTGAACCCAATAAAGTCCTGGACAAACATTGTTCTCTTCAGACCTCACTTTATGCTGTTTTCTCCCACAGTGTAAATCTTTATGTCTTTGGGGGCTGGGGAGACATTACGGTTCAGAGCAAGAACTCTGAAGGCCGCCTGGTGGGACTGAAGTCTGGATCTACCACTCAGCAGCTGTGTGACTTGGGGCAAATTAGCCACCATTGGAAAAATAGAGGAAACCGGAGCATCTATCCTATCAGGCTGTTGCTGAGAATTAACAAGATAATGCACATGACAAGCTTAGCCTGGTGACCCACCCATAGTGGGTGGTCAGCACATACGGGCATCATTAAGTCACCGTGATGGTGTCCTCCACCCCCACCCCTACCCCCCAGCAAGGCCTCGTCTGCCTGCAGCTCCTGGAGATCCTGGGGGTGGGGTGGGGTGGGGTAGGGGAACAAGCCTCAGGTCCAATCAGGTGCTTGTTAAACGCTGTTTTGAGAGGATGAAAGAGCTGAAAGGCTCCCTTGTTGTGGCCAAGGCTGCCTCCCGCTCCCATCTCCCCAGACCCCCACCCTAGGGCCTCTCCCTCTGCTAAGCAGCTTTGCAGACAGGCATATCAGTAACTGGAACGGAAGCCCCCAGCCTTGCGGAGCCTGCAGAGCTGAGAGGGTCTCCCAGATGGACCCTGCCATGTCTGGACAGGCAGGGAGGGGACTCTAGGAGCCTGGGAGTGGGCGGCTCCGCCAGGGCTCCAAGGACCCTCCTGCTCACTGGCTCGTGCTTCAACTCCAAATAGAATCAGAGCCAGCCAGGGAAGGGGATAAAATTAAATCCTTGATCATGATCAAGTGGTTAAAAAAAACCCATCACAGCCAGAGGCTGCTTCAAGCTGCAGCCGGCTCTGCCTGGGAGCAAACAGGAGGAGGAGGGGGATAGGGCCACTGGCTCTGAATGCCCAGCACTCTCCCCCTCCATCATCAGAGACCCCCAGCCCCACGCCTACCCCCGGGCCTGGGCCTGAGGGTTCCCCAACCAGAGCTGTGGAGTGGAACAAAGCCCCTGTCAGTCTCTGGGGGTGAGGGCCGCTGGACCCGGGAGCCGGGAGCCACACAGATCCAGGTTCAAACCCAGGCTCTGCCAGTTACCAGCTGTGTAACCCAGGAAGCCACTGGAGGTTTCCAAGCCTCTGTTTCCCCATCTGGACCATGGGATGATACCAGACCGTGGGCTGCGGTCTGGAGGCAGTGTGGACAGCAGCAGCGGCAGGACCAGAGTGGGCTGCCCTTGGGAGCAGCCTACCTGGGGGTCAGCAGGGAGTTGGCTGGAGGGAATTTCAAAAACAGTAAAACCGGCTTTTTTGGGTCTCCATGTACCAGCATTGCAAACCCTGGGGGTATGGGGCCTGCCCCCAAGCCCTGACCTCCCCTTAAGTGGCTTCTTCTGAGCAGCTCGTGGGTCTGGGTGGGTTGTGAGTCCACCCAGAGGAGCGGGGGAGACTGCAGCCCCCCACTGAGGCGATGGTCCTGCACGCTGGGCTCTGGGGTCTTCCGTGCACTTCTCCAGCCTCAAGGACACCACCTGCAGCCCAGGGACAGCCTCCTGTCCTCTGCCTGCAACCCAGCCTGCTGTGAGCTGGCCAAGGGAGAGGCAATGGCTGAGCTGCCGACACCTGGCAGCCTTTGTGGGGAGGGAGGTGTGAGGTGTACCTTGGCCAGGAGCTGAGGGAGGAAACAATGAGGCGGTAAAAATAGCCCTTTGTTTACCCAAGGCTGCACGTCCTTCTGTGTCCTCGTTCACAAGAGAAGCGCGGACCACCCTAGGGAACCAGACCCAGTGCAGCCCAGGCCCAGGCGTGGGGCGGGGAGGAGCCAGACTCTGAGTGGGAAAGCACCCAGATGAGGGGCAGGCCAGACAGGGCCCTGGTGGGGCCCAGCTCACCCTCAGCTGTTTCCACAGACCCACCTAACCCCACGCAGCACCCAAAGCCGCCCCTGCTGGGTCTCCCTGACCTGGCTTGGCCACTCCTGGCCAGGCCTACCATGTAGCCCCTGCGGCGCTTGCTCAGAGATGCTCTGCCCCCAGACTGCAGCCCACAGGAGGCCTGGGGCAGGTCCAGAGGTGAAGCCTGGCTGTCCCTGCCCACCCATGCCTTTCCCACCGGACCGCTCCAGCCTGCTTGCCCCCTTGGAGATTTCTCCTGGCTGGTCCCGTATCCCAGAGGAAGGTGATCTGTGGGTTTTCTCACCACCCCCATAGCTCATCTGAAACTGCTGGGACTGCAGAAGGCCATGCCCTGGGAGGGGCAGCCTGGACTCTGGCCCCTTGAGGTTTCCATCCGGAACCTTGCTTGGTGGCCCACACGCATCCTCCCGGCTCGGGTGGCCGGCTTCAGAGGGGGCACCCAGGACCTCTCCAGATTCTGGCAGAGTTAGCACAGCTGCCCCAGCTGGGCCACTGGAACACTGACTGAGGACCCCCTGCATGGGAGCTGGAAGGTGGCATACAGGGACTCAGCCGGGCAGAGGCTGCTGGGGTGACTGGTCTGGAAACAAACTATAGGGCAGTGTCCTGGGGAAAAGAGAGCCCCTGTTACAGAGAAGGCGGATCCGGAGCCAGCAGATTCAGGCCTGTCGCCCGGAGCCCAGGCAGCCGGGAGGGTCCCTGGGAGCCCCGGCACCTGCCCATGGGGCTGTCCTTCTCCTTGCCTGTCCTGCGGCGCATGGAGGGTCAGGGCAGGGCGGTGGCAGAAGCCTGTGTGTCCACCGGGGCTGCTGGTCCCTGGCTCCTCCCCAGCACCCAGACCCAGAGAGGGTGGCTAGAGAAGCCCAGGAAACAGCTTCTGAAGGAGAAAACAGTGATGGGTGGGGTGATGCATCAGGGCAGGCCCGGGAGTTCAGGCTGGATTCTGATGCTTTCAGAACAGCCATCTGTGTGGCCTGACCTGCTCAGCCTCGCGGATCCCTGCTGCTGGACGGGCAGCTGCCAGCACGAGCCCAGGCCTGCTCTGGCCAGCCCCTCTCCAGGCTGTGTGATCTCTTCAGGGCCCAAACATTTGCCCTGGGAGAGAAGAAGGGTGAGAGGGGTGTCCCAGGACCCTGTCCCTCCACAAGAGGTTGGGAGGATGAACTCATCCTTATAGGTGGAGGGTGCGAGCAGCTTATGAGATAAAGCTCTTACAGGTCATTAGGATGAGCCTAGAGCCTATTATACAGAGTGAAGTAAGTCACAAAGAAAAGCAAATATCGTATATTAATGCATATATATGAAATCTAGAAAGGTGGTACTAATGAACCTATTTGCAGGGCAGCAATGGAGACGTAGACACAGAAAACAAACTTTTGACATGGGCTGGGGGAAGAAAAAGAGGACGCGAGCTGAGGGATGCATGGAGAGAGTAACATGGAAACAGTTACACTACCATACGTAGAATAGATAACCAATGGAAATTTGCTATGTGACTTAGGGAACTCAAACCAGGACTCTGTGACAACCTAGAGGGGTAGGGAGGGGTGGAAGATAGGAGGAAGCTTCAAGAGGGTGGGGGACATATGTATACCTATGGCTGATTCATGTCGATGTATGGCAGAAAGGAACATGATAATATAACGCAATTATCCTTCAATTAAAAATAAATAAATTTATTTGCAAAAAGGTCATTAGGCAGAAGAGGAGGCTGGGGCAGGGTGGGGAAGGGGTGGGATAGCACAGAGAGAGCACTGGATCACCCCCAGGGTCTGGTTGCCTAGCCTCTTCAGCCACTGACCTTGGGTGATTCCATTCCTTGTGTCTAAGATTCAGTTTCCCACCCTAAAGCAGAGGGTTGTAGGAGTTATTGATGCTGCTCCCCAAACACTCCTGAGCTGTCTCCCCTCCAGGCATACGGAAGGATTGTGTACCCCTTGTCCCCTCATTCTTTCCAGTTAAGCATGGCCCTGACTTGCTTTGGCCAATGGAACATGGGCAGAAGTGCTGGGCCATCTCAGGTGGAGGCTTTTATTTTTCCCCCTGTTTTTAAATATTTATTAATTAGTTAGTTGCAGCATGTGGAATCTTTTAGTTGTGGCACAAAAGATCTAGTTCTCCAACCAGGGATGGAACCTGGGCCCCCTGCATTGGGAGCACAGAGTCTTAGCCACTGGACCTCCAGGGAAGTCCCTCAGGTGGAGCCTTTAAGAACTGCTTGGGGACTTGCCTTGTACAGTGGATAGGAATCCACCTGCCAATGCAAAGGACATGGGTTTGATTCCTGGCCCAGAAGGATTCTGGGCTTCCCTTGTGGCTCAGCTGGTAAAGAATCTCAATGCAGGAGACCTGGGTTCAATCCCTGGGTTAGGAAGATCTCCTGGAGAAGGGAAAGGCCAACCCACTCCAGTATTCTGGCCCGGAGAATTTCATGAACTGTATAGTCCATGGGGTCGCAAAGAGTCGGACACGACTCAGCAACTTTCACTTCACTTCACTTCACTTCCAGAAGGATTCCACATACCTGGGTGTGACTAAGCCTGTGAGCCACAGTTACTGAGCTCATTGGAGAAGGAAATGGCAACCCACTCCAGTGTTCTTGCCTGGAGAATCCCAGGGACAGCAGAGCCTGGTGGGCTGCCATCTATGGGGTTGCACAGAGTTGGACATGACTGAAGCGACTTAGCAGCAGCAGCAGCAGCAGCAGCAGCAGGGTTCATGAACTGCAACCACTGAGCCCATATACTGCAACTACTGAAACCAGGGTGTCTAGAGCCTGTGCTGCACAAAGAGAAGCCTCCACAATGAGAAGCTGGTGCATCACAACTGGAGAGTAGCCCCCGCTCTCCACAACTTGAGACAGCCCATGGGCAGCAATGAAGGCTGAGCACAACCAAAAAATAATATTAAAATAAAAAAGAAGAAGAACTGCTTGGTAATGTTCCAGAGGCATCTGGTCTACCAGCCTGGGTCCTGGCAGAGCCCTCACTAGTCCAGCAGTGAGGAAGGGTGTTGTTGTTTTGTGCCCTGAGGGTCTTGGGCCTGTTTGCTTCTGCAGCATCACCCAACCTCTCTGGACCACTAGGTAGCACCAGAGACCCCAAGCCTTTGAGGGCAAGGGGAATTCTGACTCTTGCTGTGTCAGGGAAGGCTCTGCTCCACTCTGTTTCACTTACACCTGGGCTCCCCCGAAAGCTTCTGTCTGGAGCTGTTTGCTTTTCTGGGACCTGAGGAAACTGCTGCCCATGTTCCCACCCGGGACCCTGCAAGGATGGCTGCCATTTGCATGCAGGATAAAATCTCTGCTCCCTGTCAGGGGCAGCCCAAGAACCTGGTGACCTGGCTCCTGCTAACCTCTGACCCCATCTCCTGTCCCTCTCCCCTGCCCTCTGAAACCAGCCCCTGGCTCCATTCATCTCTCAGCCAGCCTGAGCCTGCCCCCAGCTCAGGGCTCTTCCTTCTGCCTACAATTCTCTTCCACATGGCTGATCCTCAATTTTCAGATGTCAGCTCAAATGTCACCCCCTGTCTTAGTCTGTTCAGGCTGCTATAACAAAATATCACAGACTGGGTGACTTATAAACAACAGCAATTTATTCCTCACAGTTCTGGAGGCTGGCAGTCCAAGATCAGGGTGCTAGCCTGATCAGGTTCTGGTGACAGCCTTTTCCTGGGCTGCAGACTGCCAGCTTCTTACTGTGTAGTGGAAGGAGCCAGGGAGCTCTATGGGATCTCTTTTATAAGAGCACTAATCGCATTATAAGGGCTCTACCTTCATGATCTAATCACCTCCCTAAGGCCCCACTTCCTAACATCTTCCTGTTGAGGGTTAGGATTGTACCATATGAATTTGGGAAGGGGGAGGCATAAACATTCAGACCATAAAATAGGGTTTTCATTGACTACCTTAATTTGCTCTCTGACATGCTGTATCCCAGGCCTTCCCTAATATCTCAATTGGTAAGGAATCTGCCTGCAATGCAAGAGACCCTGCTTCAATTCTTGGGTCAGGAAGATTCGCTGGAGAAGGGATAGGCTACCCACTCTAGTATTCTTGGACTTTCTTTGTGACTCAGCTGGTAAAGAATCTGCCTGCAATGTGGGAGACCTGGGTTTGATCCCTGGGTTGGGAAGATCCCCTGGAGAAGGGAAAGGCTACCCACTCCTGTATTCTGGCCTGGAGAATTCCGTGGACTGTTATAGTCCATGGGGTCACAAAGAGTCAGACAGGACGGAGTGACTTTCACTTCCACATTCACATTCTCTATCCCATTTATTTATTTGGCTGTGCCAGGTCTTAGTTGTGGCACCCAAACTCTTAGTTGCAGCATGTGGGATCTAGTTCCCTGACCAGGGATGGAACCCGAGCCCCTTGCATTGGGAACATGGAGTCTTAGCCACTGGGCCACCAAGGAAGTCCCTCTATCCCATTTTTCTGTTTATTTTCCTTATTTGAAATAACCTTATTTATTATTTTCTTCCTTTGTTTATCTCTTACTCCTCCCACTAGAAGGTAAGCTTGTGAGAACAAGATCCTCATCTGGCTTCTGCACAGCTGTGTCCTCAGTACCTGACACATTGTGGGCTGTCAATAAAGGTTTGTTAAATGAATGAATAACCTTGATCTTGAAACGGCTCCTCTGCTGAGCCCTCTGTGACCCCCAGCTACAGTGACCCTATTTTCTGAACTAAAATAAGGAAATGTGGGACCTACAGACAGAAGGGCATTGTCTGTTTCTCTGGCTGAGGCCTCCGGGCACATTTCAGGGAGGCTGGGCTCTGGCACCTGTGTGGCACCCACACTCACAGCCCTGATGGGCCTGTCTGGGCTGGTAAAACAATTCCAGGCTCAGGGATGGGCAGTGGTCATGACCTTCTGGCTTGCAGGCAGCAGAAACCCATCTCCAGCCAGATCTCATCACTGGGGAATGTCTGGGGCAGCTTATAGGCTGAAGGTGATTGCTGTCAGAACCAGGGCCTCAGGGGCTAAAACTGGAGACTCAGTGCTTTTGAGGGGATTCTCCTCTTCTAGGTCCATCTCTTTTGGTTTCTTCTTGACCTTGCCCTTTGATCTCATCATCTCCTTTGAGACCGACTGTCTCCTCTACAATATCCTCAGTGCGCCAATCCCAGAGCAGTCTCTTGATTGGCCCTGCCTGGGTCACATGACACCTTTGGACCAATCACAGTTACTAAAGCCTTAGCCACATTCCCTTCCTGTGACCAAGATAGGACAGGCTACTGAGGGCCAACAGAGCAACACGTAGGAGAGCAGTGGTACCTAAAGGGAATGATGCTATACGATCGGGAGCAAGCCATCCGCCTCTGGGGTCTGCTGCCGGCTGAGCCCCAGGGGGTGAGAAATCCCATGGTGACATCAACCCTGGGTGCTCAGCCAACCTGCCGCGGGGGAAGAAAGGGGACCTGCCCCTTGAGGTCGGAGCTTTCTTCTTCCCGGAGACCTGGCTTTGCCATCCTAGAGCAGCGCTGTGGTGTCACATAGCCCCTGCCTAGAACAGCAGATGTCCCATGAGAGTACAAGACTGGGAAGTGGTGTGCGCTGTAGGCACTCTTTTGGAGAGTTGCAGCATGCTAAAAGTCCTGAGAAGTCCTGCAATAATAAAGACACCCATTTCATTTGGCTTTTCATTTAGATCTTCCCTCACCTATCCTAACACAAAACTCTCTTTTTTACATACACAATTTTATTTATTTGTGGCTCTGCTGGGTCTTCATTGCTGTGTGGGCTTTCCTTTAGTTGTGGGGAGCAGAGGCTACTCTCTAGTTGTGGTGCACGGGCTTCTCTTTGCAGTGGCTTCTTGTGGAGCATGGGCTCTAGGGCATGCGGGCTTCAGTAGTTGCAGTTCTTGGACTTTAGAGCACAGACTCAAAGTTGTGATTCAGGGGCTTAATTGCTCTGCGGCATGTGGGATCTTCATGGACCAGGGATCAAACCCGTGCTTCCTGCACTGGCAGGCAAATTCTTTACTACTGAGCCACCAGGAAAGTCCCTGAACACAGAACTCTTAAATTCTGAGCCCTGCTGCTTATGGGTTGTGTGTGACTTCTCCAAGCCTCAGTTTCCCCACCTGTGAAAGTAAAAGTTTGAAAGTGTTAGCTGACCAGTTGTGTTTGACTCTTTGCAACCTCATGGACTGAAGCCAACCAGACTCCTGTGTCCATGAAATTCTCCAGGCAAGAATATTGGAGTGGGTTTTATTCCCTTCTCCAGGAGATCATCCTGACCCAGGGATCAAACCCCAGTCTCCTGCATTGCAGGTAGATTCTTTACCATCTGACCCACCAGGGAAACCTATGAAATTAGTAATAATACCAACCCCCATAGGGTGGCTGCAAATATGGAATGGAAGCAGGTCTTTGATAAGTATATCGTGAGCCTGAAAGTACTGTGCAGATACCTGACCATTCCTTGGTTTAACCTGGGAAATAACATATACTGTTTACCTTACAAGGAAAGTAACCTTATGTCATCAAGATTAGGGGATGGCAAATGGAGAGGAAGTGACGCATTCAGGACATGCCAGACAGGTGACTAATTAAAGGGGGGTGCAGAGGAATTCCAACAGCAGTGCTATGGAGACTAAGGGCTCAGGGGCCAGAACGACAGAAGCCACACTGATGGACAACCCTGGAGAGAGGTGCTGGGTGGGAGGGCAGTACTGATTCTTTCTACTGATTCTTTCTCAAGACTTCAGAACAGACAGCATTACTGGTATTCCCTCCTTGAGCCTTTCTTTTCTCCCATGGAGAACTCTGCCTGGAACAGAGATGGGTTTATGAGTTTGCTTGGGTTGCCTTAACAAACACTGTAAGTGACGATCGAAATTCATTTTCTCACAGTTCTGGAAGCCAGAAGTCCAGAATCAAGGTGTTGGGGGACTTCTCTGGTGGTCCAGTGGCTAAGATGCTATACTCAAATGTAGAGGTCCCAGGTTCGATCCCTGGTCAGGGAACTAGCTCCCACATGCTGCAACTAAGAGTTCTTATGGTACAACTAAAGATCCTGCATGCTGCAACAAAGACTGAATACAGCCAAATAAATAAATATTAAAACACACACGCATAAAACCAATAAAAATGAAATCAAGGTGTTGGCAGGGCTGCTCCTTCTGAGGGCTGCTCCAGGCCCCTCTCCTTGGCCGTCTTCTCCCAGGTCTCTTTGTATCCTCTTCATTCTGTGTGGCTAAATTTCCCCTTTTTATGAGGATAGCAGTCATATTGGATTAGCGCCCACCCTAATGACTTCATTTTAAGTTGGTTCCTTCTATTCGGACCCCATCTTCACATATGATCACATTCCAATCAACATATGAATTTTGGGGAGACACATTCAACCCATAATGGTGGGCCTTCTCCCAAGCGGCCCACCATCATACCAGCCCAACTCCTTGGCCCCAAAGCACGTGGATTGTGGCCTCCTGGAAGAGAGAGCGAGCCCATAATTGTGTTAATTGCCACAATACCACATCTGCAATTAATATGCCATGGGAACAAAGAGCAAATGCACTAATAACACATAATTGGACCTAAACTACACCCTCGGCAGAGCCGTGTGACTGAGCTCCGCTGTTTATGCTCCTTTTCAAATTAGCAAAGACGAGCAAATTAACATCCGTTTCCCCTTCACCCTGCTCTGAGGGGAACTGTGGGGGAACCTTGGGGAGGGGGTTGCTTGGCGGGCACACTGGTTGGAGCCTGTCCAGAACCAGGCTTGCCTTTGGAGTGTGGGCAAGATGAGGGCACTGAAGGAGTGAGGAGTCCAGAGCTTTCCACAAGTCCTGACACTGGGGCGTTGGCAGACACCCACCCATCCCCCCCACACCTTCCTTCTCTGCACCCCACCCTCCCCCACCAGGACGGCTGTTGGCTGGAGCATGTGCATGACTCGCGTGCAAGTGGCAAGTAGTCTGGGCTCAGGGCAGCATTGGTTCAGATTTAGAAACTGAGGCTCAGTGCTGGTGTTAGGGTCAGGCTGACTGAAATTGCCCACCCTGGCCTGGCACCACAGTAACCATTTGCATGAGTTATTTTGTATCAGGAGGTCCTGGTAAGGAACACAGAACTAACAAGACACCACCAGCTGCAAGAATTCGGGAAAGGTCAGAAGGAGACAGGAGACTCCAGTCCACAGGTCCTCCCAGAATCCTCCTCACTGGAATCCATCTTGGCTGAGCAATGCAGCACCACCAGGAAGGACCCTGAGTCACAGTGATTAGCCAGAGACAACCTGGAAACTAATCCTTTCACCGTAAAACCCTAGCTCTGAGTGGCAGAGCAGTTCTCCGGTTTCCCTTACCCTCCTGATCTCCCTAGCGTCCCTTCCCAGTAAAGTCTCTTCCTTTGTCAGCAAGTGTCTCCTCAGTTTGCTTCCAAGTATTGCACAAGAGCCTACTCTCAGGCCCTGAAAGGGGTCCCCCTTTCTTCAACACTGGGACCGCTTCTCCTCCATTCTTGAGATGGTGGTCAAGTCCAGGGAGTGATGGAAAACCCTTCAGAAGAGCAGACTGAAGCCCCTCTGCCCTGTTGGCATTCAGGCCTGACTGACTGCCTTGTGTCTCTCCACCCCAGGGATAGCCATCTGGAGCCTGCTCTGTCTGCGTCTCCTTCAGCTGCAAAGCACCCTGCTCAGGCCTGGAGGTGGCTGGCCCAAGCTTCAGTGCTGACTCGCAGCATCCCCAGACCAGCGAGCGTCCGGCAGAGCCTCTCCTCCCGCACCACCCACCTACCCTATGTCTGGAGCTCCTCATCCTCGGCTACTCCATCTGTCCCCACCCTCTTCCTCCAGCTCCCAGGTCTTGCCCCAGGGCCCCTGTGTCTTGTAGTTTGGGTGGTGCCCTTGCCACCCGCACCCTCCCCGCGACCCCCCATCCATCCGGGCTCCTACCTGGGCTTGTGCAGCCAGGGAAGGAGCAGGATTAACAGACTCCTCAGCTGGCCCCTGCCCTCCCCTCCAGGCCATGAGGGTGTCCCTGCCTCCCAGGGCTTGGGCAGAGGGCGAGGGAGGCCCTTCTCGCTCCAGTGCCTTCCTGAAATTTGCTTGCCAGCCTTTCCCAGGCTATGCTGGGCCTCCTGCCCGGCTCCTGCTAAGCCGGCCACAGCACGGTTCATGGAGAATTCTTGGGTCCTCTCTTTGGTCAGCCCATGGGTCAGTGGGGGCAGACTGTCTGCCTCTGACAGGTAGCCTCCTCATTTGCATCCTCTAAGTCGATGCCTCAGATGATGGAAACCCAGCATGTCAGCATCAATGAAGCTGCAGCAGAGGAGAGGAGAAAGGCCTTCCTGCTGTCCCTTGCAGCCCAAGGGGAACTGGAAACCAGAAGCCCTTGGGAGGGCACAGAGGCACAGGAGCAGAAGTCCCTCAATAGGTAAGTGTTCTTACCTTGTCCTTCCTGCCTGCTGGACTAGGAAGCGGCAGCACCAGGCCTGTGGACACAAGGCTTGCTGTGATCTTCTGGGCCCTGAAGATGTCTAGGCTCCTGACCCAGGCCTAATCCTGACCATCCATCTGCCGTACCAGGAGCTCCCAGAGCTAGCAGAGGTATTGGCTAGGCTGGAGACCAGCCAGGCAGTTCTCCCATCTGGGTGCCCTCCTGACTTTTCCCGGCCTTGCAGTCACTTTCACCATCAGAGCCGTTTCTGGGAGCTAGTGATGTTGTGGGTTTGAGCTTCAGCTTTGGGGCCAGACAGATCTAGGTGTGAATCCTGGCTCTGTCACTGACCTTGGGCAAATGACTTTACCTTTCTCAGCCCCAGCATCCTTCTCTGAAAAAGCAGGATAATCATTGCTGGTGACTGCTGCCAGCAATGAAATCAGATAATGCCCAGAATGCTCCATGCACAGCAAACACTCTCTATGTGAGTCGAGCTTGTTATTTCTTGATCTCTGGGGGGTGATTAATCCCTGCTACACAGATGAGGAAGGAGGGGGAAAAAAGATATCCCTGAGCAATTAAATGAGCTGGAGGCTTGAAAGAGCCAGAATTTCTGAAATCTGACTCATGATATTTTATTGGAGTTTATTGGTCCAGGGAGCTTCTGGGCCAAGGAAGAAACACAAAAAGGCCAGAGGAACTTTTGGCTCTGTTATTTTAGTGCTGCACGGTCTTGGCAACCCTCTGAACCCTGCTTCCCATCAGTTAAATAGAAACCCCTATGAGGGAGATTGTTGTGAGTCCCATATGCATCAGATGCCCTTGAGAAAGGAAGTATACTAAACAGATGCAAAGTGTAAACGGCTGCAGAAAAGTCATTATTATAACCATCATCAACTCCTTAGACATGTCAAGTCCATCCACGTACATCCTCAGCACTACCATCACCAGCATTGTTATGTCGAGAGCAGTGACCACTAACTGAGCATCTATGCAGATGATACCACCCTAATGGCAGAAAGCAAAAAAGAACTAAAGAGCCTTTCGATAAAGGTGAAAGAGGAGCGTGAAAAAGCTGGCTTAAAGCTCAATATTCAAAAAACTGAAATCAAGGCATCCAGTCCTATCGCTTAACGGCAAATAGATGGGGAAACAATGGAAACAGTGACAGACTTTATTTTCTTGGGCTCCAAAATCACCGTGGACAGTGACTGCAGGCACGAAATTAAAAGGTACTTGCTCCTTGGGAAAAAAGCACAAACCTAGACAGTGTATTCAAAAGCAGAAACGTTACTTTGTCAACAAAGGTCTGTATAGTCAAAGCTATGGTTTTTCCAGTAGTCATGTAGGGATGTGAGAGTTGGACCATGAAGAAGGCTGAGTGCCAAGCAACTGATGCTTTCAAACTGTGGTGTTGGAGAAGACTCTTGAGAGTCTGCTGGACAGCAAGGAGATCAAACCAGTCGATCCTAAGGGAAATCAACCCTGAATATTCATTGGAAGGACTGATGCTGAAGCTGAAGTTCCAATACTTTGGCTACCTGATACGAAGAGCTGACTCATTAGAAAAGACCCCGATGCTGGGAAAAATTGAAGGCAGAAGGAGAAGGGGGCAACAGAGGCTGAGATGGTTGGATGGCATCACCGACTCAATGGACATGAGCTTGAGCAAACTCCTGGAGATGGTGAAGGACAGGGAAGTCGGCATACTGCAGCCCATGGAATCACAAAGAGTTGGACACGACTTTGTAACTGAGCAGCAACAACAACTGTGTGTCTCAGACTGAGCTGAACCCTTTATATATGTATCCTATCACTTGATCGCCACAATAATCTAAAGGAGATATGATGATGACAATGATTGTGATGATGATGGTGACAGTGACCACTTTCTTTCTTTTTTTTTTATCCTCGCTATTTGGCATGCAAGATTTTAATTCCCCAGCTAGGCATGTCCCTGCACTGGGAGCACAGAGTCTTAACCATTGGACTGCCAGAGAAGTCCAATGATGACCATTTTATAAATGAGGAACTGAAGCACACAGTATCTCGGTTGTCTGGTCTTTTCTGCTAGTAACTGGAAGCCAGCTATGTCTGAAGTAAGACAACATGAGTAAGATAATCTTCCTATTTTTTTTTTTAAACTATTTTATCCTATAACCTCCCCAACCTCCCCCTTAATTCTAGGAAATATGATGGTGCTACAGACAGAACCCAGGTTTGGGGCTGTTTCCACTGGGTCCAAACAGCAGCTGTGTTTCCTCTGGGCAGTTTCTGCTCTTAGCTTTCCCTCCTCCCGGGAAACCCAGTCTAGTCCTTTCCATCAGTGCATTGTATGCAGACAGGGCACACCATATTCGGCTTGTGTGCCCTCAAAGAGATCATATTTTCCCATATGTTGTGTGTGTGTGTGTGTGTGTGTGTGTCTAGTGCATTGGGTGTATAGTTGGTGCTCCAGAATCAAACAGCCATCCCCTCCCCTCCATGGTGTGCAGAAGTTGAGCAGCTCCAGCACATCCCCTGGAAGCTCAAAGAGAGGAAAAAGTGCTGTATGTTACCTTTGGGTGGGAAGATAAACAGGAAACCTCAACCCCTGTCCATTCTGGGGACACGAAACTGAGCTGCCTGGCTTCTGCATCAAGGTGGGGTTTTCTTTTCCTGGAAAATTTCACCAGCCAGAGGTACCTGGTGCTTCATACATGGGAATTCCTAGTTTCCTTTGCAAATGGCGAGAGTCTGAAATAAGCCCACAGGCACTGATCCGACTTGCTGGACACCACGGGAATGACCTTTCCTAAGTTAGGGTTTCTGCCACTGCCAGAGAGGCTTAAAGCTCTGTTGTTGTTGTTGTTGGGTAGCTAAGTCATGTTTTACTCTGAGACCTCATGGGACTGCAGCACGCTAGGCTTCCTTGTCCTTTACTATCTCCCGGAGTTTGCCCAGATTCATGTCCATTGCCTTGGTGATGCTATCTAACCATCTCATCCTCTGCTGCCTCCTTCTCCTTTTGCCTTCAGTCTTTCCCAGCATCAGGGTCTTTTCTAATGAGTCGGCTCTTTGCATCAGGTTGCCAAAGTATTGGAGCTTCAGCTTTAGCCACAGTCCTTCCAATGAATTATTCAGGACTGATTTCCTTTAACACTGACTGGTTTGATCTCCTTGCTGTTCAAAGGGCTCTCAAGAGTCTTCTCCAACACCACAGTTCAAAAGCATCAATTCTTAGGTGCTCAGCCTTCTTTGGTGGTCCAACTCTCACTTTTGTATGTGACTACTAAAGCTCTGAGGTGTGGACAGAAATGAATAATAATAATAATAGCTGATGTCATGCTTTGGTTTTTCTAACTCCTCAGTGAGGCGGGCATGGACGTATCTCTGTTTTACAAATGGAGATACATAGATTGCAGAGGAGGAAACCTTATCCAGAGCCACAGAGATGGCTAACCCTAACCCTAAACCAGCACAAGTGACAAAAAATACAAAAAGGCTTACTGCAGGAAGGAAAACTGCCTACTCACAACACTTCTGATACCATATGTGTGGGTTTTCCACACCAAACAACTCTCTGATTCTCCATGGATATCAACTGGGTGTCCTATGAATTAATCTCATACTAATTAGAATTAGTATAGACTCCACAGGTTAGCACTCAGCCCCACACTGCCCCCACTGCTTTTGCAGATCCCAAGTAGTGGGTCCCCAGGTTACTCATACTTCTGTCTGACTTGGCTGTGACCCCTTCTTCAGTTTCAATAATTTATTATAATGGCTCATAGAACTCAGGGAAACCCCTGACTTACTTTCCCACTTTATTGACTGTAGCCCACCAGGCTCCTCCATCCACAGAATTCTCTAGGCAATAACACTGGAGTGGGTTGCCATGCTCTTCTTCATGGGATCTTCCCAACTCAGGGATCAAACCTGAGTCTCCTGCATTGCAGGCAGTCTCTTTACCGCCTGAGCCCCAGGGAAGCTCAGGATATTATGAAGGATCCAAATGATCAGCTAGAGAAAGGGGTGTCTATATCAAGGTCTGGAAGGGTCCCAAGTGCCGGAGCTTCTTTCTGTCCCCAGGCATTTGGGGCACTACCTTCTTAGCAAGTGGGTGTGGACACTAGCCCAGAAACTCACTGAATCTTACAGTTCAGGGATTTTTATAGAGGCTTCATTATGTCGGTATGATTGCCCCTTTCTCCTCCCTGAGGTTAGGGGCAAAGTAGGGCTGAAATTTCCAAGCTTCTGATCATGGCATGGTCTTTCTGGTGACTGGCCCTTATCCTGAAACTATCTGAAAGCCCACCAAGAGTCACTTCAGTAGAATAAAAGATGCTCCTATCATCAGGAAATTTCAAGGGATTCCCAGGAATCCTAGATTCAGGGACAAAGGCCAAGTATGGATTTCTGATTATATCACATTATGTGAGGGAATATTATGCAAATATTAAAAGGAATGGAAACTCTGTTTGTATACTGAGATGGAACCATTTCCAAGATATTTTACCCAGAAAAAAAAAGCAGAGTATCTGGTACAATTTGCTGCTCTTCTTTTGGCTGCACCAGTGAGGCACTTGGAATCTTAGTTCCCTGAGCAGGGATCTAACCCATGCCCCCTGCAATGGAATCACAGAGGCTTAATCACTGGACAACCAGAAAAGTCCTGTGATAGGCTGTTTTGTTTGTTTGTTTTTATCTAAGAGAGACATATATTTAAATATTCACTTGTAAAAAAAATAATGGAAGGATAAGCCAAAAAAGATTAAATGGTCATCTTTAAGGGGAGGAGGGGGCAGGAAGGAAGAGACAGGAATGGAACTAGACTTGTCTGAGCATCTTGCTTTCTAGTTTTGACTTTGTACCCATGCAAATATTTACTATAACCATACACGATTAAAAGGAAATTTTACAAAAGGGAAGGAAGTGGATAGATATAGGTTTTGCCCAGATCTGTCCCACCAGAGTCCCTGCTCTAAGCACAAGTCATCTTGTCCCTCATTAATTATCCCTTCTAACAGTGAAGGGGGCTTCCTCAGTGACTCAGTGGTTAAGAATCTGCCTGCCAATGCAGGAGACAGTGGCTTGATTCGTGGGTCGGGAAGATCCCCTGGTGAAGGGAATGGCTACCCATGCCAGTATTCTTGCCTGGGAAATCCCATGGACAGAGGAGCCTGATAGGCTACAGTCCATGGGGTTGCAAAAGAGTCAGATATGACTTAGCAACTAAACAACAACAGTAACAACAGTGATGGAGTGACCTGGCCAGGCCACCAAAAGTCAGAGATGGGGCCAGAGCTCGCATCTTCTGAGGTCTCAGGGGACCCTGGTGATGGTGCTGGGGGCTGTGGTTTTAGTACTTTTGGGAATTTACAATCTGTAGCTCTCATCAAGAGTCTCACAACCTTCTCCTGAGCAACCCCAAACTAGGTTTCCTCCTAAGCACATCATTAGGAGAGGAACCTCAGTGACGACTTACCTGCCTCCACCTGGGTTCCACAAACATTGGCTGAGCAGCACATGCTGCGTTAACAGGAATGACGTGATCACTGGAGAAAAGCTTGGCTTCCTGGCAAAGAGCATTCCCGCTTGAGACCTTGGTCCATCTGTTTCAACTCTAGACCTCGGAATGAACAAACCAGTGAGGAACCCCAGCCTGAATGAGGATGGTCTCACAGGGCCTTGCATACCTGGAGGGGCTGACATGGTGGAGTAGGCTGGCTCCGAGCTGTGAGATCCTATGCAGGGCTTTATTTATTTGTATGTGGGGTGTAATTTCTTTCTTTCCAAATTTTTATTTATTTATTTTTGGCTGTGCAAGGTCTTCATTGCTGAACACAGGTCTTCCTTAGCTGCGGCGAGCGGGGGCCACTCTCTAGTTGTGGTGTGCTGGTTTCTCAGTGCGGTGGCTTCACTTCTTGCAAGCACAGGCTCCAGGATTCGCAGGCTCAGTAGTTTTGGCTCTCGGGCTCTAGAGCACAGGCTTAGTAGTTGTGGCGCACGGGCTTAGTTGCTCTTTGGCACGTGGGATTTTCCCAGATCAAGGATCGAACCCATGTTTCCTGCACTGGAATGTGGATTCCTTACCACTGAGCCATCAGAGAAGCTGCCATCTGAGGTGTCATTTCAAGTAGTGGTGAAGGTACTGTATGGGCTGAGACATGAAACTGAATCCCGGGTGTCCTTTCTAGCAATTAGCTCTTGAGCACATTTTCCATTTTTCTCATCTAGAACCATAAAAGTACCTTCTGGAAAGGGTTGCTGGAGGCAGAAGTGATACGGCACTTTCAGGAAAAGAGTTCAGTACACAGGCTGCTGTTATTATTAATAGTAAAAGCCATTTCAAAGGATGCAGCTCTCCAACATTCTGTGCCCTCTCTACTTACTGCACAGTCAGGCTGACTATACATTCAAAAGACAAAGGCACCAGCTCATCCTCACAGTCTCCCCCTAAGGATGGGCCTGCGTGGTGTCTCATTTCTCCCTGCTCTAGGACCACTAGGGCTGTTGCTGGGTCAGCAGCTGGCTCAGCTCAGTCAAAGACCATCTCTGCTATCCACAGCCTAAGTCTGGATCGATCCCCATCTCAGGGCCATTTTAAGGATTAACTAATCCATCACATGGAGACCTTTGAAAAGTGCCAATACGGCCGAGGCTATTGTCAGGCCAACCAGAGGCTGAGTTCACTGGTTTCCCTGGCTTCCAACACGCTCAAGCTGAGTTCTGCAGCTGCAGGAACTCTCTTGTGGGCAAAATCTCAGCATGTGCAGGCTTCACTGAGCTCTGGGGCTGCCTGTCTGCCCACCTGCTGATGGACCTGCTTAGATCTATCACTCTATTTCTCTAAGGGACAGAGAGGGAGAGAAGATAAGGATTGCAGACACCAAAGAGCTTTTGTTTCTGTTTCTTACAGAACTGAATACATTACATTTTCCCTCTTGGCATCAGCTTATTGACTCAAAACATAGATCTGAGATTATACCTTTCTGATTTTATGTTTTGTAAGTCTCCAAGGTCCCTGGAAACCTACAGGGTATTTTTTTACTCTCTGAGATGTGATCTCTATAATAATAATAATGATTAAAAAACCTAACACAACAATTCATTTATTTCATCAAGGAGTGTTTATTGAGTACCTACTGTGAGTTCAGCAGTATATTAGGAGCTCAGAAGCCTCCTGAAGGAAAAGAAGACACTACCATAGTTTTGTTGTTGTTTAGTCGCTAAGTTGTGTCCAACTCTTTGTGACCCCATGGTTTGTAACCCACCAGGTTCTTCTGTCCATGGGGTTTCCCAGGCAAGAATACTGGAGTGGATTGCCAACTCCTTCTCCAGGGGATCTTCCTGACCCAAGGATTGAACCTGTGTCTCCTGCATTGGCAGGCATATTCGTTACCACTGAGCCACCAGGGAATCCCCTATACCATAGTTTCAGACCTACTGTATATTAGGTATATATAGTGCATATATATATATATTTTTTATGGTCTCTGTGAGGCACTTTAATCGCCTCATCTCATTAATTAAAAATAATATTTATTTATCTGGCTGCACCAGGTTTTAGTTGTGGCACGTGGGAGCTTTAGTTGCGGCACATGAACTCTCAGTTGTGGCATGTGGGATCTCGTTCCCTGACCAGGAATCGAACCCTGGCCCCTTGCATTGGGAGCTTGGAGTCTTAGCCACTGAACCACCAGGGAAGTCCAGTATCATCTTACTTAGTTCTCACAACTCTGGGAAATAGGTATCATTATCCCATTTCACAAGGGAGCAGAGACCCAGAAGGTCTGTAACTTGTCCAAGGGCATCTGAAGTAGGAGGAGCCAGAATTCTCAGAGTCAGAATTCTGACTGAGTCAGCACTGGCTCTTCCCACTAGAAGAGCATGGAGGAGGAAAGGACACACGAGGAGTAGTCAATCAACAGCAAAAAAAGCAGATTATTAAGCCCGGTTCATCAAGCTCAGAGCGTGTGGGTTTATGGAGGGAGGACTTCCTGGAGGAGGCAGCTCAGAAGTGTACTAGTAGGACCGGAGGCTCAGGGCACAGGTTGTGGATGGTGTGCCACATGATGCTGGCTCTGGGAAGGAATGAACTTGAGCTCCGATTGTGTCGAGACAGTGGATCCTGAACTCAGCTGGGTGGGGCCCAGGCTTGAGGGATGGGAAGCCCAGCAGAGCTGTCTGGACCTGATGAGATGGCAGCAGGGAGTATCTGGGAACCAGGGAGGGAACAGCCACGCCTGGAGAGTATGACTCTGCAGTGCTGGCTGGAAGGAGGGGGTGGGTGTGGCTTAGAGACACAAGGGCCAGGCAGGTGTCTCGGGAAGGGTCCACCCACGGGAGTCTGGTCCTCTTGGGCTCAGGGGCCAGGTGGACAGGGGAGCAAGAGGTGGAGTCTCTAGGCTTTGGAGGAGGATGACTTTGAGGCATAAAGACAAGGAGGAGCATATTCCATCACAGATGGCTTTGAAACTCCCTCCAAGGTCACATCACGCCTCTGTTCACTGCTGCTCAAGGCTTCCTGTGGCCTGCAGGATTCGGTCCAAATCCCTCTTTCTGACATTTCAGGCACTTCTCTCTGGCCACAGTCTACCTTTTTTGGGCTCTTCGCCCACTACTCTCCTAAATAAGTCCTCTGCTCTTCACAATCTGAGTGACTCATTCTCCTCCCAGCCTCCCCGGCTTCCCACCCTCCTTCACCCCACCCCCACCCCAAGCTGGTCCCCACAAAGCCCACCAGCCAGCCAGACCTTCTCAGCAAACATGGCCAGACAATCACTGTGCCAATCACTGTGCTGTGAATTACCTCTGATAGGTCTTCCAGCAGTGTCTTCAATAATCAACATTTTATTGCTGTTTGACTTCGGCTGTGGGTGTCTCCCTCATGCCAGCCTTGTCCTTCAGGACTGATCTTTTTACAGCAGTTGTCTCAACCGGGAAAGTCATTTCGTCTTAGTTTGCCTCTCTGCAAAATGGAGCCAGTAAAATCGACCCATAGGGTACGGTGGCTCTATGACTCGCGGGAGACCATCCATGATTGTTCTGGGGTGGGGGCGGGAGGAGGTAGGGTCCCCAGGACAAGAGAAGGAACTGAGAGAGCTGTGAAGGGGTCCTTCTTTATCCATTTGGATCTCTGCATTTTTAAGGGACCGTTAGCATCATACTAAAATCTAGAAAGAGCACCCGCACCACCCGCCTTTAAAAAGCCAAATACGGATTTCTTCAGCAAATGGAGGGACCCCCGACTTGCAAATTCACTACGGACTTGGGACAAGCATGCCCTTTCCCAGGGCTGGAACCACCGCAGCACATGCTGCGCAGCCTTGACTGTTTACAAAGTGCGTTTCGCTCTTAGCACCTCCACTTGGTAGAAGAGGACGCCGAGGTTCTAGGAGGCGACGTGACTTGCTCGAAGTGGCACAGGGTGCTGTCGCGCAGGGGCCCTTGGCTGCACCCTCCAAACGGGGTCTGCATCCTTGGGGGTGGGGGTGGGAAGGGGAGAAAGAGGGGGCACGCGCCCCAGGGTACCGCTAGGTCGGCTCCGGAGCCTCGGAGCGCGCGTGGGAAGGAGGTGTTGATGCCCTCTTCAGCAGCCGACCAGGGAGGGGGATGCAGCCCCCTCCCTAACTCCGGACTCTCCCAACCTCTCGGGAGCCCGTCTCCCGGCGCGGCCCCGCGGGCGCACTCGGAGGCGCGCCCGCCCCGCCCCCACCCCACGCCCCGCGCGCTCCCCGGGCCGCCGCGCGCGCGCCTCGCCGTCGCTCCCCTCCCCGCCCCTCCCGCCGCCACCCCGCCCCCGGCCGGGTACCCTCGCCGGACCCGAGAGAGAGCGCCGCCGCCATCTTAGTTGCTGCCGCTGCCTCAAGCGAAGCGCTGCCTCCGCCGAGGGGAGGGCGCCCGCGGCCCAGCGTCACGGCGGCGGCTCCTCCTCGGACCCCAGTGCTCGCCGCGGCGGCAAGCAGCCGGCTCCGGGCCGCGAGAGCCCCCCTCGGCGCCCCACGAGCGTCCCTGCCGCTCCCGCCTCGGGCCGGCCGCGGCGCCGGGAGCCGGAGCGATGCTGCGCCGCCCTGCGCCCGCGCTGGCCCCGGCCGCCTGGCTGCTGCTGGCCGGGCTGCTCTGCAGCGGCGGGGGCTGGGCCTCGCGAGGTAAGCCCCGGGGCCGGGTCAGGGCGCGGGGGCCGAGCGCCGGGACCCGGGTGAGGAAGCGAGGGGTCGGGGTCAGGCCAGCGGCTCTGGGTCGGGGCGCCGGAGGCCGTGCGCGCGCGTTGCAGGCGCCGGGGGGAAGCCCCGTTCCGTCTCGGGCGCCGCACTGGGGCCCTGGCCGCCCGCATTGCACCCGCGTCCGGGTGGTGGCTGCACGGATTAGGGGGAACGTGCGGACTGGCCGAAGGATCGGTCCGCCTTCCTCGGCAGCGCCCGCAGGCTGGGGCTGCGTTCTTGGGGAGGGATGCCGTGTGCCTGTGTTGTGTGCTCAGATGTGCATCAGGCCGGGGGTGAATGCACAATTTTTGGTGTATGCTTACATAAGAAACCACTCCCCCGCATCCCTTCCCAGATCTCGATTATCTGCGGCTGCAACCGCGGACGCGGCATCTGCGCCCCTTTCCGTCTCCTTCCAGGGTCTTATCAACGTGTTTTCAAAGGAGCAGAGGCTGAAACTTTTGGCTCCCCTCCCACCTTTTCACCCAAAGGTGAAATCGTGATGAGGTTTACGACCGTGGTCTCACCCGGTGTTAGAAATCTTCTTCTCTTCCGCCCCCGACACATTGGTGCAGTTTTTCTGACGGTAATTTACACCATACAAAAAGGAGAAACCCCTCTTTGATCTATTAGGGTCGAAATTATTTCATGGTTACTTGACAAAAAAATATTTCTTAGTGAATCGATTTGTTTTGTTGTTATTTTTTAACCTTCAACCACTTAACCTTTTAAACGTTGCACGCCTTGTGATATTGACTGATCTTGCCAACGAAAAGCTTACGCATTGCAGATATATGCTTCGGAGTGGATCTTGGAATGGTAAACATTTTTCTCGGCCTTGGAGCAAAGTAATCTAGGTGTAGTCTATAGAGAGTACTTAGATCTGTGCTTATGTTTTTTTTTTAAATAAAAATTGGAGGGAGGGAGGATTGATGGAAGGCCAGATGGAATGGTCATATTTCAATTTAGCAAGGCTTTTTTAAAAAAAATCTCATTTTCTCTTTCTGGGCATGACATATCAAGAGAAGTATGGTGTTCACAAATTAAAGGGCAGGAGAGGCAAATGCATCTTTTGTTCTATGTTCCTTTCATCACATTGAGGATGATAAACTTTGAATACTTCTTTCATTTATTTCATTTCTAACATTCTGTTGACTCTGTCAAATTCAGATCTCAGTCACTAAGTATCTAATTGCTCTCAATTTGATTTTTAAAAGTTACATCAAGCTGAGTTTGGAATGTTCTTTCTAGATGTGGGATGGAGGTCTGTAAGTTTAATATATCCAAGAAAAAATGTCAAAGTTTGCTTCTCGTGGGGAAAACCCACGCAGCTTAAAAATATGTGCTGGGATTGGATATTTGGGGAACAAGTGTATTTAGTCAGTGATAATATTTCTTATTAAAACTCCACATTTTTCTTAAGTGTGTCCACGAATCTACATTTACTGTTCATTATTGAATTAGCAATGGGCTAATTAATTAGCCTATTAGCATTGCTGAAGATTTCAGCTATCAAGTATAGTTTTTATGGTGGACTAACAGAAATGTCACATGAAAGACATTGAGGACTCGAGTCCTTTGTCATTTGCTAACTTTCTGTAAGATTTCTTGGTGGATTTTTAGTATTTAAGAATTCTTAGTCTTCAAAATAAAAGCATTTTAAACCTCAGTTATTCTGTTGTGTTGTTGGTTTTGTTTTTTGTTTTTTCTTTTTCTAGCTTACAAGTTAGAAAATGTGTTTCATGAAATGCGAATAAAATGATTTCCTTTTGAGCTATTACAAACATATTTTGTACGTAAACAGGCAATTTGTGGAGACACCTTCTGTGGGCTCTTTTTAAAAGATGATCTTTTCAGCTAATAGGTGAATTCTTAATCCTGCCAGACAGTGTGACACTGTGATCTGCTGTTGGTTCATACTCTAGCTGCCTCTAAAAACAATGGGAGGAAGATAACCTAAGCTACTGTAAGGTTTATAATATAAATTCTATTTTGACTATTCATTGTTTTATGGAGAACCCTAAATTTCACTTTAATTGTAGCTATAGTTCTCTTTAAAAAAAAAAATCAAGTAAACCAGAAAATTAGAAGAAATTTCCTTGGCATGCTCAAGGCTGCCTGCCTTCTTCTCCAGTCTGTCAATGATCAGGAAATAGAAAACTGAAATAGAGAAAATAGAAAGTTACTATGAATACTAAATAAGAACAAATGCAATCTTGTAATGGATTTCAAAGCCAAATAGATAACATGCACTGTTATTTTCCCGTTTGCTCACAGACTTCTCAGTAGAGGCTCTGCTCACCATCCTGATTGAAATTTCATCTCTCTGAACCCCTGAATCTTCCCTCCCCTGCTTCACTTGTTACTTCTCCATGGCACTTACCCCATCCTAGCATGCTCTGTTATTTACTTACTGTGTTCATTGCCTGTCTCCCCTCGCTGGAACACGTACCCCAGAGTGGCCTGTGGTGTTCACCTGTGTATACTGTCACCTGCACTCAGCGGACTCTCAGTGCTGTGTGAATGAATGTATACTCGTGTTCAGTTTAGGCACCAATGTGTTTTTACATCCTGATTTTCACCTGACATAGATGTTTCATGCAGAGAAAAGCATTAGACAGAGACTCTAAAGGAACTTGAATTCTACAACATGGATATGAGAATTCACTAGTAGATAATTTTTCAAGGATTCATTCTATTCATTGCAGTGTTGGGACATTAGATCATTAAAAGGCTTTGTAGACTGTAACTCTGTGGCTACCATGATGAGATCATGTTTCAAAAATACTGTAATTCTCACCTTTTTGGGAAAACAGTTTCTTAATTTGTTACCTTGCTTTTCAGAAGCAATTTTGAGGAAAAATAAGTTTATCATAGACTTAAATATTATACTTAATTTAATATTTTTATTGCTGAAACTAAATATAGCTCTTTCACATGATACCTGTTACTACTAAAGAAATAATATTAATGATTCTGAATGTGTTGCAATTTAAGAGTTATGACTTGGTTAACTGGAACCCTCAGTTGACTGGAACCTACCTTTTGGATGCATGCTACTTTCAGGAAAAGAAGCAGAAAACCAAGCAGTTTCCTAGAAATTCTTTTTCAAAAGAAAATTTTAAGCATTCATATCACCTGTTATGTGGGTCAGTACTATTTGATTTTTGAGCCAAAAAGAAAACAGTGAATTAAGTTTTAGGTATGAGGAATATAATCCAATAATTGGAATTTTTGTGAAATATAACATTATTTTCCTAATGAAATTGGAAAATGCTATAATTCCACGACACTAGTTTCAGGACTTGGTTAAGCTTACTAAACCAATTTTTTGTCTTTTTTGATGTGGACCACCTTCAGAGTCTTCACTGAATTTGTTGTAGTATTGTTTCTGTTCCGTGCCTTGGCCACTGTGCATGTGGGATCTTTGCTTCCTGATCAGGGATCGAATCTGCACCCCCTGCGTTGGAAGGCAAAGTCCCAACCACTGTCCTGCCAGCGAAGTCCCATTAAGCCAATTCTTGATGTTTAAAATGAGGAACCTGAGAGATGTTAAATTTCTAAGAAATGAAAAAAAGTGATTGAATTATTGTTTTCTAAGAAGGAATGATGCTAAAGCTGAAACTCCAGTACTTTGGCCACCTCATGAGAAGAGTTGACTCATTGGAAAAGACTCTGATGCTGGGAAGGATTGGGGGCAGGAGGAGAAGGGGACGACAGAGGATGAGATGGCTGGATGGCATCCCTGACTCGATGGATGTGAGTCTGAGTGAACTCCGGGAGTTGGTGATAGACAGGGAGGCCTAGCGTGCTGCGATTCATGGGGTTGCAAAGAGTCGGACACGACTGAGCAACTGAACTGAAGACAATAAAATGTAATTTTTTTGCATAGACTTTTCATTTGTAAGGTTTGAAACAGTATATTTGGTGCTTCTGAAAATCAAGAGTTATTTCTCACTTGTTCTGATTAATTGAGGTTTTAGATCATTAGGGTTTTAAAAATATACCTTGCTTTTTCTGTGGTTATGAGTTGGTAACAGCAGAGGTACTTAAGAAATGTATTTTGAAATTGAAGATACTGATTCGTGTTAAAATACAGACTTTAGTAGAGCCTCAGAAATGTAAATGGGTTCAGAGTTGGTGGAAATGACTTATGCAGTGTCATGTTCTTGCGCTGTTAAAAAACAACAAAAGCCAAACCCTCAGAAGCAACATCTTGACACCAGTAAAGGCTATCAAAGGCCAGAGTTAGGAGCCTTTTAGGCTGTGATGGTCCCCCTGCCAACACATCAGCCTGATTCGAGGGGTCGGTTTTTCCATGGAGCCTCCATCACCTAGGATTTGAGCACAGCATCCAGTTGTCCCCTATGTGATAAGTCCATTCTTCCCTATGCTTTAGGGCTATTTTTGTTCATTTTCTCCCTTAGCTGTAGGGTGATATTATTATTAGATTAAAATTTTCCACAAGATTTGTTGCTAAGGCTTTTTTTTTTTTACTTTTAAAGTTGTATGGGGTGGTGGATTCATGTCAATGTATGGCAAAACCAATACAGAATTGTAAAGTAAAATTAAAAAAAATAAATAAAGTTCTATGGGAAGATTTAGTTGTTTCAAAGTAACTGAATTTAGAACATCTTAAAAACCTGTAAGACACATCTGAAAGCAGACTTCCATTCCAGAACCCCAGTAAGAGGTATGCAGTAGCACAGTAGAGGAAGAACAGTGTTTTTCTTTTTTCACCTTTGGTCAGGCGTGAATATGTTTCGGACCATAATTCTCTCGGGACAAGAACTTCTGTCAAGTCTGCTACTCTTCAAGGCTACTTTGATCTGTACTTTCTGGAACTTACTGTCTTAGGGCAAAAGAAGACTTTTCCTGTATCCACTCTCTCTTCATTTTTAAAACAGGTTTATTTCCAATGTAGGGGCTGCGGGTTTGGTCCCTGGTTGGAGAACTTGGATCCCACATTCCTTGTGGCCAAAAACTTAACAGAAACAATACTGTAACAACTTCAATAAAAACTTGGGGAAAAAAAGCAGGTTTATTGACACGATAATATTCACCCTTTTGAAATATACAGTTTGCTGATTTTAGTATATTTACCAGTTGTGCAACCATCACCAGTATCTACTTTCAGCACGTTTTCATCATTCTAAAAAGAAGTGATGAAAGCTCTTAGCAGTCACTCCAAATTCCCCCTTTTCCCCATTCCTCCCCTCCCAGCAACCAGTAATCTACTGCCTATCTCTATTCTGGACATTTCATGTCAGTGGAATCATACAACATATGGCCTTAGCTTCTTTCAATTAGCATGATGTTTTCAGGGTTTATCCACATCATAGCGGGGATCAGTGCCTTGTGCCATCTTAAGACTGAATAATATTTACTATAGACTGAATGTATGTGTCCCTCCAAAATTCATACACTGTTGAAACCTAATCTCCAATGTGATGGTATTTTGAGGTGGGGTCTCTGGGGAAGTGATTAGGTCATGAGGCTGGGGCTCTCATGAATGGGGTCAATGCCCTTGTACAAGAGACCCCAGAAAGCTCCTTGGCCCCTTCTGGTACCGGCAGATACATCAAGAAGATGCCTGTGAACCAGGAGGTGGGCACTCACCAGACTCTGGATCTGTTGGCACCTTGATCTTGGGTTTCCCAGTCTCCAGGACTATAATAAATAAATTTCTGCTGATTATAAGCCACCCAGTCTATGATATTTTGTTACAGGGCCCAGACAGACTAAGAGAGTATTCCATACTGTATGGACAGACTACATTTTGTATATCCATTCCTCAGTTGATGGATATTGGGTTATTTTCCACCTTGTGGCTACTATGAGTAACGCTGCTGTGAACATACATGTGCAGGTTTTTGTGTGGACATATATTTTCAGTTCTCTTGGGTGTATAACTGGAGTGGAATTACTGAGTTTTTTAACTCTGTGTTTACCATTTTGAGGAACTACCAAACTGTTTTCCAGAGTTGCCACACCATTCTACATTCAGTCCTGACCCCTGTAATCACTCCCAGGAGTGTCTTTCTAAGGAGATACATATCTCACAATTGTCTCAGGGTTTTATTATGATAGTTTTAAGTTGCTGAGTTTTTTCTCTTCTGCTCAGGATAAATTGGCATTTTATCCAACCAGCTCCTTCCTTCTCTCCCTCCATCTCCCATATCATTCTGGTCCTCTGCACTCAAGGAGAAAAAAAGTGAAAGTGTCAGTTGCTCAGTCTTGTCCAACTCTTTGCAACCCCATGGACTGTAGTCTGCCAGGCTTCTCTGTCCATGGATTCTCCAGGCAGGAATACTGGAGTAGGCAGCCATTTCCTTCTCCAGGGGATCTTCACGGTCCCAGGGATCAAACCCAGATCTCCTGGATTGCAGGCAGATTCTCTACCATCTGAGCTACCAGCATGCAGGAACTCAAGTAGCCATCTCTATAAGACAGATGATTCTTCACACGTCCCTGAAAATTGATCATCCGGCCTAAGCACTCACTGGCTCACAAAGCACCTGTTTTCTTCAAAGCACTGTTTGATACTTCAATCAACTTTCCTTAGGACAAAATCTCACCAGTTCTTGAAGCCTCTGCAGACACCCAGACTGAGAGCAAATGTAACCTAGTATCCATGCCCCAAGCTGCCCCCCACAGGCTCCCTAAGCTAGCCCCGCCCCCCCACCGCCCCCCCCCCCCTGCCATTTCTGCCTGTGATCTGAGAAATAAGCTAGTAGAATACAGTGCTGCCGACCCAGTGATGGGGGACACCCTGTCACAAGCAGAGTAGATAGCTAGGGCTGGGCTTTATGAAAGGAATTCTTAAACTGGGACTAGTTTAGAAAATGAGATTTCTTCATTCGTTACCTTTTCATTGCCTAGATTTGATTGCCTAGAAAGTACTGTTAAAGTAAACTAGTTTGGTCCTTTGATTTATTCTTTAAACTATTCATGATTTACCTAGTCTTCAATGATAGTATAAAACACTTAGAAATATCTTTAGATTGAAAGTGAATTTTAAAACAGTAAAAATGAATGTCATTTTTCTCTAATACTTAATGTATAGTGAAGATGCATTTATTCTGAGCTCTTCCTAAATCTTAGAAGTATTAATAGAGTGCTTTCATTTTAAGAACTGCCAAGAAAAAAAAATTGAAGGTCATAAACTTAAATTGTAGATAGGGTAAAACTTGAGAAGGATTTGCATGAGGTTGTCTATTAAGTGGCTTTTAAAGAGCAAAATGTATTCCATCTGAAAGGCAGAATCCAGTCACATTTAATTTTGCATATTTAAGATGTAGTTAATGATGAATATTGATGGGACCAGCTGCGTAATCGAAATGTGGGGCTCCTTTGTTCAAACACTATTAGGAGTTCTAAGATGGCAGCAGAGCATTAAACCAAGTGTGGGGCCCAGCATGCCCAGGAACCTGGTCCTATGTATTGATAGACTTAATATGGCCAGGGTATTCATTGAATGTGGTCCTGAAACTGAGATTTTAGCCAGAGCCCTTGGTCCTCTGGACACCCTCTCAGATGAAGCCCCACCCCTCCTGGGTGGCACCTCCCCACTGGTGGCCCACCCTCACGCCCCCACTGAAGACGTTTATTCCCTGGTGGCCTCGGGGTGGAGGCTGCACACTCTGCCACGCCCCTCAGCACCTGGCGAAGGGCAGACTATGCTTGGTTCACAGAGCTCATTGGAGGTAGACGCTAATTGAGGAATAGGGCCGCTTTTGATTTGCAGGATTAAAGCCCTTTGCGTCAAGCAGATTATGTTTACCTTGAAAAAGCCATGACTAATTCATGCCAGTTTCCTATTACTCATGGAATTAGTAGCAAGGATAACAGAAATAATTAAAATTCTTGGATAATCCCTAATCTTTTTCTCTTTTGCCTTGTGTTTCAAATGTTTATCAGAGTGGCTGGTAAAGAGCAGAATGCACTGGCTTGAATTTAATTTTCTCCCCAAGCCGCTTTCACTTTGGACCACTATTACAGAGAACGGTGGGGATGCTGAGAGGTGGGCAGTGGCCATTCCCAGCCTTTGAGCACCTCCTCTGCTAGTGCTGGGTTAATGGGAGGGTCCCTTGATAATCTATCAGCCTGAATTATAAAGCCCCAAACTGGCAGTGTTCTGATCTTGCTTCTGAGTTGTTTGTAAATATCCATTAATGTCTACCCATGATTCCTGAATACAGCACTTTTATTTGGCAGGGGTTTTCAAAAGTCCATGCCCAAGTGTATGAAGCCTCCTCCTGCCTAATTAAAAGAAGCAGTTTACAAGTATTTTAGAAACATTCAAAGCCTAGAATGGAAAATGAGTTAAATGCTTTTTCATATGAAAGCTGACGTTTTAAAAACCTTTTCTATTTGGAGGAAAATGTACCAGTGGAATAATTTAATAACATAGTCTCGCCTTTCCCCTAATGGTGACTTCAATTAATAATACCTGCAATATTAATACTTGTTTGATGAAATGTTTTAGAAAGGTCATAAATGCCAGTAATTAATATATATTTATTTATTCATTTGATAGAGTTTAGTAACCCCATTTTTTCTAGAGTTAGTCCTTTCTGAGTATTGAAAGGTTTGCTGTGTTTATTACTATTTTAAAGAAGCAATGCATAAGGCAAGTATGTCTTCATTGCATTTTTTTCTTTTCTATTAAAATGGTGTTTGCTTACATGGTTTTCAGTGTTGATGAACAGAGTGAAGCCAGGGGCAATGAGAAAGCAAACTCGGCCACTCAGGCTAGGTTTTAGTTGTTTAAGCCTGAAGGGAGAAGGCTAAATGTTTCCTGAAGTTTCTGTTTTGTCTGAAAACTTAACTCAGGGGTGTAGGAGAGCCGACAGGTATTTGGGGCCAAAGCTTTGCCTTGGAGCAGAGCAGTCCTGACTGTACTTGCTCATCTTTGGAAACCCAGGTACAGACAGGGTAACGGAGGCAGGCCAGTGCAGCGGGCAGTGGTGGAACCCTGCCATCTGAGGAAACCCCCATTGGTGGCCGACAAAAGTTAACCTGTGTCTAACCGGTCAGAGTTAGGTCTTGTCTATCCAAACTCTCAGGCACGTTTTACTTCTCCGAAAGTGGATTGTCTGGGTCTGCTGAACTCAGCCCAGGTGAGGCTCCTTGTCTACCTACCCCCACCCCCAGCTCCGTGCTGTCTTCTAGTGCCTGTTTTTTGGCTGCCTTCACCCAGCTTTGTCTTGATGTATTGTTTCCTGGGATCCATTTCTGATTCCCAGATAACCTGAAAAAGCAAGTCATATTGCTTTATTCAGTTCAGTTCAGTCGTTCAGTCGTGTCCGACTCTTTGCGACCCCATGAACCGCAGCACGCCAGGCCTCCCTGTCCGTCACCACCTCCTGGAGTTTACTCAAACTCATGTCCATTGAGTCGGTGCTCCTTTATTAGGAATACAGATTGGAATTTGGATTATGTTTTTCCATGGATACATCATTACAGACTGCTTAAAACTCCAAAAGTGATGGTCAGAAACCGGTTTAATCTGGAATGAGTGAAAATCAAGCAAATTTGCAGTAACACGCATCACACACATTCCCCATTATAATATGTTATATGTTACAATATTAATCATTAATCAACAGTGAAGTGCTAGTTCATGTTTTGTGGTACACATCTTAAGGTTGTAGAGTAGCTTCAGAGAATGTGAGACATGTTGGCTCAGGCCTGGATGGAAGAGCCCAGAAGGAAGAGAAAGGTCAAGAAGGACAGAGGAGCCTGAGGATCCGAGTGAGAGGAAAGGGAGGGAGTGTGGCCTGTTCACCGTGGTCCTGAAAAGAAAGAGAGGCAGCAGAAGGGAGGAGAGGCAGGCTGCCAGCAGCCCCCCGGGACCAGGTGGCAGCCCTGCCTGGGTGGCTGGGGTGCAGGACCCTCGGGTGGTGTGTCAGCCACGTGGGGAACGCCTGTTTGTGCAGGTCATTTTCTCAGGAGAGTACTTCCTGGTGTGTGTCATTTGCTCCGATGTACTGAATGTTTTCATCAAAGAAAATTTTACTTAAGAATTGCTATTCAAGGGACTTCCCTGGTGGTTCAGTGGTAAAGATGCCACACTTCTGAGCCATGGTGTGTGGAATCCATCCCGGGTCAGGGAACTAAGATCCCACATGCTGTGGCAAGGTCAAAAAAAAAAAAAAGGGAAAAAAGTGCTATTGAAAACTTTTCTTGAATTTTCCAGGTTCCTGAATCTATATGAATTAAACTTACTCCTTCATAAAATTATTTTACTAAAGCAAATGTAAAAAAAATGTGCTTAACATAACTCCCCAGATTCTCAATTGGAGTTTTTAGGTGTCATTTCTGGAGGTCATCCCTTCTGAATAATGGTGACTTCTGACAGTAAATGCTAAAGGATGGGCTTCCTCCTTGAATTGTTACGTAGGATAAGTTGATCTCTGAGGCAGCGTTTCCCTAAGGATGGTATATGGATAGGTGTTAAGTGAGTGAATGTTAGTCGCTCAGTCATGACTGACTGTTTTTGACCCCATGAACTAGCCAGTCAGGCTCTTCTGTCCACGGAAGTCTCCAGGCAAGAATACTAGAGCGGGTTGCCACTTCCTTCTTCAGGGGATCTTCCGACCCAGGGATCAAATCTGGATCTTCCACACTGCAGGCAGATTTACCTTCTGAGCCACCAGGGAAGTCAGAGGGTCTGTTGGTCCCCTAAGTTTGGGACATGCAGGTAAACACGTTCCATTACTGTGTGACTTCTTGGAACTTTCAGTATCATCATGTGTGGTGAAGAATTACTGAGCCCAGGTGTAATCAACATTTGTTCAACTGAGTAGAACACAAACTCTTCTGGAGCCTGTTGTAGCCCTGGTATTGCCTGGTACACACTCTGGGAGATGCTGCTCCACATTCTACCCCCACCCCCGACCCCCGTAATACAATTTAGGACAAAAAAATGACCTGAAATACTACCTTTGTGAGATCCTTAGTCTTAACACTTCTGTGTCTATCTCTAGATTTTTTTCTTCCTCTTATAGAAAATTTTCTACGTAAGTCAGAATTGTAAAGAAATGAGTTGATTTTATACAGCGTATTTTATAACTTTCTCAGTGTAATTCATTAAACACTTGTCTCAGGTATGGTGGGTCTAATAGTCCATTAGCAGGCTGTGGTAGGATCTATTTAACTAGTCCTTTAGGATTTCCAGACTGTTTGGGCTCAGGAGCCTCATGCTCTCAAAAATTATTGAGGACCTCCAAGAACTTGTGTTTATGTGGGTTTTATCTCTCAGTATTCACTCTATCAGAAATTAAACTGAGAACCTCTTAATATTAAAATATTTAATTGTTAATTTATTTAAAATAGCAGTAACAGCCCATTAGATGGTAACAACATATTTTTGATAAAAAAATACCTGCATATTCCCTGATAGTCCAGTGGATAGGACTCTGCTGCCACTGCAGGGGCCATGGGTTTGATCCCTGGTTGGGGAAATATTGCAATCCCCAAATGCTGCATAGAGTGGCCCAAAGAAACAATAAAAGACAAAAACAAAAACCCTCCATATTTCAAAACAAAAAGCAATTTACTAGGAAGACTGGTACTGCTTTATATTTTTGTTAATCCCTTGCCATGGGTTTAAGAGAAGGCAGGGGGATTCTACATTCAACTTGTTGCTGTCTGTTGTTTGGTTGAAGTATGTGAAGAAAATTTGGCCTCACGAGACATGTAGGGAGACTTTGTGAGGAGACCCTTAAAGGGTCTTGGGGACCCCCTCCCCCAATAGGAGTCTACCCACCAAGTTCTGTTATTGGTGCCCTGGGGCAGTGGTTGATGTCGAAATGCAGCTGGGGACTGTGTCACCAGAACTCTGCTTCTAAGTAATAGTTGAAGCAGCAAAGCAAAGCTTGCAAGTGATTTACTTAAAAAGGGAGAGAAATTAGGGTTAATTCACTTATTCCTGTAATTATTTGTTGTTGTTTAGTTGCTAAGTCATGTCTGACTCTTTTGGGACCCCGTGGACTGTAGGCCGCCAGGCTCCTCTGTCCGTGGGATTTCCCAGGCAACTGGAGTGGGTTGTCATTTCCTTCTCCATCCTGTAATCATATCTTCCTCTTATTTACATTGTCACTTGCTTTCTTGACTGGGAAAGACGGGACTTAATGGCCCTCATAGACTGGCTTTGCCTATTGTTGCAGCACGTTCTGCTGCCAAAGAGGGACCCTTACAAGTACGCAGTCAGTGCCCTCCGTTTATCAGTCCAGCTCTCTCGTGTTTATGGATTATTCCTTTGGTTTTCTTTTTAAGTTCACTGTGGGACACATTTTTAATGAGGGAGAAGGCAAGAATAGGTGACAAAGTATGAGTACATGTTAAAAATCAGATTTATTTGGATTTTTCTTTGGTAGTGTATAATTACTCAATGTTTTCTAGACGAAATCTGGGGAAAACTTGTCTTTTTTTAAAAAAAAAAAGTTTCAATACTTACACTGAAAGGTTAATGTCTTTGTTTTTCCTTTCAATATGGGCCTTTTGAGACTTTAAAATGACTGATAGCATTGTAAAAATGTTTTTGTAACTACCACAATAAAAGAAGCCTGTTCGCTTTACTTTCCTGAAAAATCTTTTGGGGTGTCCTCAGGATCTGGAGTAAGCTGTGCATGGGCGTGTACATGTTCTGTTTGTCTGGGTGGGGAATGACTGTTTGTTTGTTTGTTTGTTTGTTTTGGCATTTTCCTCAGATGGCCAGTGAGCTAGTTCTCAGCTAGTCTACATTCCATAAATTCGATTTCCCCTTGAGAGGTCATCTAATCCTTTTTCCCCATTTATGATAAAGTCCTTTACTTTTGAAATCTCGTAATTTGTCATCACACTTAAATAACTGGTTACCTGAATATCATTGTCTTAGAACATTAAGTATTTGTATTTTTAAACCACTAAATTAAAAAAAAAGCTCCTTATCTGTCTAAAAAATCACTTTCTGAATTAATATGGCTAGAATTCTAGAAAGGAAGTGGTTTTAGAAATCATTTTAGTTCAGTCAGCCCATTTACCCATAGAGGAAACAAGTGACGTTGTTATTGTTGTCAGTATAATCTTTTTATAGCTCAGAATGTGAAAAGTAGGAAACATAGTGGAGACCAGTCAAGAGTATCTTTAACCCCGTTCCTTTCTGTAATAAATAATATTCAGGAAGCATACATCTGGGTGACTTGTTAGGAACTTTTCACGTGCAGTTGAGTCAGGGAACATGATGAAATTGGATTGTTAAAAATTCTGAAGGAAGGTACATTGTATTGACATAAAGTTATACTCTTAAATTCTGTAGTGCTTGTTTATATGTGACTATCTCAGAAGTCTTTTTTTTGGAGTTGACAAGAGCTTTAGAAATGGTGTTGTGAAACCTTGGATGTAATGCTCTCTGAGCACTGTTGTTAGTTGGCCAGCCCACACTGGAAGTCATCTAATCAGAGAGCGTCTCCCATTTTGGAGGGCGGTTTTCACTGTCAGAAAGCCCTTGGTCTTGGGGCTTCCCTGGTGGCTCAGTGGTGAAGAACCCACCTGCCAATGCAGGAGACGTGGGTTCGACCCCTGAGTTAGGAAGATCCCCTGGAAAAGGAAATGGGCAATCCACTCCAGTATTCTTGCTTGGGAGATCCCATGGACAGAGGAGCCTGGCAAGCTACAGTCCAAATGGTCGAAAAAGAGTTGGACACAACTTAGCAACTAAGTTGGACACGACTTAGCTACTGGGGTTTCCCTGGTAGCTCAGCTGGTAAAGAATCTGCCTGCAATGCAGGAACCCAGCTTCGATTCCTGGGTTGGGAAGATCCACTGGAGAAGGAATAGGCTACCCACTCCAGTATTTTTGGGCTTTCCTGGTGGCTTGGCTGGTAAAGAATCTGCCTGCAATGTGGGAGACCTGGGTTCAATCCCTGGGTTGGGAAGATCCCCTGGAGAAGGGAACAATTACCCACTCCAGTATACTGCTGGCCTAGAGAATTCCTAGAGAATTTGCAGTAGCAAAGAGTCATACACAACTGAGCGACTTTCACTTTCTTTCATTAGTGGCTGAACAACAACCTTGATCTCAGCTCTGCCTCTTCCTCTCCACAGAAGTGCTGGCCCTCTGTAAGTGCCATGAAATAGAGAAGAACATGGACTCTGTAGCCAGATTCCTGGGTTCACATCCCAGCTCTGCTGCTTGCTTTTTGGGTGCTCACCAACAGCTTCCATAACCTCTCTGTGGCTCAGTTTTTCCCTCTGAGAAAGGCAATAATAGTATCTACCTTACAGGGTTGTTAGCCTTAACACGTGTCTTGACTGTATCTGTGTTCATTGTTTGCTTCAGAGCCCCTCTAACTCGTCTCTGCCCACGGTACCTTGGTGCCTCAGTGATCTTTTCACAGAGCCAAAAGAAATGCCCAACAATTCTTTTTAATTAGCTTAGGTCCAATCAGGTTAATATTTACATCCCAGCATCTTAATATTTATATCCTAACAGCATAGTAGCAGTTTGAAAAAAGTACAGAGAAATTGAAAAAAAATATATAATAATACTTTTAATTCATCTTAAAATAATTCCAAGAACTTACTAATGGACTGGGTGCTCCTGTTGAGCAGGGCCCAGCTTCTCAAAGCTGGAGTGTGATCGGACACTGATGCCCTCTTCTCTGTTCCATATTAATTTTCCCAGGACACTTCTTTGGATCACAGCAACTGCTGAAAACTCAGCCTTGCAAAACTATGACACCATCAAAAGGAATGCAGTGCAGTCTGCTGTTGAGCTATGAACTGCCCCAAACTTGCAGCTGGTCTGGGCTTCCCTGGTGGCTTGGACGGTAAAAAAATCTGTTCACAATGCGGGAGACCTAGGTTTGATCCCTGGGTTGGGAAGATCCCATGGAGGAGGGCATGGCAACCCACTCCAGTATTCTTGCCTGGAGAATCCCATGGACAGAGGAGCCTGGCGGACTGCAGTCCATGGGATTGCAAAGAGTTGGACACGACTGAGCAACTAAGCACAGCAGAGCAGCAGCTTGTCTCTACCTGACTTAAAGTGTCACTCATTTCCCTCAAATTTAAAATATCCTGCGTCTCCCTTGTAGTTTACAGGGACTCTCTGGTGCATACATTTAGGAAATATGGATCTACTTAGAAAGGGAGAATCAAATAAATGTTAAGATGCTTTGCGAATCCATTGCATTCAAAAAAGAAAGAAATTAATAAACTTTTTTTAGATCAGTTTTAAGTTCACAGCAAAATTGAATGCAAAGTATAGAGAATTTCCATATGCCCCCACCCAACACATGCATGCTTTCCCCCAGTATTGCTATTCAGTTGAAGAACTTTGATATGTCCTTGCCAGGTCCAGAGTTTCAGGTCCACACTTGTGTGCTCCATGGTTCTGACAAATGCCTAGTGACAGGTCTCTGCCATTGTACTATCATACAGAGTACTTTCATTGTCCTCAGTCTGTGTGCTCATCTGTTCATTCCTCCTGCCCCCGAACTCCTAGCAACCAGCCACTCATTTTTCTACTTCTCTATAGTTTTTTTTTAAAATTAAAATTTTGTTTTAAATTTTAAAAATTATTTATTTGGCTGTGCCAGGTCTTAGTTGCGGCTCATGGGATTTATTAATAGTTCCTTGTCCAGGGATCGAACCCAAGCCCCCTGCCTTAGGAGCTCGGAGTCTTAGCCACTGGACTGCCAAGGAAGTCGCTCAACATAATGTTTTAAAGTGTGTAGTTCAGTGGCATTTAGTATATTCACAGTGGAGTTCAGCCACTGCCTCTGGGTAGTTCCAAAACATTTCACTACCCAAAAGGAAACCACATACCCTTTAAACAGTGGCTCCCTCCCCTTCTCCCCCAAGTCCCTAGCAACCGCTTCTGTGCTTTCTGTGGATTTAATTATTTTGAATGTTTCATGTAAGTGGAGTCATATAGTATGAGACCTTTTATGTATGACTTCTTTCACTTAATGTTTTTGACATTTGTTCCCATTGCAGCATATATCAGTACTTCATTCCTTTTTTTGTCCAAGTAGTATTCCAGTATATGTATATAGCACATTTTATTTATCCATTCATCTGTTGATGGACATTTTGGGTTGTTGGCAGCTGTCAGCTGTCGTGAATAGTGCTGCTATGAATATTCACATATGGGTAATTGTTTGAGTATATATTTAAGTTTTAAATTCTTCGGGGTATATACCTAGGAGTGGAATTACTAGGTCATACAGTAATCCTATGTTTAATTTATTGAGGAACTCCCAAACCAGTGGCTGAACCATTCTGCATCCCCACCCACAAAGGGAGTTACCATCCCTTCTTCTTTCCTTCCCTCCCCACACCGGCTTTTTATGTACCAGCTTGTTTCTGCCAGCCTGCGTGGTTACTTTCTCTTTGGGTGCTCCCTGGTGTAGACACCACCTTTCAGATGGGGCAGAAGGTTTAATAGAGTTCCACACAACAGGAGTGGAGTTCGAGTGGCATGTGGCCACTATCCTTTGTCTAAGCTTCTTGGCTTTCCCTTCATACCAGTTTATTAACCCCAGGAACCTCCACATTGGTCCTGAAATGTAACCAGATGCTGTGCACTGATGCTGGTGTTCACATTCGTCTCCACTGTATTTCTTCTTTCTGCACATGATCTGCCTCTCCACACTGTCAGGTAATTTTGAATCCTGACTTCACGTTTCTGAGTGTCCATTCTAGCTTCTTGTCATTCTCCACTTTGATACGGAGGAAGAAGAGCACTAACTGAGAATGAGCCTTCGAAGGGTTACCAGAGTCTGGTCCAGGTTTCTGGAGTGCATTTCTTCAGTGACCTTTTGGGGTGGTGGGATGGTCCACCCACTTTTATTTCTATCCAATTTCCACTTTTCCATCTTGTTCTCAGTCATGAGGAAATGAGGAACGGTCTCGTTAAATACTTTTCAAGGTTTAATATATTATTTTTAGAGCTTCACATGCCTCGTAGTTAAGTAAAATTTTTATCAAGGCACTTCATAACTTGAAACTGATGTTACTTTTCCAGCTTTCTTGTGACTTTCCTAATAACTCTCAAAAGAGAAAATGTTTATTTAATATCTGTTCTTGTGAATAATGTCACCAGCTATTTGTGATTTTCTTTTCTTCTCTAAAGGCATAGAAACCAATCTAGAGTTTTGCCCAGGGTCATTGCAGACTTACTGAAATACAGCCAAAAATGTTCATTTTCTTCCAGTTCTTGAACCAGATACCATATTCTTCACAGATTCCTTAAAGATTGGCCACAGTGTATGTTCACAACTTTTTATTTTCTCTGCAGTTCTGTGTTTTCAATGCCCTGGGGTTTGAAACACCTAGAATAACTTATGGGAATCTACGTCCTTGTTTTGTTCCTTCATGTCTTCCCCAGTCTTGGACTTCATCTCATCATTATGTTGAGTCTGCTTTCCTTAACATAAATGTGCTTCTAGAGAGACTCATTGGCAAAATAAGATTGAGCTGTTCCATATTCTGTGTTGATCACAAAACCTTTAGGTTTATTTTATTTTTCTGGCCATGTTGCGTTGTATGTGTGATCTCAGTTTTTTGACCAGGGATTGAACTTGTGCCCCCTGCAGTGGAAGCCTCGAGTCTTAACCATTGGACTGCCAGGGAAGTCCCTATATTTTAAATAACGTAAAACTTCTATGTAAAAACAGTTATCCCCCCCAATCAGCTATCTCAGGTTTATTAGACAATTCCAGTCAAGTTACGACAGAACTTTGCGTAATAGCTGTTAAGAACATAGCGTTAATAGTGAATGTCACAAAGTCTTGAACACTCTGTGGCCTTTTCTGAACTATATATGATAAAGTTTTCCATTGTATATGAAGGTCAGGAGACTAAAAAAGCACACAGAACTTGGAAACTACCACTGGACTATTATGTTATGATTCAGGACAGCGCCCTGTCCTGTTTTAATTCAAGACAAGTGTGATGATGATAAAAAAGAAAGAAAAGGGCAAACCCAGCCTGTATTTCCTGATAACATTGCAGAATAGGAAATTTAAGGAATTCATGGCAGGTGCTTTTTTGCACAACTAGATTCCTGATTGACTTGCATTGTAAGAGTAAACTGAGAAATGGATGTGTACATATCAGTGACTTGAAATGCTCTAAGAGTGGTTTGGCAGTAGATTTGTTCCCGTCATTCTATCTGTCTAATTCTGTAGGAAACTGCATAAAAATACATGTACTCTGAATAATTTCCATGCACGTAAGATATGAACTGAGAGGCGTTCAAGGGCTCTGTTCCAAAAATATTTTCTTCAACAACCTGGCAGGGTGCCTGCGTTTCTTACCTTCATTTCTACTTTCATGTTAAATCATTGAAATAAATATGTTGCAAAATGCAGTTGTGAGTATCTGGTCATTATCCTTCATTTGCACCCAGCTCAAATTGGTTTGTCAGACTAGTCCTAGAAGGGTTGTGAAAGGTGGAAAGTTAGAGCAGGTAAGTGTGGATTTGGTACAAATGAAGATGAAAATCTGGAAACACTCTGATGGGGTGGGGATGGGGTGAGGCAGATGAGTATGTTGGCAGCACTGCATGTACAGAAAGGCGGTGGGGTGACCTGAAAATCAATGCATGGCCTTGCCGTACATCTCATTTCAGGGAATAGAGTCAAGCATGAAATGCTTTTGCTTAAAGAGGGCTCTTGTGCTGAAACAAAAGCAGCGGCTGTAGTTGGTGCCAGTTACAAGTATCCTAGAAGAATGAAGCCGAAGACAGATGTCTCGAAAAATGGCTTTCTGGGGATAGTGGTGAAGGTGGTGGGGGGCGTGGTGTGTAACAGAGAGCAAGAAAGCATTTGAGAGCACAAGTGAGAATTGCCCAGTTTCCCTTAAAGAGAACTCTGCCAGTGCCTCTTCATGAATTTCGCGTGATATGTCTATTCATTGTTGGGGAGCACAGCAGAACTTCTGGGCGAATGTCTGGTTCCAACCTGCCTGGCTCCTGGTCAGCCCAGGAGACCAGGTCTAGAAGGTTCTGCCCCACACCCCAGTTACAGAGCACTGCTATAGTATGTGAATTCAGTGTATTCTTTGCCCTCTGTGGTTTGGGCTCCCCTCTTCTGGTAGGATGCTAATTTTAATAAGCTCCTCCAGTTTCCCACCTCTTCTTTGCCTCACAAGGCTGCATTCTGAGATATCTCAGTATTCATGCACAGACAGCCACTACCAGAGAAAAGAGAGCACAAGGAAAGCTCAGAGGGCCCCCTCAACCTAACCTGAGTGCCCACCATGTTGGTCAGAGAAGATCCCTAGGCTTCCCTGGGGATGTCAGCCTGCAGACCACCCTCATGCATCACTGTGGGGTCTTGTGGGACTGGGGCCAGGTGCCTCCTCTGTTCCCAGGGAGGCTATAGCTGAGGAGAGGGCTCCCAGCACAGGGGCCAGGTGGTTGTGGAGTGTTCATGACCAGGTCCCTAGAGGAATCCTGTGAGCCTGGAGCACTGCCTTGTCCCTTCCCAGTGCAAACCCTGAGGGAGACCCCGCCCCTGCTTCCCAGAAGTTTAGACTGTCTGCCCTGTGCTCCTCGCCCATCACCTAGAACTTCTGGAGGAGCTGGGCAGGGCCTTTCGCTGTTGGAAGCCATGCTGCAGCTGGACATGAGGCTCCCACACTGGAGTGGCTGCTGCCTCACATTTGTGACATTCACAAGAGGTTCTCAGTTACCACGTGAGAGAGCATCCATGGAGCTCAGGACACTAACCGTGGAACACAGGCATTACAGTTAGACTTGCTAATTATTACTTGGGAGAGTTAAATACAACTTACTGTGGAAGTTTGAGCGTTAAAAAAATGAGATAATGGATAACTGAAGGGTAGGTAGCCTCTTTATTAAAAAAAATTTTTTTAAGGTTTTTTTTTTTAAATATTTATTTATTTTTCTGCACTGGGTCTTAGTTGCAGCATGTGGGATCGATAGTTGCAGCATGCAAACTGTTAGTGGCAGCCTGTGGGATCTAGTTCCCTGACCAGGGATCAAACCTGGGCCCCCTGCATTGGGAGTGTGGAGTCTTAGCCACTGGACTACCAGGAAAGTCCTTCAGTAGCCTCCTTAAATGTTAAAAAAAATTTTTATTAGAGGCTACTTTAAAATGTCCGCATCTTCCTGATAGTGAATGAAATATGCTAAATAACTCCCTGTGTGACTTTGGATCACTACTTATACTAAGCTGTGGATGGCACAAGTAGATTGTCACAGACTCACCTGTAGTGCAGACCTGGAACTTGTTTGAAGGAAAGAAGGAGATCGTTATTCTATTGCTTGTGGATCCATCTGCTTACCCACCCACTCAGTTGCCTTTGCATCTTTCTGCTAACAGTGAAGTTAAGAATATTTACTTAAGTAACCTCCTGACTAGTGTAACGAAGATGCCCTTCTATAAAATTAATTAGGGGGACAAGATGGAAGCAGTCCTCTTGGAAGTTATTTTTAAAGTTATTCTCAATAAATGTATAAGGCTTCTATGTTTATCAGTTGGACTCCTCACCATTATTCAAAGCAGACTATCTTTTCAGCTTCAAATTAACTTCTTTGTTGCCTTCAGCCTTTCTGTGTCATTAACCTTTACATACTTTAAAAATGCAGCAACAGTATCTTTCCTAATTTGTTATTTCTTCCCTGGCTCTCTCCCAGGGTCAATGGGGAAGTCTCCATGAACTGGTAAGATGTTGCTATGGAAGACCATGAAATACAAGTACAATTTGAGAACCACATGCATATAAGAAACGTAATTTTACAGTTCGATTTCCAGTTACATTGAGGTGCAAGGGGAAGATGCCAAGTTTCTGAGGGCCAGCTAATAGAGATTTCACTCAGTTTGGGAATAGTGATTCTTACCTGGACTGGTGTCAGTGGGCATTTGAGGCCCCTGAAACCTCTTGCCGTGTGTCGTGTGTTTTCACATTTGACAATCTCAGTGTGTGTGCTGTGTGCTTGGTTGCTCAGTTATGTCCAACTCTTTGCGACGCTTTGACTGTAGCCCACCAGGCTCCTCTGTCCATGGGTGTTCTCCAGGCAAGAATACTGGAGTGGATTGCCATGCCCTCCTCCAGGGGATCTTCCCAACCCAGAGATTGAACCCTGGTTTCCCACATTGCAGATGGGTTCTTTACCATCTAAGCCACCAGGGAAGCCCTAAATAAATACCACAAATACAAAATAAAAGTCCTCAATACAACAGCAGCAAATCAAATCCAGTGATATACAAAAAGAATTTTACACCATGACCAAATGGGATTTATTCTATATGCACAAGGCTGTTTCATCATTAAAAAAAATCAGTAACCATCATATTAGCCGGTTAAAATTCATAAAATCACATGGGCGTATCAGTTAATGCAGCAATAGCATTTGACAGAATCCCACACCCATTCATGATAGAAACTCCAGCAAGTTAGGGATAGAGGGGAGCTCTCTGAACCTGATAAAGAACATCTACAAAAAGCCTACTTAATAAACATGATCGATGATGAAACAAAAATTGGGATGTTGTGGAAACCATTAAAGCATTATTGTTTAAGGGTGATCAAAGTACAGTTCACAGTGACACAGAGAGGTGTACCAAGCCAAATTATTTGATACACCAAAACAAATAAGTTTGAATCCTGACTGGATATTTGACATTAATTACTGTGAATTTTTAGATGATAGTGCCATTATGGTTAGTTTCCAAAAGAATCATTATCTTTTAGAGATACATGTTGAAGTATTGAAGGATGTCTGGGATTCATTTCAGAATATTTGAAATTTGTGGTAGGAATGGGAATGTGTAAATCCAGCAAGATTGGCACTGTGTTGGTAATTGTAGTGGTTGAATCGTGGGACCATGGGACTCATTATTCTAGTCTGTCTTTTATATCTTATATAAAACGATTAAATCACCTGATGTAGAACTTGTTTGTTCTCACCCATTACGATGATTACTGTCAAAAACCAGAAAGTAACAAGTGGCGGTGAGGATGTGGAGAAATTGGAACCCTGTGCACTGTTGGTGGGAATGTAAAATGGTGCAGCTGCACTTCCTCAGAAAATTAAAAGTAGAGTTACTCTATGATTCACTTCACAGTATGTAGCCTAAAGAATTGAAAGCAGGGTCTTGAGAAGGTATGTGTACATGTTCATGACAGCATTCTTCATAGTAGCTGAAAGATAGCAGCAACCCAAGCGTCCGCTGATGGAAGAATAGATAAACAGAGTAGTATACACATGGGCTTCCCAGGTGTCTCAGTAGTAAAGAATTGCCTGCCATTGCAAGAAATGCAAGAGACACAGGTTCGATCCCTGAGTTGGGAAGATCCCCTGGAGGAAGAAATGGCAGCCCACTCCAGTATTCTTGCCTGGAGAATCCCATGGACAGAAGAGCCTGGCTGGCTACAGTCTTATGGGGTTACAAAGAGTCAGACGTGACTTAGCGTCTGAGCACATAGGCAGTATATACATACAGTGGAATACTATTCAGTCTTGAAAAGGGAGGGAGTTCTGACACATGCTGTAACTGTGAACCTTGAGGATATTATGTTAATGAAAGCAAGTCAATCATAAAAGTACCGATACGGAGGTAACTGATAGGTAAACTGATAGTTGCTGGGGGCTGGCATGAAGAGATGGAGAATCTGTTCAATGGGGACAGATTTTCAGTTTTGCAGGCTGAGAAGTGTCCTGAGTTTGAATGTATTTAATGCCATTGAGTGGTACAGTTAAAACTGGTTGAGATGGTAAATGCATATTTTATTTATAACAATTAAAAAACCTTGTTTGAAATTTGAAGGGATAATTAGAAGGGCCCCTTGCTGGGAAAAGTTGGAATAGTAGAAAGTGTGATTTTTGTTCCCTAAGAATTCCTTTGCAGAATGTGCTTAAAATTAATATTTTAATCAACCATAACACAGGCTCTTCAGGGGCAGGAGGTGTTCTCTTCACCACTGTTTCCTTAGCACTTAGAAGATTACCTGTGGCTCAGTAAAGATGAATGGATGGCCCGTGAATGGGTGGACGATGTATGCATGCATGGGTGGATGAATGATGAGTGGATGGGCAGTGGAAATGGATGGTGGATTGATGATGGATGACGGATAGATGGACTGTGGATGGATGGGGTGTGAATGGATGGATTGTGGATGGATGTTGGACAGTGGATAGGTTGATGATGGATGGACTGTGGAGAGATGGACAGATGGATTGATGGATGGATGGACAATGGAAAGAAGGAGGAGAATCAGACAGAGAAGCCCCTTTCCCTGTATCCTCCCCAGCAGTCGTCCCTCCTTAACTCTCAGTCCAGGAGGGGAACAGCTGTCCCATCTACCGTGTGCTGTGGAAGCCGAGACGCCAAACCACAGTCTTGGATCAGCCCCTTATTGTTTCTCATCTTGTCCCTGCTGCCAGCATCTTTAACTGGTTTCCCCAGCTGCATTCTTGCCCCTTCCTGTCCCCTCATCCTGAGGCTGTTAGTCTTCCCTCACCATCTCTCTCCCTTGCCTTGCCTCTGTCTCTATTGCTTCCCTCTTGGCATTTTGAACTTGGGAGAAGGGCATCCATGCTCCTCCCCTTCAACTCTTGCTTACTCTCTGGTCTCACCTCGCGACATGCATCCCGATCCTCGACACACGGAACTATGGGTGCCGCAGGCAGGTCGCCATCCTCTCCTCTTACAGGATGGCACCACCTCACACGCAGGGCTGCATGCTCATAGTAGGTGAACTTGAAATGTGAATAAACACAAGCAGTCTTTCACTGTACCATTAAAGCGATTAATTGCTTGTTTGCTCAAGGATTTGTTTTACACTGAAAGGTGATTTTAGTTTAGAAATGAACTTCAACATTGATGGTGTACACACAGTTTGTAAAGTTGACTATTTTTGAACCCCTTAAATGATTTTAACCTGGAAAACCTTGGCTTTCCTTAAGGTGGTAGGTCTAAGTGGCTTTGTGGCAGCTGGGGAGGACACTTGCCCCCAGAGGAGTCTTGGCAGAGGCTAGAGACATTTTTGGTTGTCACAGCTGCAGAGGTGCTGCCAGCATCTAGTGGATGGAGGCCAGGGATGCTGCTGAACATCCTGCGATGCACGGGATGAGCCACACCTGGAAATATCTTGTTCGGACTGACAGCCGTGCAGAGGTTGAAAACCCTTATCTAAACAATATCTAACACATACAGATTTTTCAGACATTTTATTTAACATTAAATTTATTTGGGAATTGTGATGAAGAGGCCCTTAGACCTGCCTACACAGTTTGTCTAGTGATTCTTTGAACATGTTGAGTTTTAGAAAAAAATTAAAAAGAGTAATTTAAAAACGTAGTTTTACAAAGTCAGAGGAAATCCATGTTGTATTGGCCAGAACTGTTACCAGGAATGACCTTAGCTGGAAAGGAGAGCTGTTGTTTATAAATTCCATGCACTGTTACTTTGGTTGATTAAAAGGTTTCCTCTTCTGATAAAAAGTCAGTTGTTTTTTCACTGTTGTTTCACACCGAACAGTTTCACTCTGTATAATATTCCTCTCTCTCCTTTTGCTGAGTAGAAGGGGATGAAATTACACCTGAGTCTGGGGTTGCAGGGATTCCCTTTCACTGCAGATCGTGTTCAGGGAGATGGTGACAGGAACGTTGTCATGGGAACACCTCCTGAGCCTCCTAAGCTCTGGTCCTTTTGTACTCGCTGTTACTTCTAAAGTATACCCTTTGCTTACAATTAATTTATCAACAAGTATGTGTTGGATACCCATGTGTCAGGCATAGAGTGGACCCTTCACTTAACCTCACTTGTAATCCTCAACACAAGGTTGTGAAAGGTGATCTCATTCCTTACTTAGGATGCAGAACCAGATACAGAATAGTTCCAACAATCTGCCCCTAGTTACAGAGTGAGTAAGAAACAGAACTCACTAAGTTCTGTCTGATCCCAAAGTCCCAGCTTCTTACTGTCTAAAGGGGGCTTCCCTGGTGGCTCAGTGGTAAAGAATCCACTTACAATGCAGGAGACCCAGGTTTGACCCCTGGGTTGGGAAGATTCCTGGAGAAGGAAATGGCAACCCACTCTACTGGTTGCCTGGGAAATCCCATGGTCAGAGGAGCCTGGCAGGCTACAGTCCATGGGCTTGCCAAAGAGTCAGACACAACTAAGTGACCAAACAACTGTTTGAAAAATTGAGAGAACTCATGGGTGAAGCAGAAGAGGAACACTCACTGTTAGGATGCAGAAATAGGCACAGAATAGTTAAACAATCTGCCCCCAAATCACAGCCCAGCCTCTCCTTACACACTCAGAGCCGCATGTCCATGACTGTGTTGCTAGTCCTAGAATGAGCCATATATTTTTCTACCTTTCTACCTTATATGTGTTTTAAAAACCATTTTAATTGAAGTATAGTTAATTTATGATTTTGTGTTTTAGGTGCAAAACAAAGTGATTCAGTTACACATATTTTCAGATTCTATTACAGGTTATTACAAGATACTGAATATAGTACCCTGTGCTATATGGTAGGTCATTGTTTATTTTATATATAGTAGTATGTGCCTGTTAACCCCCAAGCTCCTGATTTAACCTCCCTTTCCCCTTTGACTTCCCTGATGGCTCAGATGGTTAAGAATCTGCCCGTAATGTAGGAGACCTGGGTTCAGTCCCTGGATCAGGAAAATCCCCTGGAGAAAGGAATGGCTACCCACTCCAGTATTCTTGCCTGGAGAATTCCATGGACAGAGGAGCCTGATGGGCTACAGTTCATGGGGTTGCAAAGAGCTGGACATGACTGAGTGACTAACACTCTCCCCTTTGGCAGCCATGAGTTTGTTTTCTATGCCTGTGAGTCTGTTGCCGCTGCTGCTGCTAAGTTGCTTCAGTCGTGTCCAACTCTGTGCGACCCCACAGATGGCAGCCCACCAGGCTCCACCATCCCAGGGATTCTCCAGGCAAGAACACTGGAGTGGGTTGCCATTTCCTTCTCCAATGCATGAAAGTGAAAAGTGAAAGTGAAGTCGCTCAGTAAGTGTCCGATTCTTCGTGACCCCATGGACTACAGACTACCAGGCTCCTCTGTCCATGGGATTTTCCAGGCAAGAGTACTGGAGTGGGTTGCCATTGCCTTCTCCAGAGTCTGTTACTGTTTTATAAATAACATTTCATTTGTATAAATCTTTTAGATTCTACACATAAACGATGTCATATGACATTTGTCGTCTGATTTACTTCACTTAATACGATAATCTCTAGGTTCATCCACGTTGCTGCAAATGGCATTATTTCTTGCTTTTTATGGCCGAGTAATATTCCATTGTGTATATGTAGCACACCTTTATCCATTTACATAGCCATGGACGTTTAGGTTGCTTCCATGTCTTGGCTGTTGTAAACAGTGCTTCTGTTGGACATTAGGGTGCATGTATCTTTTCAAATTATAGTTTTGTCAGATACATGCTGAGGGAGTGGGGTTGCTGGATCATATAGCAACTTTGTTTTGAGTTCTTAAAGGAACCTTTATATGTATCTTTATTCTGATAAACTACTCTTAATCTGTTGTCTTATTAGGGCTATTCCTGGGGAAGAGGGTCTCCCCTGGTCCTTCCAGTGGGAATACTCAACTTCCTAGAGTTGACTTCAGGTATTCCCAGCTCTCTCACCAGACACAGGGTAGACTGGCACTTCCCTACCCCTGGGAGCTTTCATGGGGCTGTGTGGCTGGTTCTGGCCATGAGTCAGGAGCTGCTTGTGTCCGTTTTGGGTGGAGGGTTCAGCCCCAGGGCCCTGTCCTTCCTCTTGCGGGGGGCGTGGCCACGTTGGTGATGGGGGCTCCTCGGTCATTTTGGCCCCTGCTGGCTGATGAAGTTCCTGGCGTGCCGCATGACCCCTTCACCGCAGCCATGTCGGCTAGAATGTAGAGTATTGACACGTTTGTGTGCTCCCAGGCTTGCAACTTGATTTCCTGAGAGCCCAGCTCCTTGCAGTGTGCATGCATAGCAGGTGTTCAAGGAAGATGTCTTAGAGTCCCAGTCAGTGATGGGAAGCCAAGGGGACCTTTGATGTTAAGCTGCTTTGAAGAATCAGGGATAGTTTAAATAAGAGTGTATGACTGAGGCAGTATATTTTGATTAGGGGACTATGAATATTTCAGAATATTTAATATTTCAATATTTTTGATAAAAAATCAGGTGGGTATTTTATACTCATATAATTTATGACACCTATCTATGCATGTCATCTTTAACAACTCTAGGCAAGAATACTGGAGTGAGTTGCCATTTCCTTCTCAGGGGGATCTTCCCCGCTCGGAGAGCGAACTTGGGTCTTCTGCGTTGCAGGCCAATTCTTTAACAACTGGACTGCGAGGGAAGCCCCTATCTTTAACAAAGGGCCTGCTAACTCAGATTACATTCCCATTCCTTGGTAAGAGCTGGATTTTAAAATCAAAGCCTGTCCTGTGCCCAGCCGCTCAATCATGTCCAACTCTTTGCGACGCCATGGACTGTAGCCCACCAGGCTCCTCTGTCCATGGAATTTTCCAGGCAAGAATACTAGAGTGGGTTGCCATTTTCTACTCCAGGGGATCGTCCCAACCCACAGGGATCAAGCCCGCCTCTCCTGAGTCTCCTGCTTTGGCAGGTGGATTCTTTACCACTGAGCCATGTTGCCACCTAGTGGCAGTGTTCATTAATTGCAGATTTTTTTTGATGAATTGAGGTTAAACATTGAATCTGCAAACAAAAACATGTAACATCATTTAGGATTTACGGGAGATGCCTACAGACTCTTAAAACTAAGCCATCTGTCATTATATGTTATGATGTCAGTATCTTCCCTATATGACCAAGCTCGGTGTTCTGGAGTGAGGAGGGTCACACCTCAAACAGTGATTTCTGAAAAACAATAGATTTCTCTTTGTCACCAAAGAAGTCAGAAGGCAGTCGTTTGTGGTGCTGGGTTGATGTCAAGGCCACTGCACGAAGGCTTTGAAACCCCCTTGCCTGGGTCTGTGACTGTGTGACCTGGATAAGGGGCCATTCTTTTTAGTCCAGAGAGTTGGGATATATTGAATATAGAAAATCCGAATGAATTTTTGGCCAACCCAATGCTAGGGAGACATAAGTTTTATATTTCAGGTTAACCCTGGAGTCAACTGCTGTATTCTTTCATTTTAATTTTTCAATTAGTGGCAGTTTCTAATGATTAAAATCTTACCACAACCATAAAAACTTGCCATGTCCTAAAATGATAGGTATCTACCCCAGGAACACCCTACACTTAGAGGTTTAATCAGGTTTCCCAGGTGGCTTAGTGGTAAAGAACTTGCCTGCAGTGCAGGAGCCACAGGAGATGCAGGTTCGATCCCTGGGTCGGGAAGATCCCTTGGAGGAGGGTATGGCAACCCAACCCAGTATTCTTGCCTGGAGAATCCCATGGACAGAGTAGCCTGGCGGGCTACAGTCCATGGGGTTGCCAAGTGTGGGACACGACTGAAGCAGCTGAGCACACATGCAGTGGTTTGATCGCTAGCCTTGCTATTCTGTGATTTTGGTTAATGCTGGGCCATTCAAACTTCAGTTGGCTTTTTTTAATAGTCTAGAATGCAATGAAATGACTTGGGTAAAGACCATAAATATGGTGACCCGCTCCTGGACTTATGGCCAGTAGTCTAATGTCTTTATTTGTGATCTTTTTTTGGATGATGACAGAAACATCAATCACTTGTGTCCATCAATATTTTATAATGCACTTGAATGTGATGAAATATTAAAAATATCACTTATTAAATATTTAAAAGCTCAGTCAGTGGAACTGGCCAAATCTCTTCATTCTACTGCCAGCTTAAGTAGCAATTTAGAAATGTGAGCTATAAAATTAGAATAGTGGGGAAAAATAAAAGAGCTGGGACTATAGCTGTTCAATTATTATTCCCCTTGAACCATTAGCCATTTTCAGTTGCAGGCCTTTCCACTTAGGGTAGCCAGAAATCCATCACAGATTATCTGCAGTTTGCTTGGCTTGGTATTTTTTACTTTCTTACCAAGTAAATCCACTTAGTTTAAGTCTTAGGAGTTTTATTGACTCACATATTGGAATAGTGTTCTTCAGTTTTATTTACTGTGCTTGTAACTTTTATTAATAAAATCTTAAATGTGAAAAAAAACTGGAGTTGAATATTGCTTTCAGTAGTACATTATCAATAGTGAACTGAACTAATAGCCTCTGAGTTTTTTTTCCTTTTAGTATTTATTTATTTGGTTGAGCTGGGTCTTAGTTGCAGCATGTGAGATCTAATTCCCTGACCAGGGATCGAACCCAGGCCCCCTACATTGGGAGCGTGGAGTCTTAGCCACCAGGGAAGTTCCTAGCCTTCTGTGTTTTCAAATGAGAGATTAGTGACAAACAGTGGAGGTTTTTGGAGTGCTTTCTTTAAAATGGCCTGTTTATCTGTCTTAGATCTGTAACTCCAGCCAGTGTTCCAGCCTATCTTGTAGGACGGTTTAACAAGACCTGGAGAGGATGAGGAGTTTCAGCAGTTAGGGGAAGCATTCAACCTGGTTGCAAAGTGAGGTTGTTTTCTGTGCTCTCTGGAACCCTCTCCTCGCAAAGTCTGCAGCCAACTGTGGGACCCATGCAGAGCACCAAGCCACTTAACTCACCACTGTTCTGGGGGTTACTTCTTGTTTTTTCCTTTAACTTTTATTTTATATCTCAGTAGAGCTGATTAACAATGTTGTGATAGTTTCAGGTGAACAGCCAAGCCTCTCAGCCATACATATGCATGTATCCAATCCCCTCCTAAACTCCCTTCCCATCCAGGCTGCCACGTACTGTTGAGCAGAGTTCCCTGTGCTGTATAGTAGGTCCTTGTTGGTTATCCATTTCGAATATAATAGCACATACATGTCTGTCCCACACACCCTAACTCTCCCTTTTCCCCAGCCTTCCCCTGGGGGCCACTTCTGGAGGAGAAGGGGAGGCTGTGCCGCAGCCAGCCGAGCGCTCTTCTTTCCTAGGTCTCTGGTTCCAGGGGCAGCTGTCGTGAGAGGAGGGGCATTTTCCAGAGGCACTGTGGTTCTGGTCTCTCTGGTCTAGGTTCCCTTTCATATTATTAATAGTTATGTTCGTAATCTAACGAGAACGTACCTGTCCAGGCAGATCCCTCGATATTTTGATGTCTCCAATGTTCTTGTCTCCTTTTCCTGGAACATCCAACTGCCAGAAACAAACAATAAACATCTTCCCAATATCTAAAACACCAATACATTTTTTTTTTCAATTCTCCACACCGAAACTTTCTTCTCTATGAGAAAATTTATAAACCAGGGCACTGACTGTATTTGTACCGTCCATGGGTATATTCTCACTCACTTACTAGATAGTTCCTGAGGAATGAGATCCTAAGTCCTGGGAATAAGTAGAGAAAAAGGGTCACACCCTCCCAGAATCCCTGGTTTTGTGTGTGTATGTTTACAGGAGAATTAACAACAACTCAGCCCCTTATGGTATCCCCCAAGTGCCTGACCCTGTCCTGAGGATTTTATATGGGACGGGTTAGATCACATGGGAATCTCAGAGGTGGATGCTGTTGCTGTCCCCATTTTAAAGATGGGGAAACTGAGGCCCAGGGAAGCCAAGTAGCCTGCCCCAGGTCCTAGGCTGACTGCTTGTGGTCAGGAGGAGTAGCAGAGGAAAGAAAGAGGAAGTGGGGGTGGGGATAGAACAGCGGGCTCTATCTTAATTGGAGGGGGGAATCTTTTTTTTTTTTTTTTGGCTGCCCCGAGTCTTAGTTTTGGCACTCCAGGTCTCTGGTCGTTGTTATGGGGACTCTTTTATTTCCAGCACTCAGAGTCTTTGGCGCTGGAGGAGGGAATGCCTCGACAGAGGCCAGAGGCAAGAGACCTTGTCAGGGCATCCGAGAAGTCAAAGCTGTTTTAATTATATTAAGACATCACTTGCTTTTGCCTCATTTTATCATGAATGCACATTGGAGTTTCCTAGAGGCTGCATGATGCATCGTAATGCAGCCTGTCGGCTGCAGGAGTGAGGTGAGAACCCAGCTGTCTTCTGCTAAGCCGGGCTGTGAAAGGATTTGCAGAATGGAAAGCATTGCCAGTCTTCCTAGTAAACTCTGTTTTAAAATATATATTTATTTTCATTAACATATTGTTTTAATTCTCAGTGGCTTTGTTTTTGAAAATGAATTAATAAATATCAGTACTAACGCTTTTCTTTGGTTTTAATTTTCAGCACTGATTATTATTATTGTTACTGATAGATAGACGAGCCCTCCTAAGGCAGAGCTGTTCGGGTCCTCAGGACCTTTGGTGTAGATGGGTTCTGAGAGTGCAGGCTCTGAGCCACCCCCATGATCACAGCAGTACCCCAGCTGCTGTGGGACGAGTCAGTGCAAGAGATGGGGAGGAGGCCATTACTGGGCTTTTGTAATAGCTCTCAGTGGACAGCTTCCCTCCTAGCTCAGTCGGTAAAGCATCTGCCTGCAATACAGAAGACATGGGTTCGATTCCTGGATCAGGAAGATACTCTGGAGAAGGAAATGGCAACCCACTCCAGTATTCTTGCCTGGAGAATCCCATGGACAGAGGAACCTTGCGGGCTACAGTCCATGGGGTCGCAAGAGTCAGACATGACAGAGTGTTTCACTTCACTACTCGGTGGACAGCACAGGGGTAAGAAATGGCTACATCTGGGTTTATTTTGTGGGTGTGGAATTTTTTTTTTAATGTGGTAAAATATCCATAACATAAAATTTCCCGTCTTCACCATTTTTAAGTGTTGGAGTCAGTGGTATTGGGTTCATTCATTCATACTGTTGTGCAATCAACCGCTGGAACTCTTTTCGTCTTGCAAAACCAAAACCCTGTATACCCTTTAGCCAACTCCCTGTGGGTCTGGGTTTGCTTTGAAAGTGAAGGCAGGGAACTTGCTGTTGGTTTGGGTGCAGCCTGTATAAAATGTCGGGTGGAGGCGTCATTAAGGAGAGAGCGGGTCGCCCATCTTCCCCCTCGCAGACACAGGCCTGCTCCTTTGGAATTTCACATGTGAGCACTCTGCTTCTTCAGTAGGTCATGTGGGAGTTAGTGCAAGTGGGGCTCAGGTGCTTCTGATCCTCACTGTCTCCCCTCGTCCCATCATGGTTGAAACAAAGAAAAGTAGGACCACATCACGGTCACACAGCATGAAAAACAGTTAAACAGTTAAATTTAGTTTCAGTCACTTCTGGTTGACTGCCCAAAGAGAATCTGGGTAGTTCATTCAAGAAATAGGCCCCAACTATGTGGAAATAAAGTTTAATAACCAGTGAATCTTAAAGGAAATCAACCCTGAATATTCACTGGAAGGACTGATGCTGAAGCTGAAGCTCCCATACTTTGGCCCACTTGATGTGAAGAGCCAACTCATTAGAAAAGACCCTGATGCTGGGAAAGATTGAAGGCAGGAGAAGGGGATGACAGAGGATGAGATGGTTGGATGGTATCACTGAGTCAGTTCAGTTCAGTCGCTCAGTCGTGTCCGATTCTTTGCGACCTCATATACTGCAGCACTCTTCAGTATCCATCACCACCTCCCAGAGCTTGCTCAAACTCAAGTACATTGAGTCAGTGATGCTATCCAACCATCTCATTCTCTGTTGTCCCCCTCTCTTCCCGCCTTCAATCTTTTCCAGCATCAGGGCCTTTTCTAGTGAGTCAGCTCTTCGCATGAGGTGGCCAAAGTATTGGAGTTTCAGCTTCAGCATCAGTCCTTCCAGTGAATATTCAGAACTAATTTCTTTTAGGATTGACTGGTTTGATATCCTTGCAGTCCAAGGGACTCTCAAGAGTCTTCTCCAACACCATGGTTCAAAAGCATAAATTCTTCAATGCTTAGCTTTCTTTGTAGTCCCAACTCTCACATCCATACACGACTACTGGAAAAACCATAGCTTTGACTAGACGGACCTTTGTTGGCAAAGTAATTGTCTCTGCTTTTTAATATGCTGTCTAGATTGGTCATAGCTTTTCTTCCAGGAGCAAGCATCTTTTAATTTCGTGGCTGCAGTCACCATCTGCAGTGATTTTGGAGCCCCCCCACCCCACCAAAATAAAGTCTCTCACTGTTTCCATTGTTTCCCCATCACTGACTCAATGGACATGAATGTGATGTAGTGAAGAACAGGGAAGCCTTGTGGGCTGCAGTCCACGGGGTGGCAGAGTCAGACATGACTTAGTGGCTGAACAACAACAACATTCCTTTTAATCAGATCAGCTTCATGAGTCATCCCATGGTTAGTCTATAGCCTGAGTTTATAATGTGAATACTCAGAAGGTAAAAATAGGAAAATGGAAAGGTTCTAACTGTGAGAGGAGCTCAAAATAGGCTGGTGGAGAGAGGAACCCAGGGAGGGGCTTAGTGGCCTCAACCAGAGGAAAGTCTCAGCACAGACTCTCTGGGGGCCACAGCTGGGGAAAAACGAAATGGACAGAAACCACAAATTCATTTTTGCAGATCAGCGGGCTGTCAGAGCAGATGTTCATAACCTAAACACGAAAGGAGCAATGCTGGTACCCAACTGAGAAGGAAAAACAATCACTTCTCCAGTTGTCCACCCCAGCCCTGTGGGTTGTTGGGGATGGGGGTCCAGGCTTCACTAAGGAGGAAATTGAGGACTTCCCTGGTGGTGCACTGGGTGAGAATCCACCTACCAGTGCAGGGGACACGGGTTTGATCCTTGGTCTAGGGAGATTCCACGCGCCTCGGAGCAACCAGACTCGTGTGCCGCAGCTCCTGAGCCGCTGTGCTGCAAGCGCTGAGGCCCTTGTGCCTGGAGCCTGTGCTCTGCAGCGAGAGAAGCCACTGCAGTGAGTCCAGGAGCCCAGCCAGAGAGAGCCCACGTGGAGCAGTGAGGACCCAGGGCAGCCCGACGTAAACTTCAGAAAGGAGATTGAGACCAGGGCATCAGGCTCGTGCTCCAGGTCACACAGCATATTACAGAGGGCCGCTGGACTCTGGGTCCAGGCTGTCCTGATCCCAGAGCAGATTATTATTATTATTTTTTAAAACAGGTTTTTCTTGATCACTGTTTTCAGTCAGATTTTTCAGGAATTTTGCGTATCATTTTCTTTTAATTCATTATATTTGTAATTTTATATTCATAAATCTTGTTTCACTTCGCCCATTTGTTTTACATTTCTTTTTGCAACGCTAATTTTAAATAATACTGTTATTATCATAAAGAAATAACAATATAAAAATTGAAGTATAGTTGATTTACAATATTATGTTTCAGGTGTAAGATAGAGTGATTCAGTGTATTTATAGATTACATTCGTTTAAAATTATTTTCAAATAATGGCTGTATTTCTCTGCTATACAGTCTACCTTTGTTGCTTCTGTATTTCATATGTAGTGGTTTGTATCTCTTTAAAAAAAAGTTGGTTTTGGAGGCATAGTTGATTTATAATGTGTTTCTGGTATACAGCAAAGTGATTCTGTCTTTAAAAATATATGTATATATTTAAGAATATACTCTTAAATGTAGGCTTCCCTGGTGGCTCAGATGGTAAAGAATATGCTTGATTTAGCACGCACGCAGTTTGGGAGACCCGAGTTTAATCCCTAGGTCAGGAAGATCCCCTGAAGGAGGGAATGGCTACCCATTCCAGGATTCTCGTCTGAAGAATTCCATGGACAGAGGATCCTGGTGGGCTACAGTCTAAGGGGTCTTATATGTATATTCTCTCTCTCTCTCATACACACATATACATTATCTTTATTCTTTATCTTTATATCTTTATCATATCTGTATATTCTTTTTCATATTCTTTCCCATCACTGACTCAGTGGACAGGAATTTGAGCAAATTCCAGGAGATAGTGAAGGACAGGGAAGCTTGGTGGGCTGTAGTTCATGGGGTTGCATGACTTAGCAACTGAACAACAAACCCATGGTTTATTACAAGATTTTGAGTACAGTTCCCTGTGCTATACAGTAGGGCCTTGTTGTTTAGTTTGTATCTTTTAATCCAAGAAATAACATATTTTTATTTGTAACTCTTCTAGGATCGGCTGGAAACAGAGGTGGTATGAGTTAGTCTGTGAAACTGTCCATATAACCATCAATCTTTTTTCTTTCTTTCAGTTTCTAGAGCAGTTCATTTCTTATTTTTGGTTGCTTCGGGGGTTGGCCTCAGATAATTTCTGCATTTCTTTAGGAGTTCATCCCACTGGGGTCTTGCTACCAGACTTGGCCACAAAAAGTAGCAGTGTGGCCTTTCAGACTTATGAGGGTTTTATTGTTAATGATAACGGATGTGTGTTTTCAAAAGCGGTGGTGTTGAAAATAGCGATTCTAACCTGGCCTATGTCCTTTCTCCTTCTTCTGTTTTTAAACACAGTCAACAAGCACAAGCCGTGGCTGGAGCCCACATATCATGGCTTAGTTACGGAGAGCGACAGCACCGTGCTCCTTGACCCCCCTCTCATCGCCCTGGACAAAGACGCTCCTTTACGCTTTGCAGGTACCAGCCTGTCTTTGTTCACTCCCTGTCGTGAGTTTGGGAAGCATTTCACGTGTCCTTTCTGAGAATGTCTTGATAGCTAAGGGTTGTGTGTGGCCCCCACGTACCACAGGGGTACCTGACTGCCCTTGCAAAGCCTGTACTTGTTGAAAGGCAAAACATTTAATTGCATCACTGTGTTCCTTGTCTTGATGTAACCAGTGAGAGAGCATCCAGATGCAGTGCATCTCAAGCTTTTGTGTCTGTGCAGAGCACGGGATCGTGCTTAAAATGCAGGTTGGATACAGTGGTTCTGGGGGCACCTGCGACCTTGCCTTTCTAACCTATTTCCTGGTGCTCCTGGTCTCTGAGTGGCAAGGATCTGGAGCAGCAGTCCCTAAGCCTTTTGCACCAGGGACCAGGTTCCATGGAAGACAATTTTTCCATGGGCTGTGGCAGGAGGTAAGGGATGGTTTGAGGATGATTCAAGTGCATTATATTTATAGAACACTTTATTATTACATCAGCTCCACCTCAGATCATCAGGCTTCAGATTCCAGAAGCTGGGGGCCCCTGATATAAGTGATTACAGGTCATGATTTTCCCTGCACTACCTAGGTTTCAGTTACCTAAAGAGACTTAGTTGAGAATATTGAGCAGTCTTTTATAAGTGATTTCATTTGGCTTAGATGTTACTTTCAGTAAATCTTTAGCATGAGTTACTTTATAAGATTGTAAGCTCAGTGTTCACTGGGACAGATCGAGGGTTGCTCTGAAGATCTGCTGTCTCGATGGCTTCCAACAGCACTTTGCAAATCAGAACTGTTCTTGCTTTACGTCAAGGCCGTGGTCACATCCTTAATAGGCGGAGGAACAGGCCTCTTCTCCCTTTCTTTGCCTCAGAGTCAAGAGACGTTGTGAAGTTAATTTTTAAAGAGTGGTTTTTGCCTGATGTTTTTCCAGAACAAAATCTGTTTGCCTCAAAACAAATGAGAAAAATTCAATTCGCTCATACAGATCATTCCATACATTTAATTTACTATGGTAAATGGGAGACATGAATGCAAGGGTGTCTCTGAAGAGCTATTTAAAAACTGAATTTCTCTTCTTTCTGTTCAAGTGCCACATCCCATTTCCAGGGGAGTAACCTGAGAAGCAGCTTGTGCTGTTGAGTCAGTGGTAGGGACAGACCTTCTTGATTAGTTTTACTTGTTTATTGGTTTTTAGAGAGAAATCCAATTAGGTGCGTGGTAGAGGAAGTGCTCTGTGCTAGGAAGACACACACAGTCTCTGTCTGGTAGCCAAGGTGATTTTTTTTTTTTGGTTCTTCCTCCCTCCCCTGATTTAAAATCATTTTTAGCATTGCCTATGGTTTCCTCTGAGCATCACTAAATTTTTGAGTATTTGCATAGATATATTTACACACACTTTGCATGCAACACCTTTGTTTATTATATACAGTTCCTCCTTGAGGGTGTGACGTTTCGGGGCCTTGTCAGTAACCTTACTAGGGTCATCTAGCTTATGTTCTTGAGGGTACTTGCATGTCTCTGACATCTGATTGATTTTGAGAAGCAATTGCAGTCAGGAGTTCTGGCATCTACTCCCTCAGGCCTCTCTTTACAAATTCTCAGCTGTACCCAGTCCTGTTGTTGGTGGAGCTCTGTCCCGTTATATCACTCATGATGCATAACCCTTATAAAGCATTCAGTGTCCTGGGCACTGTTGTAAGTACTGTACAAATATGCATTTGTGTTTAATCCTCAACAGCCTTTTTAGGTAAGTATACTTCTTGTCACCCCTTTTTAAAGAGAGGAAGCTGAAGCACAGAGCTGCTAACTTACCAGCTCTGGGTCACACGGCTTAGATGTGTCAGAGGCCAGATTCCAAGTCAGGCAGGATGGCTCTTAACTGTGATGCTGTGTTAGGCAGCACAGAAAGTTACAGAGGACGGGAAGTAGGAAATGAAATGTACATTGAGTACTAACTTCGAAGTCATTTTACATGTCACTTTTTTCTTGTTGAATTTAATTTTATTGTGTCATTTATTAAAACTTAATGTATTAAGCAACACCTAGAAAACCTACAAAAATAAGTGTTTTGTGGTATATGTAGGAATAATACAGAAAATATTGCTTTTAGTTTTGGTGAAGAAAATCAATTTTGTATAGTTTGAAAATGAAAGTCCCTCAGTTGTGTCTGACTCTTTGTGACCCCATAGACTATACAGTCCATGGAATTCTCCAGGCCAGAATACTGGAGTGGGTAGCCTTTCCTTTCTCCAGGGGATATAGTTTATTTCAGCCTAAGTAAAATGTGAATTTTGTTTTAAGTTCAGATACATTATTTTTAGTGGGCACAATATAGATTCTCATGGTAAATTCTCTTTTCAAAAATTATTACCCTCACAATTGAAGACAGGTTCATTTTTATTATTTTTTTATTTTGATATATGGATTTACTACTGGGGGAATAAAAACACCATTTTAATTGTGAAATTATTAAATGTAAGATTTATCTAACTTTTTAGATATTACATGCTGTGTGGCCCCTGATATAAGTTGTTAATGTTTGTGTAATTGTTTCTAAAATATAAATGAGTATTGCAAAAAAAAAAAATTCCATGATGTATAATCTTTAATGAAATAGTACTTAACGAAGTTTTATGTTTTTAGAGATTCTCAGGTGTTTTTTATTGATGTGCCAAAGTTATATATTGAGATTTTAAAAAACTATATGGAGAAGCAGTGTAGAGCCAAGTATAGTGGTAACTTGATTACATTTGCCATAGTGGACAGAAAAAATAAATATTTTCCTTCTGGAGATTTTCAGAGGGGAGATTTTCAGAGGGTTTTCAGACCAACTATAAGTTGGTCTTATAGTCTTTTTTTAAAAAAATACAGTTCATATACCATAACGTATACAGTTCACTGGTTTTTAGTGTATTCATAAGATTGTTCTACCGTCAGCCACTGTCTAATTCTACAACATTTCATCACCCCAGAAAGAAACGCTTGCCTCTGTTAGCAGCCACTCCCCTTGGCAGCCACTAGTGTACTACGTGTCTTTGGATTTGCCTGTATTCTGGATATTTCACACAAGAACAACACGTGGCTTTTTGTGACTAGCATCTTTCACTTAGCATGATGATCTGGAGGTTCACCCACGTTGTGGCATGTCCCTTGTTTCTTCTTATTGCCAAATAATATTTCAGTGTATGGATGGACCACATTTTGTTTATTCATCCATCGGTAATGGGCATCAGAATCATTTGCACTTTGTGGCCACTGTGAGTAGTGATACTGTGAACATCCATGTACAAGTCTCTGTGTGGATGTTCAGTGCTCTCAATTATACACCCAGAGGTGGAACTACTCTACTCTCTCATCTACTCTTCCTGAAGCATAGTCCTCTTCCTACCGAAGTGAGTAGCTGCACAATCCAGGGAAGGGACCTCCTCTCTCCCTCTCTCTTCTGTTACCATGGTACCCATCCAACTCCCATCCAGCTGCTACGCAGAACACTGCCCCCACCGGACTGTAGCAGACAGGTACATAAGGAACACAAATCCTGGAGCCTAGTGCTTGAATCCTGGCTGTGAGGCTCATTGGCTGTGTGGCTCTGGGCAAATTACTTAACATCTCTGAGCCTCATTCTCATCATTTGTAACATGGAGATAATATCATATACCTTATAGGGTTTGGAGAATATTAGCCTATTTATTTATAAATATGAAGAGCTCAAAACAATGCCTGGTATGTAGTAGGTGCTATTTTCAGTGTTCACTGCTGCTGTTAAGAATCTTAAAAAAAATTTTTTTCACATAACATTACAGGAGAACTGTTTTCCATCTTCCTCTAGTAGTCTTAGTAGTATTCCATTTTCTCACTGAGTTTCTTAAATGTTTTTTGGGTAAAGCAGAGGACAAGTCTGGAGCCTTATTTTGATCTTAGGTTGCAGTTGGTGGTGACGTTGAGTTTACTTTAGCATCAGGATGGTGGTGGCAGCAGCCACAGCTGACATTTATTGAGCTCTCTTCGGTGTGGCACTGGGTGTTCTCCAGCTCTGCATGGTTTCTTGATTCCTTCCAGCAGTCTCATGTGGTAGAGACTGTCATGCCCCCATTTTCCAGATGAGGAAACAGAGGCTCAGAGCACATCTGTCAGCAGCATGACTGCCAGGTTCTCCATCTAATCCCAAGCCCCCGGGACTAGTTGGTGTTTGGGTTTTTGTTTTGATTCATTTTTAATTTTTGGTCATGCTTCACAGCAAGCAGGATCTCAGTTCCCTGACCAGGGATAGAACCTGTGCCTGCTGCAGTGGAAGCAAGAGTCTTAATCACTGGACCACCAGAGAAGTCCCTGGAACTAGTCAGTGATCCATAAATTCGGGTAGAAGGACCGAATGAGTTTGCCTGAGATCACTCAGCCCACAAATGACAGCTCAGCCTTTGAACCAGGCAGCCGGACCCCAGTGTGGTTCTTAGCTTCACCAGGTCGGCTCTCATGACGCTGACTTTACGACACGGTAAACATTCTGGTCCATGGTCTTAATCCCATAACAGGGCCTGTGTGTGGGTAACCACTGCAGATGACTTGTCTAAGCTCCTAAATAAACACCCATGAAATGTGGGAAGCCTGGTCACCGAAGCGTGTTTGTAATTTGTCACTCATCAGACAATCGTGTGAAATGCACAGAGTTTGGCCCACATTGTTTTCTTGGGGTTCAGTTCAGTTCAGTCGCTCAGTTGTGTCTGACTCTTTGCGACCCCATAAATCGCAGCACGCCAGGCCTCCCTGTCCATCACCAGCTCCCGGAGTTCACTCAGATTCATGTCCATTGAGTCAGTGATGCCATCCAGCCATCTCATCCTCTGTCGTCTCCTTCTTCTCCTGCCCCCAATCCCTCCCAGCATCAAAGTCTTTTCCAATGAGTCAACTCTTCGCATGAGGTGGCCAAAGTACTGGAGTTTCAGCTTTAGCATCATTCCTTCCAAAGAAATCGCAGGGTTGATCTCCTTCAGAATGGACTGGTTGGATCTCCTTGCAGTCCAAGGGACCCTCAAGAGTCTTCTCCAACACCACAGTTCAAAAGCATCAATTCTTTGGCGCTCAGCCTTCTTCACAGTCCAACTCTCACATCCATACATGACCACTGGAAAAACCATAGCCTTGACTAGACGGACCATAGTCGGCAAAGTAATATCTCTGCTTTTGAATATGCTATCTAGGTTGGTCATAACTTTCCTTCCAAGGAGTAAGCGTCTTTTAATTTCATGGCTGCAGTCACCATCTGCAGTGATTTTGGAGCCCAAAAAATAAAGTCTGACACTGTTTCCACTCTTTCCCCATCTATTTCCCATGAAGTGATGGGACCAGATGCTATGATCTTCGTTTTCTGAATGTTGAGCTTCAAGCCAACTTTTTCACTCTCCTCTTTCACTTTCATCAAGAGGCTTTTTAGTTCCTCTTCACTTTCTGCCATAAGGGTGGTGTCATCTTCATATCTGAGGTTATTGGTATTTCTCCCGGCAATCTTGATTCCAGCTGGAATCAAGAAGAAACTTCCAGTCCAGTGTTTCTCATGATGTATTCTGCATAGAAGTTAAATAAGCAGGGTGACAATATACAACCTTGACATACTCCTTTTCCTATTTGGAACCAGTCTGTTGTTCCATGTCCAGTGCTAACTGCTGCTTCCTGACCTGCATACAGATTTCTCAAGAGGCAGGTCAGGTGGTCTGCTATTCCCATCTCTCTTAGAATTTTCCACAGTTTATTGTGATCCACACCGTCAAAGGCTTTGGCATAGTCAATAAAACAGAAATAGATGTTTTTCTGGAACTCTCTTGCTTTTTCCATGATCCAGCGGATGTTGGCAATTTGATATCTGGTTCCTCTGCCTTTTCTAAAACCAGCTTGAACATCAGGAAATTCACGGTTCACGTATTGCTGAAGCCTGGCTTGGAGAATTTTGAGCATTACTTTACTAGCATGTGAGATGAGTGCAATTGGGATAAGACTAGGCAAATAAAGTCTTGGTATTGGTCAAGCATTTTAGAAAATGAAAACCACGCCCTTCAGTTCAGCCCCTTTTCTTTAATCTGCTAAAAGCCTAAGTAGAGGTGGGGATAAAACATGGGGTGTGCTTTGTATGTATTTAATGGGCAGTTACAGGCTGGAGCCACTTTATCAGCCACATTGTTGCTGTTTTTACGGTGACACCTTTGACCCCAGTGAGTTGCCTGTGTTGGGAGCTGAATACTCTGCATGCACGCATAGTCATGTCCAACTCTTTGTGATCCCATAGACTGTAGCCCACCAGGCTCCTCTGTCTGTGGGATTTCCCAGGTAAGAATACTGAAGTGGGTTGCCATTTCCTCCTCCAGAGGATCTTCCTGATGCAGAGATCCAACCTGAATTTTTTGCATCTCCTGCATTAACCAGTGGATTCTTTACACCGTCACCTAGGAAGCCCTGCATCCACCCCCACCCCGTACCGTTTTTGAAGCTCTTCCCTTTCATATGTGGTTACAGAAGCATTCTTTCTCCTGCCTTCCTAGTCTGAGTACAGATATTTTACAAGATTAAACAATTATGATATGAAAGGAGTCCAAAAGAAATTTCAGGGCAAGAACAGGAGCTTTACTTCTGTTGACATTTAATTAGAACTGGCTCATGTCTGTGCTGCTTTTCTCCATATTCTGTGTAATTCTCGTGACTCAAATGCCCTGAGGGTGGCCCATGGGCTTCACCACCACACACCTCCGCCCAGTTTTGCTTTGTCAACATGTGCAGCTGGGCTGGGACTGTGTTTGCAGCCATGAGTTGGATATATTAGGTTAAGTCACATGAGAATGCCATTTTTGTCTAAAAATGTCAAAATACGTGAAAAATTGGAATGTCAGAAATCTTGTGTAACTCAGCCTAGTGCAAGGCAGTAATTGGTTGAGTAGCAGTTTTAAATAAACAAGGAATGGTTTGAGATCAATAATCATTAAATATTAGGTAGCTTTGCTAGGCCTCCCAGAGAATGCAAAAAAGCATTTCTCAGAACACTGATCTTCTAGGTGGGAAGGTGAGACCAGCATCGTCTGAGAGTTAAGCAGGGGTGCCTGAACAGCTGTGGGTCATTGTCAGTGAGAGAGGCAGCACTGGGTAGACTGGAGTTCAGGAAAAGATAAGGACGTGATTTCCAAAGGCAGACTTGAGCTCCTGCCAAGGATGGGAAGGATGTACATGGTTGGGCAGTAACGGGCAGTGGGGAGGATGGAACAGAGGTGGGAGCTGGCGGGGGTCCCAAAGAGGTGGGTGAAGAGTCAGCCCATTTGCTGTGTCGGAGGAGCAGAGGGTTGGAAATGAGCCCAGAGCTGCATGGTTTCTATTGCCAGGCTGAGAGACAGGATGTCACCTTGCCCGTGGTTTCTAGTACTGCATCCAGACGGTCCTGGGGCACATCCGTCACATTCCCCTGTCTGCTCTTGCCCAGTTGAGTCTGTACTTGTAGGAACACAGCTTAGAAATTTATAACCAGCCAGTGAGGTTCAGAAACCACTGATGGGCTAATCTCTCAAGTGCGGATTGCAGCTTGTCAGCATTGGAGCCTCCTGGCAGCACTTGTTAGAAACGCAGATGACGGGGCTCTGCCCTAGAGCTGCTGAATCTGAATTTCTGGTAAGGGGGCTTGGCAAAGGATATGTTCAGCAAGTTTCTCGGACAGTTCCTGGCTCACTGGAATGTGAGAGCCATCACAGTCCTCTGGGGAAGGCATAGCCCTCGGGTTGTTGTGCCTGGGCCATTAGGGCATAACCCTTGGGTGTGTGCTTTTTGTTACTATACATTTGAGGTACCTGGAAAAACTGTTTTGATTAGAGCCACACGTGGGCTGGTTCCAGAAACTAGCCTGGACCAGTAAGCAAGGAATTCAAAAGTCACCATAAGTAAGAGTCAGCCTGGACGTCTAGCTGGTGGGCAAGGGTGCCAAGGCCAGGGAGAGAGAAGTGGGTCAGGGAGGAGAGGTGGATTAGCAGGGACGTTGTAGTGGACACTTGCTGCTCAGAAAATGTCAGTTTTCCCTCAGCAGCCCCTGGTCTCCTTCCCATTGGGTCCAGGTTGGTGGGTCTACAACCTGTTACCCTGCTCCCCCAGCCAAGCACAGGCATGACCCATGCCAGGCCGACAGACACTCTCTCTTGGGATGTGAATGTCCAGCAGAGGGATAGGTGCTGATACCAGCTGTGGGCACGGCCCTTCCATCCATGCCTTCTTGCTGTGAAACTGTGTGGCTCTTCTTCGCTGGCCTCTGGAGCCGCCTTGGTTTCTGACCATCTCCAAGTCCCTGTCTCTGGCCTGCAGTCAATTCCATGAGCTCCTGGTGGCTCTTCAGTGAAGGCCCTGTCGCTGAGTTGGCTGGAGTGGATTTCTATCGCACCAGAGAACCTGAAGTATCTGAGCTGGTGCTGGTGACCTCCACTGGGGCTGCAGCAGGAGGGCAGGACAGCGCAAGACCTGGAGAGGCTACAGGAACAGCTCCAGAGACACCCTCTCTTGTGTGGGGAAGAGCTTGAACTAAGATTTGGAAGAAGACTGAGAAAGAATCCAGGCCAGCTGGAAGCCAAAAGGACTGATGTGGAAAGTGAGGGCTCAGCACTGTCAGATGAGAACTGGACATGGCCAGAGAGAGAGAAGTGAGAGCTCTGCTCTGCTGGGTTCATCCATTGTTATATCTTTCTGTTTTGCTTTTTAAAAATTCTTTACTAAAGCTCCTTTTGACTATTTTAGATGATCTTAGGGGAATGAAGAGTGGAGAGAGATGGGAGGTTTTGTCCATTCTGAGGCCAACAGGGCTAGAGGGCCCGGTTGTCCAGGGAACCCAGTGGGGGATTTCAGACATAATGAGAGCAGAGCTGTAGATTTATCTAGTGGAGCGGTGGTTGCTCAGTCGTGTCCCACTCTTTGCAGCTTCATGGACTGTAGCCCACCAGGTTCCTCTGTCCATGGAATTTTCCAGGCAAGAGTACTGGAGTGGGTTGGCATTTCCTTCTCCAGGGGATCTTCCTAACCTGGGGATCGAACCCACATCTCTCTACCACTCGCACCACCTGGGAAGCCTGGAGCAATAGTACATCGTCTGGATTGAGTGGGAAGGAACAGGACAGAAAGGAAGTGGAATACGAGAGCTGATTTTGAGATGTCCTTGTTTGACAAGGCTGAGAGATGCCTAAGTTTGTCCCCTCCTCCCAGCCTGGTAGCATGAAGCAGGTAGTTTACAGCTTCTAGAACACAGTTCCACTTCTCCTTGTAGTCCTGTGGTCAGAAGCAATCTCAAGGACAGTGCTTGACTGTCTTATTTTTTTAAGCTGTGCCAGCTCTTGACTGTGGGAGGTGGGATCTTGGTTGCAGCATGTGAGATCTAGTTCTCTGACCAGGGATGGAACCCAGGCTCCCTGCACTGTGAGTGCGGAGTCTTAGCCAGTAGACCACCAGGGAGGTCCCTAGTGAGTGTCTTTGAATTCTTACTCAGCATTGCACTGTGTAGGCAGCATCAACCAGGTCAGAGGCTTCATCTGAGGTCTTAAACCTCACTTCTCTATGCAGTGACCTTGTTGGGAAAGCCTTGTCACTCACTGTGAGTGACGTAGGACTCCTTACCATTTTCTCTTTAGAACAGCAGACTCCCAAGTCAAAAAAAAAAAAAACAACAAAAAACCGAGATGTTATTATACCACTGAATTAAAGCTGGGCAACTTGACATGTCTTAATATATATCCCACTATTAGTTACACCCCAAAAGTGCAAACATAGTCAAGCGAATTACCACATTCTGGAAAACAGTTGGACACAGCTAGTACCCAGCAGTTTCTGCTCATGGTGGATTAAAGAGCAGTGATCAGCCAGTCTTTCTCTAAAAGGCTGGCAGTGAGGATTTGAGCCTTTGCAGTCCATGGGGGGATGGTCTCTTCGGCAGTGACCGAGCTGAGCCACTGTGGGGGAGAGGCAGGAGGAAGAAGCCCAAGACCAGACATTAGCAGGTCTATGTTTTATGCATCCCTATAAAACATTGCTTATGGACACTGATGTTTGAATTCCCTATAATTATCTTGTGTCATGAAATAACACACAGAAACCATCTTCAGCTCATAGGCCACTCAGAAGTACGCACTGGCTGGACTTGGCCTGCCGCTTTGCCTGCCCCCTGCCCTGAGCAGCGCTGCCCAGTAGAGCTTGCAGTGTGATGGAATGTTCATGTCTGCATCGCCACTGAATAGTTGCTAGTCACGTGTGGCTCTTGAGCACTTGAAATGCAGCCAGTGCAACAAAGGAACTGAGTTTTTATTATTATGCACTTAAAAATTTTTTTTTTTCAATTTATTTTTGAAAGTATTTATTTATTTGGCTGTGCTGGGTCTTCACTGCTGCTCAGGCTTTTCTCTAGTTGTGGCGAGCTGGGCTACTCTCTGGCTGTGATGTATGGATTTCCCAGTGCTGGGGGCTCCTCTTGTTGTGGAGCACGGGCTGTAAGGCACGCAGGCTTCAGTAGCTGTGGCTTCTGAGCTCTAGAGCACAGACTCAGAAGCTGTGGCTCCTGGGCTTAGTTGCTCTGAGGCATGTGAGATCTTCCTGGCTCAGGGATCGAACCGGCGTCTCCTTCACTCGCAGGTGGATTCTTATCCACTGAGCTACCAGGGAAGCCCAATATTTTGCACTTTTAATATGAATTTCAGTTCAGTTTTAAGCATCCCCACATGGCTGGCTTGAGACTTGTTCACACAGCAGAGCACTGGAATTCCAGTGTGTTCACACAATGGGAAATCATTACAGCGACAGCCAGTGTTTGTGGAGGGCTTCCTTTATGCTGGGCAATGTTTTAAGCACTTATGTTTTAACTCACTGGCTTCTAACTGTGTGTGCTAGTGAGAGTGAATGAACTCTGTAACCACAGGTGCTAGCAAAAATAAATACATCTCAGATGCACACAGCTGGAAAAGGTGGAGTGAAAAATCAAGTCACAAGAACTGCACGTCACAAACACAATGAAACAATATTGTTCAGGGATATACATTTAAAAAAAAAAAAAAGGCAGGAAATTGAGGCTGGGTAACCTTTCGGTTTCCCTGGTGAGGCTACGCCAAGTCTGGGGCAAGGTACCCCTGACCTTCTCGTTTGTGCTCTGTAGTGGGTCGTAGGGGGAGGGGAGCAGGATTTATACTGACTAGGAAGAACAGGTGTTTCAGGAAGTGAAAACCATGATCACGGCAGCATCGCTACAGTTAGCACCGAATCTGGCTTCAGTTCACGTTTAAGCAGATGTTCCAGGAGAAGAGGTCTCTGTATGGATACGGGTTGCCTTGGTTGGGTACCTTAGATGAGAAAACATGGTTATTTATTCAGACCAAGAACAAACCCTTCCTCCCACTGTTGCCTTAAGTCCAATGATGAGTTGAACATTTCAGTATTCAGCCACCAAGAACTTAGCTTCAAAATAAAAATCTGAAAACTAGAAAACAGCAAGTAGACTGACTTAGACACTGTTGTCATCCAAGTATTCCTGAAAAGAGAGATCCCCATGACACCTGTGGCTGTGAGGAAGCTTTACAGCAGTATTTCATCCCTAGGTTAGTGTCATCTGTGGTAAGTGCGATGCAGAGACATTGTGTTCTTGAAGGTTCAGTTTTGCTCCAACAATTTTAGCCATTGGCTACTGAGTGTATTGTTAAATGATGTCAAGCTTTTCTGTGTAATATGTGCATCTTTGACTTTTTTTTTTTTTAATTGTTTCGAGTTCGTTCTTTCCTGTATTACTGACATGGGTTTATCTTTTCTCCCTTTAGAGAGTTTTGAGGTGACAGTCACCAAAGAAGGTGATAAAGGGTTCTTTCTATCCCTCTTATGAACATTAACCCACTAACTATGTTTATGAAATTGGGAATCAGCCCTCGAACAGAAGAAACTGTCATGCTCTTTTCCCCCTATTTATTCTCCTACGTTGTTTCTATTTTTTAAGTCTATTGATGGAAATTGTATGTAACCAAACCCTTGGTTAGAAATATCTGGAAATCAGACATCCATTTGAACTACATGGATAATCCTATTCTTTTTAAAAAAATTGGATCTGAGAGAGTCACTGTGTAACCATTTTCTGCTTGTTGTAATTTTGGAAGTTTTGTTTCTACGTGAAATATATTCTACACGCATCAGAATGTTTATATGTGTTCTCCCCTGGGCCAGAATGGAGACCTACACTTTAACGCCCAATGAAGCTCATAAACGAACTTGGATGCACTTTGATTCCCAGGCAGGCTTCTTCTTCAGGTCTTATAGGATAAAGTCCAAAACCAAGGGCAGTCTAGCACATCCCTCCCCAGAATGGAGACTGTATCTCAGTCGTAGCTGATAGCTGTTGAAATGGATGCCTGAAATGTTGGTATTTCTACCTTTTTCTCATTTAGTAGTTTGTTTTGATTCCCTAATTTTAGCCAGGCTCATTGCACAGGAAGACTTGTTTCTTAGTTTTTCTTTTTTTTTTTGGACAGACCTTCTGTAATTCTGGTGCTGAACCTATGCCTCACGCTTCTTCCTTTCTCAACACTTAACTGTGCCTTTTAGCCTCCTCTCTGGTCCAAATCAAAACCACTGCCCGGCCCTCCCAGGTCCCTGGGCAGCTCCTCTGTGTTACCAGGCCTTGGCTGTTTGCTAATGAAACTACTTTACCCCGGAGCTCTCCTAAGTACTCCTGTGAAATGCCTGTCTATATTTTCTCTTTCTCTCTTTTGTATTCCTGCATGAATGGATGCAAAGTTAAACAAGTTGCTTGGAAAGCCAGACATGCTTCTTTTTACTAAAGCCCTCAGAACTTACCCCCTATGAAAGCACAAGCGCCCTCGCTTTGTCCACAGACCCTCCCCGCCCCCCCAACCCCTGGCTGCCGAATTGTCGTTGTTTATTTTCTTTAGGGGAGGAGGGGAGCACACCCTGGGTTTGTGTGGCAGAAATCCTAACCCATGCCACTTTGACTCCCCAGGTGAGATTTGTGGATTTAAGATTCACGGACAGAATGTGCCCTTTGACGCAGTGGTCGTGGATAAATCCACTGGCGAGGGGGTCATTCGCTCCACAGAGAAGCTGGACTGTGAGCTGCAGAAGGACTACACGTTCACCATCCAGGCCTATGACTGTGGGAAGGGGCCAGACGGGGCCAATGTAAAAAAATCTCACAAGTAAGTGAGCTGGACAGAGAGAGAGAGAGAGAGTGTCTGTGTGTGTGTGTGTGTAAGGAAAACGGTGACTGTTGCCACTGTCCTAAAACTTACTGCTTTTCTTTGTTTGCTTTTAAAAATATTTATTTATTTGGCTGTGCCAGGTCTTAGTTGTGGCATGTAGGGTCTGGTTCCCTGACCAGGGATCGAACCCTGGCTCCCTGCATTGTGAGTGCAGAGTCTTAGCCACTGTACTGCCAAGGAAGTCCCACGACTTCCAGTTTTAAAACACAAGGCAGAGGATAGTTTCTGATTGTCCCCATTGAGGTTGTCAGCTCTTTGAGGGCAGGAATCTTGTGTGTTTACCCTTGTGTATGGCTCCCAGCAAGTGTCTGATACTTGTTAGATGTTGAATAAATGAATGAGTTTTATTCAACATCTAACAAGTATCGGACACTTGGGCCTTCCATTGAAAATTCTACAAGCCCACTTTTCCTGGAGGAAGATATTATTTTGTTATGTTTATATATATGTATTTTATTTTTCTATAAATTTTAAGGGCATGAAATGCATTTGAGCTGGTGAAAGAAAGCTTACTTCTGCCCCCAATCCTGGGTGTGTTCACATGCTTCCTACCAGTTGAGAACTACTGGTGTCATGGAGACGATTGGGCAAGACCTAGATTTAGTCTTTTTCTAGGGTCTTTTCTCCACCATTTACTAGTCCCCCAGCATTAGGCAAATTTAATTTTTCCAAGTATCAGTTTCTGCTTACTGTGTTGGTTAAGGAAAGAAGCTCCGGGGGTGAGGTGATGTACCCCATTATGAGGGTCGGGATGGACGGGTGCCATGGGGGTGGGGAGGGTCTTGGTGAACAGCTGGAGTGCTACATGCCAGTGAATCATGCCTCCTGCGTTTTACGAAGTGCAGTGTTACTGTTTTCCTTGACAAAGGCCTTGTTTCAGTCAGGGACCTTGTCTGATTCAGAAACATGCCCTGGTCAGTAGCACTTGAGACTGATGGTTTTCAGTAGCTTGGTCTGATGATGCCTTAGTTTTCCTGTGCCCCCACTGGGGAGATGGAATGTGGTTGATCAGGGAGGGCAAGTTGAAGTCCTCCATTTGTTGGTCAGTAGTGGATGACATCCCAGCAGTGGTTTACTGATGCTCTCTATTCCTTAGAAGCAGGATAAAACTTGTTTTAATGCTCATAGTTTCCCATTTTCTATCTTTGCTTTTTACCTCTACTTCCTAATTTTTTTTTTCCCCCAGATTTTGTAACAAAATATTTTTAACTTTCTGGGTTGAGCACAAACAGATACCTGGTATATAGTTACCTCCCTTGTGCATGCCCTGCCCTACATTTGTCAAGAAAATCCGGTCTCTCTGTTTTGTCTTTTTTGACTGCTCCATGCAGTGTACGGGATCTTAGTTCCCCAACTGGAGATTGAACCTGTGCTGCCTGCTTTGGAAGCACAGAGTCTTCACCACTGAACCACCAGGGAAGTCTCCCAAGTCTCTTATGGACCAGCTGCCTTACGCGGTAGGACTTGGTAGCATCAACCCAAATTCCCGTTTTAACTTTCTGTTGTCCCCATGCTAAATTAAAAACAGTGAGCAGTTTAATTTTCATCTCCATCATAGAATTCAATAAAACAGGATATCGGAAAAAAAGGAAATTTAACCATAGGGCAGAAGTTTATTCTTCGGGTAAAAATACAAAAAAGCAAAACTGACAGCTTTTTTCCTCCCCCTTCTTCCAGAGCAACTGTCCACATTCAGGTGAACGACGTTAACGAATATGCGCCTGTGTTCAAGGAGAAGTCCTACAAAGCCACAGTGGTGGAGGGGAGGCAGTATGACAGCATCTTGAGGGTGGAGGCGGTGGACGCAGACTGCTCCCCCCAGTTCAGCCAAATCTGCAGCTATGAGATCGTCACCCCAGATGTGCCATTCACCGTTGACAAAGATGGTGAGAACCCAGAAGCGGGCACATTCCTTCCCGAGGGGGAGATGGGGCAGGCAGCCCCCTCTACACCGGTTGGCTTCAAACCCAGCCTTTGTCTGCACTTCAGTGAAACTCACAGTCAGTCCATTCAGGCTGCTCGCACCAAACACCATGAACACAAACTGACAGACACTTTGTTCAGACAGGTCTGGAGGCTGGGAAGTCCAAGATAGAGTGCTCAGTAATCCAGTGTTGGTGAGGACCTGCTTCTTGCTGTGTCCCCATGTGGCAGGGAGAAAGCTCTAGTCTCTCTCTCTTGTAAGGACACTGATCCCATCTCGAGGGCTCCTCCCTTGTGAGCTTACCTAAAGCTCATCACCTCCCAAAGGCCCGACCTCCTGATACATTACCATGAGAGCCACAGCTTCAAGTGTGAGAATTTGGGAGGACACACACATTCAGTCCACAGCAAGACCTAACTTGGTGTGTCTGCTTCACACTTAAGGTTTTTTTTTAATTGAAGTATAGTTGATTTACAATGTTGTGTTAGTTTCAGGTGTATAGCACAGTGACTCGGGTGTGTGTGTGTGTGTGTGTGTGTGTGCGCGCGTGTGTGCGTGTGTGCGTGCGCACGCGTGTGCGTGTGTGGGGTCCATGCCGAGTGGCTGTGGGATCTTAGTTGCCTGACCAGGAACTCCTGCTCCCTGCAGGGAAGCTCGGAGTCCTAACCACTGAAACACCAGAGAATTCCCTACCTTATTGTAGTTTGGATTTACATTTCTCTAATAGTTAGCCTTGTTGAGTATCTTTTCATACAGGTGCCTTTTGGCCATCTGTATGTCTTTGGAGAAATATCTGTTTAGATTACGTTTAAATTTTTACTCTGTCACCTGAAAGTCTGTTTTCTGACACCATAGTTTTGCGTGCTCTTTTAGAATGACCCTTTTTCTCCTCTCTCACCAAAATCTAATAAAAATCCACTGCCTAAGATGTTTTTATTTTATCATCTCCCTACCTTTCAGCCAGCTTGCATCTGAACAAGACTGCTTCTCAGTCCGCCTCGTTTTCTGTTCTCCATCATATTGGAATCTTCTGCCTCATCTTGAAAATGCAGTTGATACCTTACTGCCAGCCCCACCTCCATCCTTAGTAATTGAGCAGTATTAACTTAGTCTGGAGCTCAGCTTCTTTATTCAGTTATGGCTTCTTGATGATCCTGTGGTGTCTCCATTGTTAACACACAGTCCAGAACCTTCGATGAAATGATGGACATGATGCAAACACTTTGCAGAATCTGCACTCATGTTCAGAAAGCAGGCTTCTCTCCTGCTTGGCAAGGGTAGGAAGTCTCTCTAACAAAGTAAATCTTTTAGCAAAAAGTATTTAATATTTGAAATACTTGGATTATTTTGTCTATTTATGCTTTTACACATCATCTTGTTGTTTGTTTAGTCACTAAGTCGTGTCTGGCTCTGTGACGCCATGGACTGTAGCCTGCCAGGCTCCTCTGTCTGTGGGATTTCCCAGGCAGTAATCCTGGAGTGCGTTGCCATTCCCTTCTCCAGGGCATCTTCCCCACCCAGGGACCGAGCCCATGTCTCCTTTACCACTGACCCACCAGGGAAGCCCTTACATATTAAATCTTAAATATAAAATCAAATACAGCTGTAAGAATAAATGGAGGCTGCATTCTGTAGACTCATTCTTCTGCGTAAACAATCTTTCAAGGTGGATTTGGTGTGTGTTCAAGCTCAGGAAAGCCAAACTGAGTGTTAATTATCTGAAGCATCAGTTTATTTCTGTGTTAGTACTTCCAGGGCTGAAAGCACATGCATTTTGTGTTTCAGCATAGGATGACAGAAGGGTTTGAAAATAATCTGGAAAAAAATGTATATATACTTGAATCACTTTGCTGTACACCTGAAACTGCCACAGTATTGTACATCAATTGTACTTCAATTAAAAAAGATCAGGAGGAGGGAAACAGAATGGGTCTGGATTCTCACTGTTGTTTTTCCCTTCGGAAGGTTACATAAAAAACACAGAGAAGCTGAACTATGGTAAAGAGCACCAGTACAAGCTGACTGTCACGGCCTACGACTGCGGGAAGAAAAGAGCGGCAGAAGACGTTTTGGTGAAGATCAGCATCAAGCCCACCTGCACCCCTGGGTGGCAAGGTGAGCCTCCCTCTCTGTGCTGTTCTCGCACCTGCTGCGAAAGTCTGTCCACCATGCAGACCTAACAGAAGTGTTCCTCCTCTCCCCTCCACCCCACCCTCCCTGTGGGCCCACGCAGGATGGAACAGCAGGGTCGAATACGAGCCTGGCACCGGCGCTCTGACACTCTTTCCGAACGTCCACCTGGAAACGTGTGACGAGTCGGTGGCCTCAGTGCAGGTAGTCGTGGAGCTGGAGACCAGCCACATCGGGAAGGGCTGTGACCGTGACACCTACTCTGAGAAGTCACTTCACCGGCTCTGCGGTAAGGAGGCAAGAGAGGAACCCCAGACCCCAGAAGCCCGTTCAGAAGGGTGTGTGCATGTGCTACCTTAAGACCCACTGATTTCAAGCATGTCTTTCTCTAGCATACGTTGGGAATCATCCAGATAAGGGTTCTGTAAGGAGTGTGCTTTAAATGAAATTATTAAGGACTAAAGAAAAAAAAACAAGTAATGTGATAGCTTTTGGCAAACGTGAAATAGGAAATGAAAAGTAAACCTGCATTGAATAAATAGTCTTTGTGTCCCACAAACAAGGCATGGAGCAGGTAGAACACAGAATGGTCGAGAATTTGACCCAAGGCTCGTTCTCCATCTTCACCATCAGTCTGGATATTTTTCGGGTTTATGTAAGTCAGGTAGAGGAGAGGTATGGATACCTCTCAGGGAAAATGCTGAGGAAGAATCTTTCATGCAGCTGGTGGTAGAACACCAGTAACTTTATTATGTTATGTTTTGGTTACGCTGCTCAGCACACGGGATCTTAGTTCCTGGACCAGGGACTGAACCTGTGCCCCTTGCAGTGGAAGCATGGTGTGTTCACCACTGAATCGCCAGGGAAGTCCCAGAACACCACTAACTTAAGTTGCTCCTTGATGATCAGAAGGGCCTCTTGTGTTCCAGGAGCTGCTCAGTAAGAGCTTTGGAGGTGGAGTTTTCTGATGCTCGCCTTTCTCTTCACTAAGTGATAACAGACTTGGGCAACTGGTTTTCTTACATAATTGGAAATTGTCATATGAAGAAACAGCAACAAGGAAAAAGTATATTCTCTGTTGGCTCATCCCTATGGTGAATATACTTGGGTGTCTGACTTTGAGTCCAAATTCTCATAATCAGGTACCTAAAAATGTGTAAGTGAAGAGGTCTGGAGTACTTTCTGTTTTAAATTATGTAAGTATAATGTAAAAACCATGCTTTCTCATAATGCCATTCTTCTTTTTTAGCTTTTTATTTTTTAAAACTTTTTCTTTTGTACTAGGGTATAGCCAGTTAACAAACAATGTTGTGATAGTTTCAGGTGAACAACAAAGGGACTCAGCCATACATATATCTGTATCCATTCTTGCCCAAACTCCCCTGCCCTCCAGACCACCACATAGCATTGAGCAGAGTTTTCTGGGCTATACAGTAGGTCCTTATTGGTTATCCATTTTAAATACAGCAGTGTCGACCCCAAACTTTCTGACTATCCCCACCTCCCCACCCACCCACCTGCCGCCCGCCCAATTCATCACCCCTGGCACCCATAGGTTCCTTCTCTAAGTCTGTGAGTCTGTATCTGTTTTGTAAGTTCATTTGTATCATTTCTTTTAAGATTCCACATATAAGGGATGTCATAGAATATTTCTCCTTCTCTGCTGACTTGACTTCACTCAGTACAGTAGTCTCTTGCTTCATCCATATTGCTACTGCCATTATTTATTTGATGTTAAATAAGCATTTGCTCAGCAGAACAGTTCAAAGATAGAAAGAATTTCCTGTCCAAGTGCTTCCTATACACTAGGTTACTTGCACATGTGTTATTTTCTTTATCATCCCATCAGGCCCACAAAGGCAAGTGGAGTTATTCCTCATCTCTCCAGAGGAATTAGTTGAGACTGAGGGAGGCTGAGTCGCCTCACACTTTTGGGAAGAGCCTGAGCTTGGATTTGGACTGAGATCGGATGATACTTAAAAGACCAGTCTGTTCCAGCCTAGTCCTGCTGATCCTGGGAATAGGAAAGTCAAGGGCCCAGGGGCTGGGAGAGGTTGCAGAATTCTCTGTGGACGAATTTAAAAAAAAATTGAGCCTGGCAATGTTTAACAACTGTTGTGAAAATGTCTCATGTACTCTGGCTTAGTATCCCGTTTCTAGGAATTTATCCTAAGGGAATAATCATGGAGACATACATACAGAGGTCCTCGTCGACGCAAGGTTTATCACAGAAGAGAATTAGAGGTGACTCTGTGCACAGGACAGATCAGTTAAATAAATTATTGTACAAATTCTATACAATAAAGTGCTGTTCAGACATTTTAAATTGTGCTCTAGACTATGAATGGTCATATATGTAAGTACATAGTAGGACTCCATTTTTATCATATATTTTCATACACATTATACATATTTTAATAACGTGTATATTCATAAAGAAAGGACTGGAAGTGTTTATACCCAAATGTTAACAGTGTATACAGTGGGGTGAGATCACAAGTAATGCTTCTTTTTTTTTTTTTTTAATTAAAGTATAGTTGCTGTACAATATAGTGATTCACAGTTTTTAAAAGTTAAAACTCCTCTTTTCTCTTCCTTCTTTTTTTTTAAAGATAATAACCATGGTTATTTTTTAATCTTTTTAGTAAGAAAAACTCTTAGTTTTGAGGAAAACTGAATTAGCAAATTGTTTAACCATTAAGATAAATACAGGACCTTAATACATGTACCCCAGTGTTCAGAGCAACACTGTTTACAATAGTCAAGACATGGAAGCAGCCTACATGTCCATCAACTGATGAATGGATAAAGTATGTGTGTGTGATATTACTTAGCCATGAAAAAGAATGAGATAATGCCATTTGGAGCAACATGGATGGACTTCAGTTTAGTTCAGTTCAGTTCAGTTGCTCAGTCGTGTCCAACTCTTTGCAACCCCATGAATTGCAGCACGCCAGGCCTCCCTGTCCATCACCAACTCCTGGAGTTCACTCAGATTCACGTCCATCAAGTCCGTGATGCCATCCAGCCATCTCATCCTCTGTTGTCCCCTTTTCCTCCTGCCTCCAATCCTTCCCAGCATCAGAGTCTTTTCCAATGAGTTAGGTCTTCGCATGAGGTGGCCAAAGTACTGGAGTTTCAGCTTTAGCATCATTCCTTCCAAAGAACACCCAGGACTGATCTCCTTTAGAATGGATTGGCTGGATCTCCTTGCAGTCCAGGGGACTCTCAAGAGTCTTCTCCAACACCACAGTTCAAAAGCATCTGTTCTTTGGCGCTCAGCCTTCTTCACAGTCCAACTCTTACATCCATATGGAAAAACCATAGCCTTGACTAGATGGACCTTTGTTGGCAAAGTAATGTCTCTGCTTTTGAATATGCTATCTAGGTTGGTCATAACTTTCCTTCCAAGGAGTAAGCTAGAGATTATCAAATTAAGTGAAGTAAGCCAGACAGAGAAAGATGAACATCATGTGATATCACTTATATGTGGAATCTAAGAAGAAAAAAAAAGATGCATAAAGGTAGAAAACAAACTTATGCTTTTTAAAGGAGAGGGGGCAGAGGATTGACATATACACACTTCTGTTTATGGAACAGATAAACAAAAAGGACCTACTATGTAGCACTGGGAACTCTACTTAATATCTTGTACCAACATATAGTGAAAAAGAATGTAAAAAAAGAATACGTATAGTTATAACTAAATCACTTTGCTGTGTACCTCACAGTAGCACAACATTGTAAGTTAACTATGTTTCAATAGTAATTTTAAAATAAAGACTGTACCTCGTGGGCCTTGAAATGCTTATCCCATTTGAGTTCATCGCACAGTGCACAATAAGCGTCTCTGTGTTGCTTCAGGTGCTGCGTCTGGCACGGCTGAGCTGCTGCCTTCCCCAGGAGGCTCCTGGAACTGGACCGTCGGCCTTCCCACGGACAACGGCCATGACAGTGACCAGGTCTTCGAGTTCAACGGCACTCAGGCGGTGAGAGTCCCGGATGGCATCGTCTCCGTCAACCCCAGGGAGCCCTTTACGATCTCTGTGTGGATGAGGCACGGGCCATTTGGCAAGAAGAAGGAGACGATTCTTTGCAGCTCAGACAAAACAGGTAGGTCAGCTTCGCTGTAACGGACATCCTTGCAGTGGAAACTGGAGCCCACATTTATTCTAACCCTAAAGGCTCCCACAGGCTGTTGGTGATACTCATGGTTCTCTGCTTAAAATCTGGCACTGGTATCTAGGCATTTGTTAGTTTTACTCAGTGGATCGGGCCCCACTTCTCAGTAAAGCCCAAGTGTGTGTATTTGCATGCATGCTAAGTTGCTTCAGTCATGTCAACTCTGGGTGACCCTATGGACTGCAGCCCTCCAAGCTCCTTTGCCCGTGGGATTTTCCAGATAGGAATACTGGAGTGGGTTGCTGTGTCCTCATCCAGGGGATCGTCCCAACCCAGAGACTGAACCTGCAGCTCTACACCTCCTGCATTTCCAGGCAGGGTCTTGACCGCTCGGTGCCACCTGGGAAGCCCAAAACCCAAGTGTGTCTGTCCTAAACCCTGCCTTGGCTCTCCCTGGAGAGTTCGTTTATGTTGGTAAAACTGTCTTAAAAATCCATTGAAGAAATAACAGCTTTTATTTCTCCTTTGGGTCTTAACACATTATTGACTGGAGACACACATTTTTAGAGAGTAATATGATTAACATCCGTTTGTTAAGTTGTTAGAACTTAAAATTGATCAAGAATTCACTGCACAACTTAACAATTGTTATTCACATTTTGCTGTTAGGTTTTTATTCCAACTTTGTGTATATTGTAAACACAAGTTTATTAAAATGATGCAGCATGAAATTTTGAGTGAAAAAGAATTCTTTGGTGAATTTTATGCAGATACTTTCTCTAATTGTCTGAGTGACATGTATACTGGAGTCTCATAAGATGGTAGTTCTTCAGAATATAGTTATACTTCAGATGGTGTAAATATTCAACTAACAAAAAGACAAAAAACCTTAGTGATTAATTCTCATGCAGAAAGTGAAAATGAAACTCACGGTGCTGGAGAAGATTTACAGATGTGTCAGGAGTAACCATTGAATGTAATAACCCACAAAGTGTCAGCGAAATAACAGCATTAATTTTTGGCCAGCCAGAATAAAAATGGCTGGGCACAGGTGTTAGTTTCTAAAGCTGCCTGGTGAGTAGTGAGTTAAGCTGGCAGTTTACCAGTAGAATTTCTCTCTGCAGAGATGAACCGACACCATTATTCACTCTATGTCCACGGCTGCCGGCTGGTTTTCCTCCTCCGTCAGGATCCTTCAGAAGAGAAGAAATACAAACCTGCAGAGTTCCACTGGAAGCTGAGTCAGGTGAGGGAATGGAAAACTCACTGATAGGATTTTTTCTCAGAGAGAGTAAATGGGCACTGAAACCTTACACAGGACCAACTATTTATGGGCAAGGTGTATTGAAGATTTTACGATTTCTGTGTCTGTGGATAATAGGATAATTGCACATTAAATCCATTGAACTCCTTTACATTGAAAGACTTTGTTTTTTTACATGTGTGTATTTTATACATAAAATATTAATACAGGCATACCTTATTTTATTGTACTTCTCAGACATTGGGTTTTTTTGGGGGTCATACTCTGCAGCATGCAGGATCTTAGTTCCCCAACCAGGAATCAAACCTGTGCCCCCCTACCCGGGCGCCTGCACTGAGAGCATGGAATCTTAACCAGTAGACTGCCCTGGAAGTCCTAAGCATTTTCAGATGATGGTTACAGTTTTTAGTAAAGTATTTTTAAATTGGGCTTCCCTGGTGGCTCAGACAGTAAAGAATCTGCCTGAAATACAGGAGACCTGGCTTTGATCCCAGGGTCAGGCAAGGTCCCCTGGAGGAGGGCATGGCAACCCACTCCAGTATTTTTACCTGGAGAATTCCATGGACAGAGGATCCTGGCAGTCTGCAGTCCATGTGGTCGCAAAGAATTGGATATGATTAAGCGACTAAAATACACAGACACACAGACACAGGTATTTTTTAGACATAATGCAGTTGCATACTTAACAGACTATAGTATAGTGTAAACATAACTTTTTATGCTTTGGGAAACAAAAAAATTCATGTGACTCACTTTGTTGTGATACTTGATTCATTGTTGTGGTCTGGAGCCAAACCTGTGGTATCTCTAAGGTGTGCCTATATAAAGAAATAGTATGTTTCAAATACAAAGTACTGTGTTATAATTTATTGAGATAAGCAGCACTTACTTAAAAATTGAGATCCTTTTATTTGTTTATTCATTGTCTAAGTCTTTGGCTCCCACATTGTGCCTAGGACTCTAGGTGCCTCAGCAAATTCAGGGACACGATATTTTAAATTTTCAAGGAACCAGCAGTCTTGACATCTTTCAGACATCACATGAATTGCTAGGTCTTGGGAGTTTACAGTTTTGGCATTAGATCATATTATACTTCTTGTGATGATGTCATATCTTTGCAAGGCTGATTTCCTAGCAGTTGCAGTGGTAAAAAAGCAAGTGTCATGTGCAAAGAATCAGTGCATTATAGGAAACAAGGAGATGCTGTGAACTGAGAAAGCCTTTCCATTGCAATCACAGCAGGTTGTTTTGTCTCATGATTTACAGTTGGGACAAGAAGGAAACCTTTGGCCTGGGCTTAATTTATTTGTCTCCTGGAGTTAGTAGATATGAGCGGACATAGTGTTATATGTGCTTATAGTTGGTAAAATATAACATTGTCTGAAACTGTTACAAGATAGATACATAAGAGCCCATATGAGAGGAAGAAAGTGTGTTTTGGTAGAAAGATGAGGTCACTATCCAGGTGACAGCATTCATCTCTTACTGTTGTCATTTTTATTTACCTAGATCATTTCTTTCTCGGAAACCATTGTCATAAATTTTTTCAAGACACTAAGAAAGGTATCCAGAAAAAATTTTTTGCAGCATAGGTAGACATTTTAGGTATAGTTCTGTTTTCATAATCATAGTCTGCATTTATATATTTAGTTTCTTCTTTTCTTTTAAATAAAAAAAAATTCTGACTGTACCCCATGGCATGGGGGATCTTAGTTCCCCAACCAGGGATCAAACCCATGCCCCCTGCAGGGGAAGAGCAGGGTCCTAACCACTGGACTGCCAGGGGCATCCCACTGTTTAGTTTCTTCTGTTTCCATGTATTTGAAACTTTATCATGGAAAATTTTAGACACAGGTAAGAGTGGACAGATGAGTATAAGGCACAACTCTACACACCCTTCAGGTGGGTTCAGCAATTATCAGCTCTTGGTCAGTCTTATTTCATTGTTACCTCCACTGTTAATAATTTCTCAATATCCATCCAGTGTTCAGGTTGTTTCATAGGTGTTTTTGTGTTTACAGTTTTGTTTGTTTGAATCAGGATCCAACAAGAGGCCACACATTGGGATTGACTGTGACTGATAGACTTTTTGAGTTTATTTTAATCTATAGACTCTCCTCTTCTCCCTTGGAATTCATTTGGTAATAAAATCAGGCTTTAGTCCCATAGTCTTCAAGAGTTTAGATTTGACTGGTTTCTTCCCTGGGGTGTAATGTAACACGCTCCTCTGTCTTCTCCTCCTTTTAAGAATATTTATTTATTTGTCTGTCTGTCTACCTCCTCATGGCTATGTTGGGTCTTAGTTGTAGCACGTGCGCTCTTTGTTGAGTGCGTGGGCTTCTCTGTAGTTGAGACACATGGGCTTAGTTGCTCCTCTGCATGTGGGATCTTAGTTCCCTGACCAGGGATCAAACTTGCATCCCTTGCATGGGAAGGCAGATTCTTAACCACTGGACCACCCAGGAGGTCCCTCCTCTCTTTTCTTTGTACCCTGTACATTGGGAGTGGGCTCTAAAGACCTAATCAAAATGTGGTTTAATGTTTCTGATCTGTTTAAGCCCTGGGTCTGGTTTCTTCTCTTCGTGATGTAAGCAGCCATCAATGGTCAGTATCACTATCCTTGTGGCATTTGTTTTCTGGTCACTTGGGTGGTAGGAAGTGTGTTCCCAGGAAGGGCTCATGGGAACAGTTAATTCCTAAGTTCTTACATGTTGTTTTAGTAGTTTGTCTGTGGCCTTTATATCGAAGGTCACTTTGGCTGGATATCTCATCTCTGGCTCAGATGTAAGATTTCTAAGAACAGAAAATCTCTCCATTGAATTCTAACATAAAATGTTGCTATTAAGCTCTGACAACTTGATTTTCTTTCATTTATAAAATGTTTAGTCTTTTTGTTTGGATGATCATAGGATGTATTTCTTTCTCTTCCTCTTCTTTTTAATTTTATGAATGCGTCTTGGTGGTTTTAGGTCTGTTTTCCCAAATATTTGTTATTCCCTTTTAGTATCTAGTTTCAGATGTTTGGGTATTTCATGCAGGGTTTTCGGTGTTCTTTTTCATTGCTTTGGTTTTCCTCCCTGGGGACTCTTTTTTATCTTTTGTTGATATTCTTCACCTTTTTTTAACTATAACCGTCCCTTTCATTTAAATCATTTCTGTATCCTGTCACCTCGTTTCTGAGTTGCTTTAATTATGAACTTGTTTTTTACTGTTTCATGTCATTCTCCTAATGTCTTTTAGCATATTTTAAAATAATAGATCATCGTTCTCATCTCTTTTGTTAGGTATGACTTTCAGATATGGTTTCATTAGCTAAAGGGATATTATTCCCTTTGGTTGTCTTTTCTTTACCTTTTAAAAACTTCATGTGGAATTGAGTCATGATCATTTCCACTCCCCCACCCTCAGTTTTACATGAAATTAGCTTTCCTACACTTTGAAAAGAGATAGTTGATCGGCAGGACTTTTTTTCCCCATAGCTTTAAGTTTTGAACTCTCCATTCTGTTGTCTTTATAAAGGTTTTTTTTTTTTATGTGGCTTCACACCCTCTGGTATCTCCTGAAATCTGAAACCCTGTTGCTTTTCTGCACCTGGCTTGTTTCAGCATTCATGTAGTCACCTCATCAGCAGTATTGTCGTGGGTGTTGTCTGTGGCTTGGGGTTTTACTCTCCTCATCTCCCTGTTTTCAAGGAAATTAAACAATTATACTAATCCTACTGCTGTCTTCACTTCCTGCATAGCTCAGTTGATAAAGAATCTGCCTGCAATGCAGAAGACCTGGGTTCAACTCCTGAGTCAGAAAGATTCCCTGCAGAAGGACATGGCTACCCACTCTAGTATTCTTGCCTGGGGAATTCCGTGGACAGGGAAGCCTAGTGGGCTACAGCACATGGGGTTTCAAAGAGTCAGACCCAACTGAGTGACCGAGCACACACACACACACACACACACACACACAAAGGGGAGCTAGGCTGTTGTTGATGTAAAGTGAGTAGTTGGAGTGGTCCCAGGTGGCGCTAGTGGTAAAGAACCTGCCTGCCAGTGCAGGAGACAGAAGAGACACGGGTTTGATCCCTGGGTCAGGAAGATCCCCTGGAGGAGGCCATGGCAACCCACTCCAGTATTCTTGCCTGGAGAATCCCATGGACAGAGGACCCTGGTGGGCGATAGTCGATGGGGTCACAAGAGTCAGACACGACTTAGCGATGCACTTGAACTTGACTACTCTCTTCTCAGAATATGCTCATGGATTTTGACCAGATATTACTGATATTTAAGTACATTGTTATTCTACTAATCCCCTGCTGCTGCTGCTGCTGCTGCTGCTAAGTTGCTTCAGTCATGTCCAACTCCATGCGACCCCAGAGATAGCAGCCCACCAGGCTCCCCCGTCCCTGGGATTCTCCAGGCAAGAACATTGGAGTGGGTTGTCATTTCCTTCTCTAATGCATAAAAGTGAAAAGTGAAAGTGAAGTCACTCAGTCGTGTCCGACTTCTAGCGACCCCATGGACTACAGCCTACCAGGCTCCTCCATCCATGGGATTTTCCAGGCAAGAGTATTGGAGTGGGTTGCCATTGCCTTCTCCACTAATCCCCTAGAAACCTGTAATATTTGTAAAACTAGGAATGTAATATAAATCACTTTCTGAAGAAACTTCTATTACAGAACTTTTTTGAAATAAAGATTCAAACTAAAATTAAGATCTTACCTATCTCAAAAGTTAATTACTGTGTAATTCCTTTATTTAGAAATATGTGATGACACATTTATATACACACATATCATGAGCATATAGTAAACATATATACAGTGTTATAGGTTTGAATTTTTCCTCAGGCTCAAAAGCAGCTGCTTTTCTTTTGGGAGTAATCTTTGGTAATGTCTTCATTTATTTTGATGTTTCTGGCCTGTTTAAGCTCTCGATTTCTCCTTGGTTCAATTTCTTAGAACTAAAAGGTAAATTGGGCAAACGTAAAAAACCAGAAATCATGCATTTATTTAATTTTTGGCTTCATAGCTGCTTGGGCTTGTCTCTGGTTGCGGCAAGCAGGGGCTACTCCCCCGTTGGAGTGCACAGGCTTCTCACTGCAGTGGCCTTCCTTGTTGGAGGGCATGGGCTCTGAGATGTATGGGCTTCAGTAGTTGCAGCACGTGGGCTCAGCAGTTGTGCACAGGCCTAGTTGCTCTGCCACATGTGAGATCCTCTCACATCAGGGATTGAACCTGTCTCCAGCATTTGTCGGCAGATTCTTTATCACTGGGCCACCAGGGAAGCTTTGGCCAAACTTTTTGAAAGGCATGTTTAGAAATTTCATGCCACAGTATCTCCTTCTCTGCTTGTCCCTGTTCTTGCATAAAATATAAGCCAGAAATCAGGCCAGTGCCAGACCAGCTGGGGCCTCGGAGACTGCAGACCAGCACTCCCTGTGTGACAGCAAGGGAGATACTCAGTGATAGGAGAGGAGCTCAGTTGAATTTGGCCACCTGAGCTTTATGTTCATACTTGTATAGAGCATCACCTTTGAAGCAAGAAAGGAAAGCACATGATGCACAGTGGGCCTCGTTCTGAGACGGGAGGTATTTTTCATTTTGATCCAGAAAAGGAACTGCCAGTCTCCCGAGTGGTGTCCATCCTGCCAATAATAGAATTCCCTGGTGTCACGCTCCTGGCAGAAGAGGGTTGGGCAGCTCACTGTTTGAAGTGCCCCTCCCTGCCCCCCGAGTCTGACATGTCCTTGAGGTGGTTGTCACCTGGGCCCTTTGGGTGAGACACGGTGAGAAGAGACATATTTTGTTGCTTTTTTATTTATTTATTGATGATGTGGACCATTTTTTAAGTCTTTATTGAATTTGTTAATGATATTGCTTCTGTTTTATGTTTTGATATTTTGGCCACAAGGCATGTGGGATCTTGGTTCCCTGACCAGGGATGGAACCCACACCCCTTGCATTGGAAGGCGAAGTCTTAACCACTGGACCACCAGGGAAGTCCCTGTTGTTGCTTTAAATCTTTTCCTTTCTAGGAAAACAGAAATTCGTTCTCGTGTCCATTGTGTGAGAAGGTGAGAAGGAAGGGGGTTGATACACACCTAACACTTCCTTTGGCCCCACAGGTCTGTGACGAGGGATGGCATCACTATGTCCTCAACGTGGAAATCCCCAGTGTGACCCTCTACGTGGACGGTGTCCCTCATGAGCCCTTCTCTGTCACTGAAGATTACCCACTTCATCCATCCAAGATCGAAACCCAGCTCGTGGTTGGGGCTTGCTGGCAAGGTAATGGTCACGGGTACCCCTTTTCCCTTCAGTCTATTTTTTCTCTGCTGTGTTGATATTAATAGAAGCAGGCTCTTCTCAGTATTCTCCTTCCTTGCTGTCCTGTCCTTTACCTTTTCATTCCTTTGCCTGGCGTTGCCTTTCTGGGGGCATTGCTGTGCAAGGCTTTGGGGCAGCTCTGTGATGCACGCTGGAGGCAGTGAAGGATGGGAACGCCCTTCCTGAGGGCCTGGGAGGGAGCATTGTGCAGAGAGAGAGTGTGTTGAGGAACATGTTTATAAATTAATCGGTTGATTGGAAAGTTTACAAAAACACAGAAACAGCAGATAATGTGAGTTTCTCTGGCCCAGAGGGCACATCAAAGTGTTTGTGCTTGGTAGCCTGGTAGAAGCACTTCAGTGAGGACTGGAGAAGAGTCTTTGGGCATCTCTGCTTGGTAGAGTGTTTGTGCTTGGTAGCCTGGTAGAAGCACTTCAGTGAGGACTGGAGAAGAGTCTGTGGGCGTCTCTGCCAAAAGACCGAGATGGGATGAGATGACAATCACCAGCAAGACGATACAGCTTATTTTTGTTTTCTAAGTGGCAGGCTGTGTGCTTATGGCTTAACATACATTATCTCATTAATTCTAAGTGATACATCTGTGGGGCAGAAGCTCTTTTTATCCCTATTTCACAGCTGAAAAACTGAGATGAAGAAAAGAAGCAAGCTGTGTTAATCAGCCAATCACATGGCACTAGGGTTTGAACCCCTGGAGCTGGTGCACTCAGGCCAGGGTCTCTGATCCACCAAACGAGGAGTGTTAACCTTTTCTGTGCCATGGATTCCTCTGGTAGTCTGGGAAGCCTGAGGATCCCTTCTCAGAAGGATTTCTTATGATCTATAAAATAAAATACATAGGATTTCAAAGGTGACTAATTAGATTGAAGTACATACAGTTATGAAACTGCTAAAAGCCCTTATTTGTGAAACAGTAACATTTGTGCCACTATTTACGTGTGAAGATCAGGCACATCTGTTAACTGCTGTGAGTCAGAATAGCAAGGGGCTTTGTAACAATGCTTGTCGATGCGATGGAACATGATTTCTATTTGCAAAGTCACAGTTTCTTCCAATATTCTTGTCGTTTGTAGCTGACATTTATAAGGGAAGGGAAAACTACATATTAGAAGTTAGTGAAAATAAGCATGTGATTTTTCCCACCCAAGTTCATGGGTCCTCTGGTCTGCCGTTGAGGTTCATGGGGCCCCGCCTCCACCTCTTGCCCTTGACTCTGTTGTGTGACTGCAGGGTGTCATCATCATCACATGTACCTGCTAAATCAGCCTTCCTTTTCGTCTCTGTGGAAGTGTTGTTACCTGGAGTTAGACTAGAAATTTATGAAAGAGCCTAATTTCCAAGACATCATTTGAGCAAACTCTGGGAGATGGTGAAGGACAGGGAAACCTGGCATGCTGCAGTCCATGGGGTTGCAGAGTCCAACACGACTGAGCAACTGAACAACAGTTTCCAGGACAGTTTTGCTGCTTTTAGGAGGACTGAATTTCATAATTTTCCTGCAGATCCTTTCAGATGAAAAGGAATATGACAGTATTCACAGTGAACTTCTTCAGTGAATCCCCAGATTTAATTCTGGTGACAGTCAGTTCGTAAGAAATGGGAACATGAGACCAAGGAGTGAGGAATAAATTATTAGGCATGTCGGAAGTGTTTGTTAGTCTTAAAATTTCAGTTCATATTAGCTTCCACAGTTTCTCAGTAAAGACTTGAATAAGAATACAAGGGCCAGCCTAAGTGTTATTTTGTATTCTGAGAACTTTGTTGCATAGGTTAAAATAAGCCCTCACATTCCAGTCTGCCTTCCTGTTCATGTCCTGGTGCCTCTGCTGTCAGATGGCTGTCACTTTCACCCTCCCTCATCTCTTTCTACCTCAGCCCTCTCGGCATCCTCAGCCAGAAAAATCTCCCTACATCTCCAAACCAAACACAAGTTTTTAAAAATTGTAGTTAACAGGAAAAAAGATCTCCTTTTTCCTTTCAGAGGATTTGAGATCCCTTTCTTTTCAAATTCACCATGGGGAACTCAGGCTGGAGGCCCTCTCATGGCATCAACAGAAACATCAGTTCTAACTGTGGGTTGTGAAGACAGAGGAGCTGTGTGGGCCCCAGGGCTCACCTGTGCACACCTGGCCTGGAGCCCGCTCATCTGCAGCTAAAGCTAAAGGTGGAGAGGCCTGTTCTGCAAGGTGGGGCGGACACAGGGAAGCAGTCTAGAAAGTGGAGACTCTGTCCTCTTATCGGGTGGGTGGGCGCCTGGTGGGGGTAGCAGCTACTGTCCCCGAGCCGTCACTGAGTATATTTCTCTGGGTTAAGTTCCCTAATCTCTAACTCCCTTCCTGTTCAGAAAAACTGGTTAAAAATGCCTTCCTTCCTCTGTCCCTTGGAAGTCAAAGTCTCGACCAATTATGTACTCCCTTAGAGCCTTCAAAAGTCATACACGTTCACTACATACCAACCTTTGGGTGCCGATGCATGTGTACCTGTCAGGAAGGCTGGCGCTGTGGTCCAGGAGGGCTGCCATTTGCACAGGGTCCATCTCTGCCACCAGCGTCAGCCACCGTCTGGCTGGGTCCTGCCTGGGCAGGTTGAGATCAGTGAATTGAGCGCACGGCTTTCACTCAGTCTTATTTTGAATCAAACTTGTGTTTTGGCAAGGAGGCTATAGGAAGGTGAAATAAAAGACTGAAAAAAGATGAACATGGTCCTACTGTATAGCCCAGAGAACTATATTCAGTATCCTCTGATCAACCATAATGGAAAAGAATATGAAAAAGGGTGTGTGTGTGTAGCTGAATCACATTGTTGTACAGCAGAGATTAACTTCGTAAATCAACCACACTTAAACTTTTTTTTTAAAAGGATGGGAAGAAGCACTGGGGTCGTAAAAGGTAATGATGTACAAGCTTCATCCAGGTGGAGTGTGTCAAGAGGGATGACAGGCGAAGTGTTCTCTTTGGGTTTGGTAACTTTTCGAAACTAATTTTCAAGGTCCAGTTCTGAAGAGCCTAACCTCTTGGTCCTTTTATATTGTCTGTCTTGCTTTTCTACAGAATATTCAGGAGTTGAAAGTGACAATGAAACTGAGCCTGTGCCTCTGGCCTCCACAGGTCCCTGGACTCTTTTGCCTACGGTTTACTCTTGTGTTTCATTTAAAGACGAGACCTCCATTCATTGCCCATTCCGCATGCGACACCCCAGTTGCATTTGGGTCCCAGACACTGTCTTGAGCTGCTGCTTTGCCTTATGCTGCCCCATTGCATCATGGGATTTCCTTTTTCTGCCCGTGCTGATCCCAGCTGAAGTGAGAGCAAATGACTCATTCATGCGAGGCACTAATGGGAATTTCTTTTACCCCTTCCATCAAATCTCACCCCATCCCACTGCCTGAGACTCCTTGCTGAAATCTCACAGGCCAGGCTTGGGAGGCTACCTCCTGCTTCTTGTGTGCCTGAGCCACCAGACAGGAAAAGACTCGTGTCTAGATATTCTGTCCTGCCCGACAATAAATTCTAAATAATGTTTCTTAGCGATCTCAATCCCTAACAATGATGTGTGTAATCTCCTTGTCAGGATTGAGACATGCTGCTGACAGGCTCTTCTCCTTCAGTGTAGCCACAGGGTTTACTACCTCCTGGTTTTGGCTCTTTGTGACAACCTGTCAAAGGCCGCTTTCTTTTTCTTATAACATCTTCACCCTTAGTAGTTGGAGATAGGCATGCTGCGAGTCAATGAAACAGCCATCTGAGTGGCCTTGATACTAGGCTTCTAAGTGCAGGATGGTGTTTTAACATTCATCTTTCTACTCCTGCTTGTGTATGTTCATCCCCAAGTTTGTATATATTCTGGGAATATGCTCAGCTAGAAAAAAAGCAACCTAAGGGGAATTCCCTTTTGGTCCAGTGGTCAGGACCCAGTGCTTTCACTTCAGAGGCCCAGGTATGATTCCTGGTGAGGGAACTAAGATCCTGCATCCACATGATGCAGCCAAAAATAAATCAATTTTTAAAAGGCAGCCCAGCATCTGACCCAGCTGATTGAGAAGGCAGTGGTTGAAGAGACTAACTCCAGTAAGATGTCACTTGTGTGCCACGGTGACCAGTGCAGCATGGACCACCCTTACTGGGGAGTGGTCACACGAGTGGGGACAATCATGGGACCTCTGGGCTTCTGGTGAGGGACACATCACCACCAGCTCCTCTCTTCTCCGGGCCACATGCATGATCATAAACCATTTAATTTCCTCATTGTGCTTCCATGTCAGCTGCAAGGCTAACAGGATCTGATAGGAACTAACCCGCATGTCCACCCATCAAGCCATCACCACCGGTAACACCACATTGAAAAGTGAGATGGGAGGCCCCAGGCCGCCCCCACAATTTCTGCTTTCCCTCCCCCATGTTCCACAGGTGGTGACTTGCGCATGACCCAGTTTTTCCGAGGTAATCTGGCTGGTCTGACCATCCGTTCTGGGAAGCTTACAGATAAGAAGGTGATTGACTGTCTGTATACCTGCAAAGAGGGGCTAGACCTGCACAACCCTGAAGACAATGGCAGAGGTGTCAAGGTAACACAGGTCCCCCCCTGCCTGGCACCCCACTCCCCTGCACCCACAGCTTCCTTGACCTCAAGTGCAGAGGCCGCTGGCGCAAGGGTTGATCTGTTTCTATTCTTAGCACCTCCGGCACCACACCCTAACTCTCCAGCTCTTCGGGCCCCTGTTCCCCAGTTGTCCTGTAGTCTGCTTCCATCCTGAGACTGACTGGGCACCAGGCCCCATTGCCCACCAGACGCCTGCTCCTCAGCTGCCAGTTGCAAGCTTCCAGGCCCCCGGTACCCACACTTCATCCAGCTTGGCTGCAAGTCCAGGGTTCCCAAAACCCTCCCCCTTTTCAGTTTCAATAATTTGCAGAACTGCTCAGAAAACCCCATAGAGCACTTTGCTTATGGTTACTGGTTTATTGTAAGGGATGCAACTCAAGAACAAGCAGGTGGAAGAGATGCTCAGGGCCTGGGGTGAGGGGAGTGCACAAGGCTTCCACCCCACCCCACCCCCAGCACCTTGCTGTCTGCAAACCCAGAAGTTCTCCAGACTCTGTTGTTTGAGGGGTGGGGGTTGTAGAGATTCCATTATATAAGCATGATGGATCAAATCAGTAACCACTGGTGATCAGTTAACAGTCTCCAGCCTCTCTCCTTTCAAGGGCAGGACTGAAGACCCACTCTCACCACACGGTTTGTTTCTCTAGCAACCAGTCCCCCCCACCGCCCAGAAACTATCTAGGGCTCCACCAAGAGTCACCTTGTTAAGGTAAACTCTGGGGTTGAAAGGGGCTTAATCAGGAATAACAGAAGATGCTCCTGTCCCTCAAGAAATTCCAAGGGTTTTAGGAGGTCTGTGCCAGAAACCAGGGACAAAGACCAAACATTTTTTTTCTTATATCACAGATCTGTTTGCACCTTTGATATTTACTGTAGTGTCATAGGGTCATGGTCATTTGAATCCTACAAGCTTTTCTTCTCTTAAGTCACCAGTTCATATCAATCCCAAGCTAATTCTCTTTGTCAGCGCGTTCATGGTTTCACCTCCTTGCAGACAGAACCTTACTCCTCTCCTGTTTTGGTGCCGTTACAGATCCAGGCCAACCCTAGTCAGTCGGTGTTGACCTTGGAGGGAGAGGACGTGGGGGAGCTCGATAAGGCCATGCAGCACATTTCCTACCTTAATTCACGACAGTTCCCCACCCCAGGGATCCGAAGACTCAAAATCACCAGCACAGTCAAGTAGGTGCTGATTTGTTAGCAGTAAATCTTGTCTTTCTTTGCCCAGTGATCCTTGAGAAGAAAACGTGTGCATTTAAGTTTTTTAGGACAAACCAGCCTCCCTTCTGTAAGCTTATGGTCACTCGTTACCAGAAACTTTGAGTGATGTTTGGAAGTACATTCTGGGAGTGGCCAGCGTCTTGTCCCCCAGGTGGTTGTGGAATCCTGCCTGCGTCACCTCTAAGCACCCTTGTGTGGCCTGAGGCGGGGGGGATGGGGTGTGTGTGGGGTGTGTGTGTGTGTGTGTGTGTTATGCTCAGTCACGTCCAACTCTTTGCAACCCCATGGACTGTGGCCCGCCAGGCTCCTCTGTCCATTGGATTCTCCAGGCAAGAATACTGGAGTGACCCTATGACATTTCCTCCTCCAGGAGTATGGCCTGAGAAGCCATCTTTTCAAGCCCTGACCCTCCCCTCCCCTTCCTTGTTGACAGGTGTTTTAACGAGGCTGCCTGCATCTCCATCCCTGCGGTGGATGGCTACGTGATGGTTTTGCAGCCAGAAGAGCCCAAGATCAGTCTGAGCGGCATCCACCATTTTGCCCGAGCGGCTTCTGAATTTGAAAGCTCAGAGGGGGTTTTCCTCTTCCCTGAGCTTCGGATCATCAGCACCATCACGAGAGAAGTGGAGCCCGAAGGGGAAGGGGATGAGGACCCAACAGGTGATAGCCCAGAACAGTCGTTCCTGCCTCAGCTTGAAACTGCAGCTGAAACCCCACTGTGGCTGCCAGGGAAAAATCCCGGCCCTTTTCTTCTGTGGTTTTGGAAACGAATGTTTCTGTGCTGTTTTGGATTTGCTTCTAGAATCTGACTGTGGGCTGGAGCTCCTTCCGATCTTTGGAAACCCACTTATGGGGGGGTCATTTGATCTTTTTCCAGCTTGACGTCAGAGTCTGGGATCTTGGGGGTTGAGAGGATGGAGACCAGGGCAGGGGATGCAGTTGGGGGATGCTCCTGCTGGCTGGCAGTCCCAGCAGGACAGACCGCCCCCATTCATAGGCCTTCTCACTATTCATTCAGTCCTCCTTAGATGCATAAAACACCCCCAATTCTTGAAAGTGACTGTCCCATACCTCCATCCATGGTCCCTAAAAGGGCTCTGTCAGTTTGAGGATGAGCAGGCGGGCCATCGCTGTGACCCCCGCTCCAGCCTCTGCAGCCTCTGCTATTTCCGGTTGGGCTATTTTTGCAGTTCAAGAGTCACTGGTGTCGGAGGAGATCGTGCACGACCTGGACACCTGTGAGGTCACAGTGGAGGGAGAAGAACTGAATGGAGAGCAGGAGAGCCTGGAGGTGGACGCGGCCCACCTGCAGCAGAAGGGCATCGAAATGAGCAGCTCTGACATGGGTGTGGTCTTCACAGGTAGGAAGAGTGACAGCTGGGAGCTGTCCTCCCAGCTCGAAACCTGGAGGGGCCCTAGAGGGGGCGGGAAGGGAGAATGTTGACTGGGCTGAGTGGTGGCTGCTGGCTTCCAGATGGGAAGGGGAGGGCAGCTCTGCCTGGTGCCGCCTCCCCATAAAGGGTGGACGTCTGGGCACGTTATGGCACACGCCCTTCAGCAGGGGGAGATACCCCGCAGTTGGACAGCCAGGCATGGCTGAGTGCCTTGGGAACCGCCTGCATTTGCCTGTGGCCTGTGTTCCTAACCTCCACACTGCTGTCTCCTCCTCACCTGCAGGTGTTGACACCATGGCCAGCTACGAGGAGACCTTACACCTCCTGCGCTATCGGAACTGGCACACCAGGTCCTTGCTTGACCGCAAGTTCAAGCTTGTCTGCTCTGAGCTGAATGGTCGCTACGTCAGCAACGAGTTCCAGGTGGAGGTGAGATGAGAGCCGGCCTCTGCAGAGAAAGGCCAGTAGTGTGGTGACTGAGCATCCCACTTATGACCCTGATGTTTGCAAATTCTATTTCCAGGGCATTTGTAGTTGGGGTTCACTGTTGGGGTTCATCGGGGGGTGGGTCACCTTTTCCAGTCGGGGGTGGGGGGCTGCTCCAGGCTAGACCTGCACAGGTTTAGGGTGACAGGTTGTACATGGGGTGAGCTGGAATCCAGCACGGTGCCCCCTTCACAGGCTCCCTCAGCCTGAGACTTGGAGGGGCCTTGGAGGGAGGTGGTCAGGATTGAGTGGCGGTTGATACCTTGGGCTGAGGAGCAAGGGTGTGTCTTGAGATCTAACACTGCTTTCGAAGGAGCAGTGCCCAGGAGCCAGAGGTTCTCTGCAGAGGCCTGGCCCTGCTAGGAGTGAATGCTCTGCCTAGGGCAGGACTTCCTTGCGAGGAACATGGGCGTGGTGACTCTGGCCCAGGTGGCCAGGGGCCACGTGGCCACTCTGTCATGTCTAGTGTTACTCAGAGCTTCTGTGCCCCAGAGGAGTGAACCAGAAGTTATTCTCAGCAGTTGAGCACTTGCACTGTGACCCCACAGCCCCAGAATTAGACTCACAAGGCTGAAGAGTCCACGAGGGTATTCTCTGAGCCGAGGGTAGTGGATTTGAAAGAAAAGAAAGCCTGTGATTTGTCCTCTCTCATGTGGCTGTGATTTTGAGAAAAGAGGGACATGGTCTGTGCCCAGGCTTCTCAGATGACCCAAGGTAAAGGGCCACTGGTGGTGCTGGGCCTTTTTCTCCAGTCTGTTGTGGATGAATTATTTTATTAGGCACAATAAAAATGAGTTATTACAAGAGCAGACTTTTTCTTGGCTGTGTGACAACATCAGATCTTTACAACACCCTCCTTGGCTTCTTCTGTCCTTTTCTCTGCCCACCAGCACCCATCCAGGGCCCACTTTGGTGGTGCTGGTCAAGTGCATGTCCATTCCCCAGACACATCCGGGCTGCCTTTCCATTTCTGCAGGTGAATGTCATCCACACGGCCAACCCCATGGAGCACGCCAGCCACATAGCTGCCCAGCCGCAGTTCGTCCATCCTGAGCACCGCTCCTTCATTGACCTCTCTGGTCACAACCTGGCCAACCCCCACCCTTTTGCAGGTAGGACTGTGCTGCCCTGCCCCAACTCCTGCTGTGAGCTCAGCACCTGCTTACCCCTGGCTCAGAACAGCCACTGGCCAGCCCAGCTTTTATTCCCCATCACACAAGGAAACTGGAGCACAGACAAGGCAGCAAGGGGCCAAACCCCTGCACTAAGCGTTTTCTCAGAGATCTGTCTGTTCTCTGGGGGCTGATGGAGCCAGCAGTAGGGAGACCCAGGGCACGTGGGCCCAGGACGGGTTCTGTCGTCACAGCCGTCCTGTCTCCTCTCACCCCAGTCGTCCCCAGCACTGCCACCGTCGTGATTGTGGTGTGTGTCAGCTTCCTGGTTTTCATGATCATCCTGGGGGTGTTCCGGATCCGGGCTGCACACCAGAGAACCATGCGGGACCAGGACACCGGGAAAGAGAACGAGATGGACTGGGACGACTCCGCCCTGACCATCACCGTGAACCCCATGGAAGTAAGTGTGGGGCTCCTCATCCACCCCACCCCACTCCCCACCCCCACCCCCACCGATTCTGTGCTTCGTGTGGTCCTTACCACAACCCTGCAGTTAAAGTGAGGCCTGTGGGGCCTGATACAGGGTCCTGGTCACACTGTGGGTGGTGACCAGAGCTCTCTTTCCCTTTGTCTGTGGTGAGGCTCCTTCCAGCCTAGTCCGGCCCCTCTGGCTGGGTCGTGGGATGTGACTCCCAGCAGTGGCGGGGGCTGGATTCAGCACCCAGTCAGTTGGGTCGTCCCTTTGTCAGACATACGAGGACCAGCATAGCAGTGAGGAGGAAGAGGAGGAGGAGGAAGAGGAGAGCGAAGATGGGGACGAGGAGGACGACATCACCAGTGCCGAGTCGGAGAGCAGTGAGGAGGACGAGGGGGAGCACGGAGACCCGCAGACTGCAAACCGGCAGCAGCAGCTGGAGTGGGACGACTCCACCCTCAGCTACTGAGCGCACCCCCCTCCCACCAGCCCCCACCACCCTGTCTTCCTTCCTGCTTCCGGAGACTCTGCTGCCACCGCTGCCCACCCCCAGGGTCCATGATGTACAAAGTCATTCTGGCCAGTAGGTCTGCAGACCCTCCCCACCACCAGTCTCTGCCCTGCTTGGTGTGTAGGCCCGTAGGCTCCCTCCCCCACCACCCCCTTTCTCCCGCTCGCCGGGATCGCTCTTAAGTTATATGAGGAGCTGACGCTCACTCAACTCCAGAAAAGCTGCAGTGACTGGACTCCTTGACAAAGGGTTAGAATTGCTCACTCCCACCTGGTAATCCTTTCTTGTTTTTTTTTAAAGTTTTTATTTTTCCACACTAGTGCATGTATAAAATGGCAGAATGGGGCTAATATGTAGATGATAAACTGACTTTTTAATATTTTGTAAATAAATTGGGATTCCTCGTGTCTTTTGTGCTAGTGTAACCCAGGGCTGGATGCAAAGTGAAGTGGAGACACTGAGCGTGGGAGGGACCGAGACCCCCCTGATCCCTACTTCCCACCCCCACCCAGGACGAGGAGAGACAGGCACAAAACTGTGCTGCCTGGCAGGAGGGGACCGGGCTGGGGACCCCTCTTCAGAGGCTAGAAAAGGTCAGGTCTTTTCTTTGGGATTCTACCCATTTCTGATTGGCAGAGGGCTGAGGGGAGCTGGGGTCCCTGGCTGTGTGTACTCGCTTCTCCGAGGACCAGCAGCTCCTCCCAGAGGTGCAGCTTTGGGGTCCGTACCAAATAGATGTAGTTTTCCTTGCTGGTGAGAATGCATGTTGACCGTCCAGATGGTGCAGACCCCTCTTACTGCTTGGTTTGGAGACAGCAACAGGCCTAGGGGAATCCATACTCAGAACCTTGCTGAAATGACGCCCAGTGGCCGGAGGGCAGCACTCCATTCCCAAGCAACTGCTGTGCCCCCTCCCCCCCGGGCCCCCCCCCCCCCCCCCAGGGATACAACCCATGCCCAGTAAGTGGTGAAAGGAGAGAAGCAGTCAGGAGCTAAAACCCTACAGCACTTGGTTTTTAATGTACATGTAAAATTTTAGATTTCTAAAACTGGGAGAACTACGCTGTGATCATAACCGCTAGTCTCGCGGACACTGCCAGCTGTCCCGTGTCCTGTGTGGCCACCCCTCCATGTACTGTCACTGTAGCTGCTCTGTTTAGACCGTGGGTAGACGCTAATGCGGAGACAGGACCGTTCTTGCGCTGTCTGTAGCGGCCGTGGTATCCCTTTTCAGATGTGTATATTGACAATAGGTCAGAAAGTGTATACATACAATAAAGTCTGGTTCTAACTCCAGCGGGTGAGTGGCTTTTTTTTGGTCTCATTTTCTTTTGAATCCTACATTCCCTTGGTTTCTTTCTGAGCCAAGAACATAACATACAAAGGCTTTTGTTTCTTTTAATCTGTTTTTACCTCTCACTTCAAGGTTTCAGACTACTGGTCTGAACCTTCATCAGTTATGTCGAACTCACCTTCCACATACGGAAACATCAAATGGTTTTAAAAAAAAAAAAACATAGAAAATACTTTTCTCGCTGGGCACACAGGCCATGCACCCAAACCAAACATTGCTGTGTATACACAGTGTGCTGTCCATGCCAGGAAGAACAGACTCGTTTAAATAAATAGACAGATGTACACTCAGCTTTTCCTATTCCCAGACAGGTGAGGTGGGTCTGATGAATTCAGCACTTAGTTGGGAACCAGGGTCTGGTCAGTGGAACTCTGTGGGTGGCATGGATTTCTAGGGCCGGTGCCGCTCAGCCATCTCTAATGAACAGAGAAACAGGCTATTCCCCCGGGCTCTTCTGGAAGCTGTGTGCTTGGGCTGTTGAGAGGGCAGTTACCTCTGGCACTGCTGAGCTTTGCAAGGCCATTGAGAGGTAAGTGGTGTCGCCTTGTGGGTCCCTAGTAAGCTGCTGATTCCATTATGCCCACCCGTGGGCTGCTGGAAACCCAGATTCTTAGCCCTGTCTCCAGAGTTAGCTCCAAAAGGGCGACAGAGGCCCAGGAACCTGCATTCCTGGAGCTCCTCAGATGTACCCAAGGCTGAGCCTGAACCGTTTTCTGGCTAAGTACTGTCTGAGGAAAAGATGCCCCCACACCCCTGACTCATGCCTCTGCTACCTAGGTCCACGGAACAGAGTCTCAAAAGTGAGTGTTTCCGAGAGGAGGTAGGTCTTTCACTACCTAAAACCTGCTTCGAGGGAGGGAGGTTACACACAATTGCACCAGCTTGCCTCGATCCATGACCAGGGTGAGCTCAGTCAAGCTCTGGTCTTTCTAATGTGGCTTGAGAACGAGTGTGCACTCTACCTGACGGGGGCTAGGGCCATCTCCCCACCTTCACCCCGAGCTACAGAGGTCAGTAAGTAGTTGGGCTACTTTTTTTTTCTTACCCGCAAACAAAATCGCTTTACAGCAGAGATGAGAATTCCCGTATCCAGGAGTACCCTCCCTGAATCTGGAGGGCACCCAGGCCGCCTCTGGGAGCTGCCCAGAACTCAGTCAATGGAGAGCACGCAGGTGGAGGTGGTCTTGAGCAGGCATGGGCGCCCTGTCCGGACCGCCAGGCGCGGACACGTGTGCAGCGCAGTGGGAGCCTGGGGAGGAGGCAGCCCTCGCGTGGGAGAGAGGAGTCTTGGCTGGCTCCAGATCCACCAGCTGGAAGACTTGAGGTTACAGACTCTCGGCAAGATGCAGCCTGAGGTGTGTGGCTCACAGTGTCTTCCCATCAAAGCCCAGGGCTCTGATGGGCACGCGGAGGACAGCGCCCCGCCCCCGCTCTAGGGTGCATTTCTATGTATGGCTGTTCAGTTCCTGAAACATTTCAAGTCATAAATAAATAACCAGTGTAAACAAAAGGCAGTCGTGTAGGTTCTTTCCCAAGGATGCAGTCCAGCCTTTTGGCCCTGGAGGGTAGCTGAGGGTGCTCGCCTCCCAAGACTTGACAGTTTGCTCGTCTCCAGGCGCAGGGCTGGGAGGGGCTATTATTGCCTGTTATCTTTGGACACGTTGTGGGCCAGCCAGTTCACTTTGGTTTTCCAGCTTTCCCGGAGGGCTTCATTAAACTTCACTCGGAAGTGCTTCAGAGCCTCCTCCTCCGTTTTCCCCAATGCCAGAGAATCCTGGGGCAAAATCAAAGGAATGGGTGTCTCCTTGATGGGCTGGGCCCTGTTCAACAGGGACCCCTGCCCCCCTGCACCTCTGCCCTCTCTGGGCAGTTAACACCCCCTCCTCACAGAGGAGTCAAGAGAGCACCCCACAACATCTCCCCGGGGAAGAGCTTCTTCCTCCTGACCCCAAACCAAGGAAGCCCTCCAACCCACCCTCAAAATAAGATGTCAGCTTGTGCCAGGAGGTCTTGGCCCCAAAGCCCCATGTGGACAGGACCTGGCCTTCTCCACTGGAAGGTGGCCGGAGGAGGAAGCAGGGGAGCCACTGCATCCCGGGAACTGGGCGCCAAAGAGAACACCAGGCAGGGGCTGTGGCCCCACTGCCCTGCACTCCCCACCCCAGAGTCTCACAGACTGAAAAGACACAGGAAAGAAAAATATCTTTTAACTTCAGAGGGAACCCTCCCGTGCAAGTGGAAATACCCTCAGCCTGTGCAGGACGGGCGGGTGGGCCAAAGGAGGTACCAGCAGAACACGGGCTAATGCCGGCTGCTTCCTGCCAGATCCAGGTCCCAGGCTAATGGGCCCTGTGGGTCCATCACACCTGGGGGTTGGGGGGCCTCAGGAAGTTGGGCTCCCTGGTCTCCTGCCCGGTGGGGCCCTGCCCTGGCCTTTACCTTGAGATACTGGATGTCTTTGGAGCAGCTGAGCTCAGGCAGGCCTGCCGCCCGCATCAGGGCAAAGAGGTGGAGGAAAAGGAGCCCATGGCGCCGCAGGATGGTGTAGGCCGTCTCACAATAGCCCCGGAACCTGCGGGGAGAGGCCGGGGAGGGGGCTTTGGGTCCTCCCGGCCACTTCCACCCAAGCCAGCCGGCCAGCCTACTCTTACCCCGGAAAGAGCCATGTACACAAAGCCCCAGCTTCCTCTAACCCACCCCCAGCACTGTCCCTTCCAGGAATGAGCTGACTCCACCTGGGGGCCCCAGCACCACGAGGGGTCTGAGGCACTCCCACCTTTCAAACTTCTCACTATTATTCGTCTTCCCCTGCTGGATCACGTGGACGAAGTCATAGGTGAGGATGAACGGGACCCGCTCACGGTTGATTCCAAACTTGGTCTTGAAATTCCCCAGAAAGTGGCCGAAATCAATGTGGAACAGCTGAGGAGAGGGGAGAGCAAAGACTGAAAAGGAGTCAGAAAGGAGGGTGCCTGGCCCAAAGGAGCTGGGAGGGCTGGGAGGGGGTTCTGCCGACAGCTCTGTGCAGAGCAGAAAGGCCAGGGCCTGGGGCCAGCCAACAGGCACCCACCTGCCCGTTCTCTCGGATCATGATGTTGTCGCTGTGGCGATCGCCGATGCCCAGCACATAGGTGGCCACACAGTAGCCAGCACAGGAGAGGGTGAACTCCTCAATGGCTCGATCCAGGGCCTCCCTGGGGGGTGGGGAAGGAAACCATGGCCACGCCACTTTGCAGCTGCTTCTACTAAGTCCTTGTCCCCTTCCCTCTACTCTGGCCTTGTGACTTGCTTGCACAAATGGAACATGGAGGAAGTGATGCTGGGCTCATTCTGGAGCTGGGTCCTTAAGGCACTTTATGGCTCCTGAACCTTCTTCACTGCCACAGAGTGAAGCTAAGGCAAGAGAGGCCCCAGATGCGCCACCCTCCAGGCAAATCAAGCTACCTGATGAGATTAGCTACTTGAGTGATTCCAGCAGAAGAACCACTCAGCTGAGCCAGCTCAAGTTGCAGATTTGTGATTTATGCTCCTGAAGTTTGGAGGCGGGGGAATGCTTCCCAGGTGGTGCTAGAGGTAAAGAAACTGCCTGCCAATGCAGGAGACATAAGATCCCTGGGTTGGGAAGATCCCTGGAGAAGAGTATGGCAACCCACTCCAGTATTCTAGCCTGGAGAATCCCATGGACAGAGGAGCCTGGTGCAGACATGACTGAAGTGACTTAGCAGCAGCAGCATCAAAGTTCAGAGTGGTTGTTACATGGCAGTAACTAACCTATACCTGTGGGAACAGAGACCTGCCCCACCTCTCAACAGTGTCTATGGGATGGTCCTCGGCTGAGCAAGAAGCCCAGAGACTGTCACAAGCCCTTCTTCCCTTTGATTCCCAAACTCCACCCTTGGGAAGGAGAGGGTGTCTGTCCCAAGGGCCCAAAACCTACCCAGGGTTCTTGGACTTGAGCCAGTTGAGCAGAGCATCCTTATTGAAGGCGGCCGTGGCTGCCATGTTGCTCTTGTTCAGCTGGATGTTGGCAATGGTGTCCGAGTGAAGCACCACCTCAATAAGGCCTGTGCGGTCCCCAGTGGAGAGGCAGCCATAGGGGGTCATCCTAGCCGGGTGGGAGGAGGGGCAGGCAGACACAGTGGTCAAGGGCTGTCCCAAGGGCTGTTTGATCCTAAGGAGCTTAACCCACAAAAGCCAAAGGAGATGCTACTCAAGTTGCTGCAAAAGAGGAGGTGCTGGGGGAAAGTGCCTTAGAGAGGTCAGACCAGAGCCCAAGATGCGGAGAGGTCAGACCAGAGCCCAAGATGCGGAGAGGGAAAGTCAGCACCTTCACTAAGCCCACGTTTGTTCAAAAAGAAAAATCCCCGTGACTGGATGGAGAAGACGGAGCAGAAAGCCAGGGATGCTGGGGGGCAAAGGAAACCATAGAGGGAGACAGGTGCCACTGGCCATTCTCTATCCTCATCCTGCGGCCCTATTGCCTCCCTGACCCCGAGTTTTAAACTGGTCCCTCTGGGTGGCTCAGTGGTCAAGAATCCACCTGTCAATGCAGGAGACAGGGGTTCTATCCCTGGGTCGGGAAGATCCCTTAAAGGGTGTAACGGCAACCCATTCCAGTATTCTTGCCTGGAAATCCGATGGACAGAGGAGCCTGGTGGGCTATAGTCCACCGGGTCACAAAAGAGTTGAACATGACTTAGTGACTAAACAAAAACAACAAAATTCTTCTTAGACCAACCAGTCTTATTTCAGGTTGAGGCAGTCATGTCAGCTTTGACAGGGGACCCCTGCAACAGGATACAGTCCTAGGCCTGGCACGGGCACACTGGATGACTGGAAGGCCTCTCACCTCAGGTCCAAGCCCTCCTGCTTCCACAGAATGTCCATGAGCTGGATCATCTGCAGGGTCAGCATGTCCTGGCGGAGGTCTGCACAGTCGCCCCGGGGAGGAACAGCATGAGTTTCCGGTGGGTTCACCAATCCCAGCCATGCCCAGGCCCCCGAGTCCCGGGACTCTGTCTTTTCCTCAGCTCACCTTCCAGGAGTCCTCCACCCCCAGCAGGGTCCCCCTCCCCACCCAGGGCAGTATGGCAGGGTGTGTGGAAGCCACGGCCTCCCTGGGTCCTCCCTGGGGCCCGCCTGCTCACCGTCCCCATTCTTAAAGATGATGCCCACGGTGCCATCGCTGCCTGCCTCCTCGTTGCTGTACATGACCCACAGGGGTTTCATCTTGGAGTCCATGAAGGTGCACTGCTCCACGCTAAGGGGCAGAGAGCAGTCAGCAGCAGGCCCTCCCCAAGGCCTGGGGTTGGCGTGGGGTTGGGGGAGGGGAGGCCCTGGCCGGGGCCTGGGACTTACCAGACTTCAGCCAGCAGGGTGCTGGGGTCAAGTGGGGACTGCAAGTGGGAGAGGGCCTCCAGGTAGGTCTCCTGGCGCAGGCACAGGTGCATCAGCTCCTTGGCCTGGGGTTTGGGGGTCTTCTGGGAGCTCACTTTGACGAAGTCATTGAGGGCCTTCAGTTTGCTCAGTGCTTCCCCCTGGCCGGGAGGATAGGAGGGTGTCCTGGGTGGACTGTGGGGAGCAGGCTCTGAGCCCCTGCGGGGCCCACGGGGTTCTACAGCGATGGGGCACGGAGCTACTCTGCCTGCAAGCGGAGCTCAGGCGGGGTCATGGAGTGCAGGCTGGGTTGTGGGGTGCCACACCTCACCTGCTTCATCAGCACCTTCATGTGGTGGGTGCTGCCCCGGCAATAGGCTTCCATGATGAGGCCAAAGCGCAGAGCCACCGACGGCACGTGCATCTCGGAGCTGGGGGGAGGAAGCGGGGGCTGAGCCTAGCCTGGAGGGGCCACACAGCCCCTCCCAGCCCCATAGGACCCGGCTGCCAAGGACACCCAGGCCGGCCAGCTGGTGGGAAACGCGAGGCCAGCAGGCAAGAGGCCCCTCCTCCCCGTGGCCTTGCAGGTGAGTCCAGCTACCGGAGGTGCCAGAAGAGGAAGTGGCCGATCCTGCGATTGGCCAGGGCCCGGTCCAGCAGGAATTTGGTCAGCTCGCAGTCGAGGTAGGACTCATACTTGAGCACCTGCACCAGCTGCAGCAGGTACTGGAAAAGCTCGTCGTCCCTGCAGAGAAGGGAGGCCGGCTGGGGCCTGGAGCTCCGAGTCTTGGGAGAGGGTCTGCGGCTGGCGAGGGGGCGGGGCTGGGGCAGGAGGCCGGCCTCACCTGAGCAGACCCCTAGGGCAGGTCTCCACCCGGTGCCTAGGCCCAGGGCGGTGGGGGCCAAGCTGCCCTCTGAGGATGAGGAAGCCCGCGGGACTCACGTTAGTTTCCGCAGGGACTTGATGGCGAAGGAGCCCACGTGGCGGTCGGGGAAGCTGAAGTCTAGCAACTCCAGGGCGCTCAGAACGGGCAATTCAGGCCAGGAGCAGAGCAGGTAGAGCATCTGGAGAAGGATGCGGGCGGTCAGGGCCGGAGCGAGGGCTGCGTCTGGCTCCAGGCCCCGCCCCTTCCTGGGCCCCGCCCCTCTCCGCCCCGCCTACCCCGCCGCCCACCTGGGCCACGTCCTCGTGTTTGTTCCACTTAGTGACCAGCAGCAGCCGGGCTAGAGCCTCGGGAAAGTGCTCCTGGATCTCGTGCCGCATCTTCCACACCAGGTCCTTCTCGTGCTCGTACAGTTCCCCGGAACCCCGCCGCTCCAGGATCTCCCGCAGCTGCAGCTGCTGAGGGGCACAGGCGGGGCGGGGGTGGGTTGGGGGGGCAGTGGTGAGAGCTGCAGCCAGGTCCACACCCCACCGCCCACGGCCCCCAGCTCACCTCCTCCTCCGTGAAGCGTCCGTGCTCTCCAAGCCGCCCCAGCTCCAGGATCTGCAAGTGACCCTGAAATCAGCAGTGCCCCTGGGGCCTGGGAGAGCCTGGGGGGCCCCTGGGAGTCTGGTGTCAACACCTTGGCACTGCTGACTTCGTGGCGAGTGACCCTCAGTGGTGGGGATCGTACCGCCCACTACAGGGCGTTTAGCAACATCCCTGGCCTCCACCCATGACATGCCAGGAGCATCTCCCAAGCTAGGTTTAACAACCAAAATTGTCTCTGGACATTGCCGGAAGTCCCCTGAGAAGCCAAGTGGCCCCAGTTGAGAACCACCACTCTAGGGCACGTGAGGACTCCAGACAGTCAAGGAAGCCCTCAAATGTGTGTGGGGACCCAGCCCCCAGCCCTGGGCAATTCACAGGGTGCAGGGACCATGACCTGGGCGCCCCAGAGGCAGGGTGGGAACAGCCATCTTTAGCCTTGAGGTTTCTGGGCAGGGTGGACCCTGGACCCCAAATGGTGAGGATCCCCTCACTGACCTTGTCCAGGGAAGGGTAGTATACAGGGTGAGGGGCCACCTCGGGGAGAAAGATGACCAGGGCGGCTGCACTCTCAGTGTTGGGGTTACTCCGCACGGTCCCACAGGGGTTCAATAGCTCCCCTTTCTCGTCTGGACACAGGGACAGACGGAGTTGCAAGGGGAATGCCGCCACATCCGGACACACCCCACACTCCCACCTCTCCCTCCTGGCCTGGGCCCACCTGGGACAGAGGGCCACATGTAGAGACAGCGCTCGCCCGTCTTGAGCTGGTCCTTGTAGTCAAACAGCATGAGGTTGGCCCAGGCAATGGGACAGTCCTGGGAAAGAAGCCGGGTGAGTCAGGGCCAGCCACTCCAAAGACCTCTGTTTGCTCAACTGCAGGATGGTTCCAGTCAGGCCACGCTGCCCTGCCCTCACCCAGAATCCCTATGAGGCAGCCAGCAGGGTCAGCCACATTGGTTTCCTACTGCTCCCGGATACATCCCACCCTTGGCTTCTTGAGAAAGCCTCACACAGAACATAGCAGCCCCAGAGAGCTGCCCCCGGTGAGTCAGTGAGTCAGTGCAATTCGGTGGCCAGTCACAGCCTGGTCCTGGTGACTTAGTGCTCGACCACCACTCCATCCCCAGCTGGCTGCTGACTCAGGCTCCCTGCTCCCTGGGAGGACACTGCGTTTTTCCTTCTACCCCAGGGAGAGGCTTCCAGGTTCCCTCAAGGACCAAAGGCCCAGGTCTAGATATCCCGAGCACCCCTGCTCATAAGCCCAGGATTCCAGCACCATCACACAGCAGGGGGTGGCCAGTGGGGTGATGGGGAGGAGGCCAGGGTCTGCAGGCCCACCCAGACCCCATTCCCAGGATGCGTGCGTGCCAGCTGGGATGCTGGTGAGGGATGGGCAGCAGCCCCAGGGGGCTGCAGGACAGGACCGGACCAGCAGGGAGTGACTCCCACAAGCTCCACCCACCGCCTTCTTGGACTTCTTCTTGGTGGAGCGGGCCTTCTTGGCCTTCTCGATCACCGCGTAAAGCGCGAAGCAGAGCCGGGCCATGCGGGGCAGGTCACAGATGTTGATGTCAAACTCCAGCCGCTGCTTCCACACGGGCTCCGAACACACGCTCACCTCTGAGCTGGACACCGTCTTGCATAGTGTCTCATTGCCGTGGAAGAGCCCGGCCTGCACCACCAGCTGGTGAAGGTGCACGCAGGTGACTTGTGGCAGAGGCTGGGCCCCTTCTCCCCTTGCATGCTCCCTTCCTCCTAAGGCTTGAATATCCTCCTGAAACGTCCTCATTTCAAGTGGGCCTCAACCTCCCCCACCAGGTGCTTGAAGGCTGCCCTGGTTGTCTGAGGAGGGATGAGTGATGGGGAGGGGAGGGTGGCGTGGGTGCCTCCCCACTGACTGTGGGACCCTGGGGCAGGTTGTTGCTCTGCTTTGGGCCTCAGTTTCCCTATTGGGGCTCAGGAATTCCAGGGGCCCCTCTTGGTCAAGCACCCAAGAATTGCATGAGTCCCTCTAGACAGGGAAGGATTTAATGCCCCAACACCCTTCCTTGTGTCCTCCCATCTCTGCTCTCACCTCCCCAGTCAGAAAGCTGCCTCCATGTACCCTTCCTTAATTCGTCTACAGGAAAACAGACCTGCCCTGTGTGTGAAGTTACCCCAACCAGAAAGTGCTCCCCAAAGAGCCCTGGCTTCGTTGGGCCTGGCTTTCCCATTCTGCAAATGGGATGAGAAAACCTGCATCTCACAGGCCATCTTGAGGCCAGAGGAGGCGGGCGTGTGAATGACTCAGAAGTGGGCCTGGCCCCCTGGATCACTGGAGCGGCTCTTCTTCTGTGTCCATCACCTCCCAGGCTCCACATCCCTGGGCTGGGCCGGGCCCTACCACCTCCACCAAAGTCAATACCCAGAACTCACTGGGCCTGGTTTCTGCGAATCGGCCTCTCTGGCTGGCTGGCCCACCCCCCTCCCCCTTTCCTGTTTTGAAGCCGCTCACAACCACCCCAGGCAGGGATGCTGGGTAATGTGGTCAGGTGGCTTTCGTGTGACCCCCCCTCCCTTCTTCCTCTGCCACCCCTTCAGGCCACAGCCACCGTGTTTTTGCAGAAAACACACTGCCTGTGCCCTTCCCGGCCAGGAGCCCGCCCCTACCTTCATCCGCTCGTCGGCATTCACTTTGCTGCCCTGGATCAGCTCGATGTAGAAAGGCTGCTCCAGGGACCAGAGGGACACGGAGGAGGGCTGGGCAGGGTTGGGGGGAGAAGCGGGGAGTTAAGGCAGAGGAATTCAGAGGAGGTTGATGAGGCCTGTGGCCACTGAGGGTGGGGTGAGGGTGTTGCAGATTTACAGCCAGGTTCGATACCTGCCCACAGCGCCATCCTTTACCAGAAAACCTACCGTAGGGACACCTCCTTGGCCCCAAGGCCCCTGAGCTCTGCAGGGCACATAGTCCTGCCTACAGGGCAGGAAGCAGGAGGAGCAGGAAGAGAGGGCAGCTGGAGAGCCATGCCTGGAGGCTGCCCTGGGACATTCAGACAGGCCCCCAACCCAGCTCGAAGGCCCAATTCTCAATCCTGAGCAATCAAAAGTCATGAAACTGGGCAGGAGACTGCTGGCCCACGGAGTTGCCCAATAGGCTTCAGGGTTGGACCACAGGTGGGAGGAAGGGCTGGTGGAGAGGGTAAGAGCAGGGTGCTGGCTCACCTTCTTCATGGGGATGGGGGGTGGTTTGGTGCGTGGCTTCTGGACTTGGGGGGCAAGGTTGCTCTGCTCGTCCCGCATGGCGAGGATGGAGGAGGAGTGCACCATGGTCAGGTGGGGGGTCAGCCCACTGTGCAGGCAGCTGCAGATGTACTGAGATGGGGGCACAGGGTGAGCGGCCCCAACTGTTCCCTGGACCACTGACTACCTGGGGAACCCCCCCACGCTGACCACTGCTCATGCTAGGCCTTCTGGGGTGGGGTCTCTCCTCTGGCCCTTCCTGTCCCCACCCACCTCCGTTGTTTATGAGGAGAGCCAGTCCAACATGGGGACACTCTCACCGTGACCCCCAAGATCTGGCTTGCCGGGCTCAAGAGGGGCCGAGGAGCAGCTCCCCCACTCCTACCCCCCACCCTGGCAAGGGCTGTGGGAGCCCAGGAATCCCTCCCAGCACCCAGCCCTCACCTGGAACTGGCAGAGGGGGTAGCTGCCGTACAGGTACTCATGCTTGCCGTTCACCTGCAGTGTGTAGTCCTCAGGCTGCTCCACCAGCGGCTGCCGGAACACCGTGGCCTTCTTTCGGAGGGCGCAGGCCATCAGTGCCAGGGGCACATCCTTGGTGGATACCTGGAAGGTGAAGCTCTCCTAGGAGGAGGAGGGAGGGTCAGCCCTCCACACCTGCAGGGAGCCCAAGGGGCACAGGGGCACACGCGGCAGGGGGGTCAGGGGCGGCGGTATGTGTGGCCCATCTGCATGTATTAGGCACACCCTACCCCCCAACTGTGAGCTCTGTGAGGGCAGCCTCTGATGACAGCACATGGCCAACACCAGGAAATATCTGATGGATACGTGAGCAGACTGAGGACCAAAGCCATCCGATCACTCTGCCTCTTGCAGCTCTCCTGGTGGGAAGTTTGGCTGTGCAATGGATACTCCACAAATACCACGCAATGTTGTTGGAAGGAGGGTGGATCTGGAGGGCTGGTGGGGGACGGGGAGTCTCCTAGGGGGACCGGGCAGCCTGCCTGCAGCACACAGGGCAGGCAGGAGCCTCAGCTCACCTCGCTGCCCTCAAACTTGACATTGACCAGGAGTGCCCGACTGGGGACGCGCATTGTGCCCGGCCCCCAGCTCCGCGCCGAGGGCTCCAACTGCAGAGGGAAGCTGTACTGCAGCCAGGCCTCCCAGCCCAGCTGCTGCCTGCGGGCAGCTGCCTCCTCGCAGAACTGGCGCATCTTGCCTCGGAAGTCATTCACCTCCGGGTCTTGCAAGGAGTCAAACTCGTGGAGGCCTGAGAGGCAGGGAGCCAGGTCAGCGCCAGGATCAGGGGCAGGGTTGGCGGGGTGGGGGGTCGGGGTAGGGCCGGGACGGGGCGGGGGCAGGCCCGGCCGAGGGAGGACAGCCCGGCCCCAGCAGGGCACCTTTGCCGATGAGCAGGCTGATCTGCGAGTTGATGAGCTTCTTCACACGGTCACCTTCGCGGGCCACCAGCCGCAGGACAGGCAGGAAGGGCTGGATGTCGCAGAGCCGCCGCTGCTCGTCCTCCAGCTCCTGCTGCTCCGCCGTCTGGTTGACGCAGGTGAACACGTAGGCCTCAGGGTCACTGAGCATGTGGAAGAGCGGCTCATACTGGGCGCGGTGCCATAACACCTGGGAGGACAGTGGACCGTCAGCCCCGCCCCTAAGGTGGGCGGGACCATGGGCGGGGCCTCAGGAGCCCGGGGCTGGTGGAGGCTGACAAGTGGGGGCAAAGGCAAGATCCCAGGACCACTACCCTCTCCATGTCTTGATCACTGACCACAGGGTTAGGGTCCATAAGGTCATTAGGAGTCGCTGACCCTGCCTTTCTTTGAAGGGGTCAGGTAGGTGCTAACATCTGGAGCTGAGAGCGGATCCTCAGGTCTCCCCTAGGCTACCCTGAGAGATGGCCAGCCAGACACGACCTCCAGGCATCCAGCTAATCACTCTGGAGCTCATCACCCTGACCTTTCAACGCTGGCCACTAATTCAGAAAAGTTTAACACAATGAGGGGACCCTAAACACCTCTGCTGGCTCTGCTCAGTGTGTGGCCTCGGGTCGAGGTGTTCCCAGGGTGCCAAGTTTTAGTGAAGAGGTGCTCACCGCTGAGTCACAGAAAAGACGGAAAAGGAGAGAACGGCCCTAAAATTTTTCTCCCACAGGGGATGGATAATTATGTTCCATCAATGCAAAGGGACAGAACACAGGTGTGAATGGAACCTAAGGATTCTTGTACCAAGGGCACACAGGACTCCAAGATACAGCACTCAGTGGGGAGAAACCCCAAGCGGTAGAACAGTGAATGTCATTCAAACCCACTCCCATAAAACAATAATAAATATAATTATTACTACTAAAATAATAATTTCATTATTATTAAAATAGAATAAACAATAATGTTATTATTCCCATAAAAACAGTTAACGAGTATATTACAGTGATTAATAATTACTGTAGGCCAGGACTTGGCAAGCTACTGTTGGCCAAGTTGTTGGAAGACAGCCATGCCAGTTCACTCACATGCAATCTGTGGCTGCTGCCGCCCCAGACAGAAGAACTGAGTAGTCGAGACAAACACCATATGGCTAGCAAAGCCCAGGATATTTACTATCTGGTCCCTGGTACAAATAAGAATAGTAAGAAACTGAAACTGAATTGGGATATGAGGTGAGATTGCCGGGACTGATATGTTTTATATTTCTGTGGTGTTGGAATTTTAATAACGTGTCTGCAATACTGGAATTTTAATACCATGCATGTAAAGCTCTGTAAGCAGAAAAATATGATTCACTTTGAAATGATATTTACATAAGGTTAATAACACAAAAAAGATATAATGTTAACTCAGAAAAAGAATATAAAAATTCATAAAGAGAATAATCACAAAAAAACACTATATAGGAAAGAAAACAGGAAACAGCTAAAGTGTTAACTGTGGTTGTCTCATAAGGCTGGATCATGGGTAATTCTTTTCCTTCTAACTTTTTCTTATTCTCCTAAATTTCAACGTGTCTATAAACTTTTGAAAAGGAAAAAAAGAAATTTAATTTTTATAGAAACACCCAGAGGGACTTCCTTGGTGGTCCAGGGGCTAAGACTCCATGCTCCCAATGCAGGGGGCCCAGGTTCAACCCCTGGTCAGGAAACTAGAGCCTGCATGCTGAAACTAAGACCCAGTATTTAAAAAAAGAAAGAAAGAAACACCCAGGAAGGGAAGATTAAAAAAAATTAAACAAAACTCAACTATGGTTCATTGCGTCTCTTCTTTTTTTTTGCTCCCAAGTGTTTTCAAATCCGGGGCTAAGGCCTTATCCTCGGACATGACATGAAGTCCCACCCTTTGCAAGTGGGATAAGCCCTTGGAAAGGTCACAAGACATCTGCCAAATACCATCCAGACGTTTTATCCTTTGACTCAGTAATCCACCATGAAAATGATTCAATAAAGCCAAAAACTATTTCCAAAGATGCTGTTGACTATGACGACAGCTCTGAAGACAAAAGACCAGTAAAACTCTTAGCCATGGATGGGCTGTGGTTTCAAACACTAGGGCAGAGTCATGGAGAGAATGAAAGGCCCCCCTGGGAACCAGCACCCTGGAGCTTTCACGGGAATCTAGGGAGGGACAACACGGCAACCCACTGTGGTATTCTTGCCTGAGAAATACAGGCACAGAGGAGCCTGTTGGCCCACAGTCCACGGGGGTCGTTAAGAGTCAGATATGACTGACCACGCATGCACGCAACATGCAATGATAAGGGCAGGAGCCGAATTTGGAAAGATAGGTAGATTCTAACTGTGGGCTTTAAAGAATTCTTGCACATTATTTTTATCTTTTAATTTTTTTTTTTTTTTGGCCACCCTTTGAAGCTTGCAGGATCTGAACCCAGGCCCCCAGGCAGAGAAAGCTCAGAGTCCTAACCACTGGACCTCAAGGGAATTCCCATGTCTTTTAAAATTCATAGCAGAGGATCTCAAATCTGAGACTGCTAGACTTTTTCTGTCTCTCTGAGTTCTAAGCTCTGAGGTCAAGATCGTACCTTCTTGATAGTGCTGAGGTTGGCATTTCGGGACACAGGGAAGTTCAGATAGACCCCCGTGGGCAGCAAGAAATCAACTGCCACATTCTGATTCTCCTCCTTGGTCCAGAATTCCATGGGGCAGTCAACCCCGGGGGGCATCCTGCTTTTTCACTTCTCGGATATCAGTCGTCCTGCAAAGGAAGAAAAGCATAGTGAGGCACTCAGGTGTGCTGAGTGAGTCCTTTACAAGGACCCTTTGAAAACACGAAGTCAGGACCTCTGCCAGCAGGAGGCTCAGGATGGAGTCCCAGCCAGGAGGTAGCTTGTGGCTCCTGCTGCCCGAGGTCACTGTCTAGGCTGAGTGGCCTCTTATCGCAGGCAGGTACTGTGTCTGCCTCCCTCACAGCAGTGCCTCCAGTTTAAGACACCAACAGGACTTCCTGGAGTAGGACATGGAAACCCGCTCCAGTATTCTTGCCTGGAGAATCCCATGAACAGAGGAGCCTGGCAGGCTATAGTCCATAGGGTTGCAAGAGTCGGACACAACTGAGCATGTATACAGGACTTCCCTGGTGGCCCAGAGGTTAAGAACTGCCTGCCAGTACAGGGCACATGGGTTTGACCCCTGGTCTGGGAAAACCCCATATGCCTCATAGGACCACAACTACTGAGCCCATGCACTCTAGAGCCTGTGCTCTCCAACAAGAGAAGCCACTGTGATGAGAAGCCTGTGCACCGACTCCGCTCTCCCCAACAAATTGAGAAAATCTGTGCGCAGCAATGAAAACCCAGCACAGCCCAAAACAAACAAATAAATAAAAATTATGAAAAGACACCAACAAACCCATGCCAAATCATTTTTCTCAAGAACACACACATGGGAGACCTCGTCATGGCTACTACCCGGCAAAGATGGAAAATGGCAGGATCACTGGGCAGACAACCCTGGATTTGAGAAGGACAGAAGACTAAAGTTCTTTGAAATTTTACGACCAGGAACCAAGCAGCTTTGACCATCAAACAAGTTGCTGAAATATCTTGAAGTGAAGTGAAAGTTGCTCAGTTGTGTCTGATTCTTTGCTACCCCATGGAGCGTAGCCCACCAGACTCCTGTGTACATGGAATTCTCCAGGCAAGAATACTGGAGTAGGGATCTTCCCAATCCAGGGATCAAATCCAGGTCTCCTGCTTTGCAGGCAGATTCTTTACTGTTTGAGCTACTTGGGAAACCATACCAAACTCCCTCTCCAGCAAGTTAACAAAATGTTACAGACACAATTAGAGGTCTCTGAGTCTCTATCCTGTTCTGGTTACCACCACCTGGATTCTGGTTGTTTACAGTTTCCATGCATGTTTTTATCCTTTTATTAGACTAAAATGTATCCACAAATGAGTCCTAATATTTTCCATGCTTTCAAAGCATTGTATGATTAGTGAGCCTTCTGCTTGTTTTTGCTGCCCAGCATTGCAGTCTAGATTTCTGCATGCTGATACATGTAACTCTAATTCACTCATTTTAACTCCTGGGTGATTTTTCACTGTGTAAATAAACCACAATTTATTTCCTCTCCCCTTCTTTTGTTAAGGAACTTCGAGGTTTGTGTCTATTTATTTGGTTATTACATATTATGCTACAATGTATATTCTTGCACACATTTCCTTGTGTATAAGTGAGTCTTGGTGAATGTTCTCTAAGAAAAATATAACTTGAGCTACATGTGTAATGTCAAAGTTACTTTTTTAAAAAAGTAAAAAGACACAAATAAAATTAAGTTAGTAATCTATTTTATTTAACCCACTATATCCAAATTGTGGAGCTTTCCAGGTGGCACCATTGGTAAAGAATCCACTTGCCAATGTAGGGGACACAAGAGACATGGGTTCCGTCCCTGGGTCCGGAAGAGCCCCTGGAGGAGGAAATGGCAACCTGCTCCAGTATTCTTGCCTGGAAAATTCCATGGACAGAGGAGTCTGGAGGGCTATAGTCCATGGAGTTACAAAGGGTCAGACACGATTGAGTGACTGATTATGCATGCATCCAAACTATGGTCATTTCAATGTTATCAGTATAGAAAAATTACTAAGATAGTTTACCTTTCTTTGGTGTTAAGTGTTTGAAATCTGGAGTGTATTTTACACTCAGCACAATTTGGACAGTAGGTTTTCATTAGAAATATTTCATCTATATGTAGATTTCATACAACTTACAGGTTAAAACTCCTCCTGCAATGCAGGAGACCTGGGTTTGATCCCTGGGTTGGGAAGATCTCCTGGAGAAGGGAAAGGCTACCCACTCCAGTATTCTGGCCTGAAGAATTCCATGGACTGTATAGTCCATGGGGTTGCAAAGAGTCGGACACGACTGAGCAACTTTCACTTTCACAGGTTAAAAAATAGGCTCATCAACTCAAGTTGTTCCAAGTACACTTAAGTTTTTCAATAACTGAATCAAGTATGAATTCTTACATTTAAATGAATTAAATAAAATGTTTAAAAATTCCATTCTTGACTTACACTCTCCACATTTCAAATGTTCAAGAAAGAAACATGACTGGTGGCTGCCATATTATACAGCACAGGTGGTGGGTAGATGCCTAAGAGTGGAACTATCAGATCATAAGTATAATCTATGACAAGGGGTAACCACATCTTTAACTTTGTAATATCTCCATATCTTAGTTAGCACTTGGCATTGTCCAATTTTCTCATTTCTGCCAAGCTGGTGGGCACAAAATGCTGTTTTAATTTGCATTTCTCTAATTATCTATAAAATGTTTACCTTCTGCAAGTAACAGGCTTATAAACTTTTCCCTTCTTTGTCTGTTGCTATTGTTGTTCATTAGAAAAGACCCTGATGCTGGGAAAGATTGAGGGCAAGAGGAGAAGGGGACGACAGAGGATGAGATGGTTAGATAGCATCACTGACTCAATGGACATGAGTTTGAGCAAACTCCAGGAGATAGTGAAGGACAGGGAAGCCTGGAGTGCTGGAGTTCATGGGGTTGGACACGACTTAGCAACTGAACAACACATTGTTGTTTAGTACCTAACCTATATCTGACTCTTTTGTGACCCCATGGACTGTAACCTGCCAGGATCCTCTGTCCAGCGATTTCACAGATAAGAACAGTGGAGGGGGTTGCCATTTCCTTCTTCAGGGGATCTTCCCAACCCAGGGATCGAACCCACAGCTCCTGCATTGGCAGGCGATTCTTTACTGTCTGAACTACCAGGGAAGCCCTGGGGTTGTCTTTTGCTTACTGGTTTGTAAGGTTTCTTTCTATGCTTTAGATTCAGTTCTTTAATTGCTTGAATGAGTTGAGAATATCTTCTAATTTGAGTCATCTTTTCATTTTACTTATGTGTCTTTTTAAGGAGCAGAAGTTTTGAATGTTGATGTAGTCAAATCTTGTTCCTTTATGTTTTATAAATTTTATCCTTTAAACAAATACTTCCTTACCCTAAGGTCACATCCGCTGAGATTGAAATGACTTTAAAAATAGCTGGAAGGAAATGCTTAGTTTGAGAGAGATGTTCTTCTCGGGGCTCTGCCAGTGGGGCCCAGGCCTCACTCTTGGTTAGATGTAGAAGCTGCACTGAGCAGCAGGACCAAGCATGTGCTGCCGTGTCACCACTATTGGGATCCACTTCCTCTGATTGTAAAACCACATCCTACTCTGCGTTCCTCTTTCTGAGAATGGCCAGGCCAAAGGGTTTTTTTTTTTTTTTAAACTACTCAAAATGTAGAGGATCATCAGAAATTCTGGAAAAATCCATTTACAATGGTTTGGCTGAGCTTTGGAAGTCAGGAGCATTTTTGACCACTTGATCCTGAGGTTGAGATGACCAAGTGGGGCAGGAGCTCCCCAGGACTCTAGCCAGAGAGATGGATGGGGCTCTGGGACACAGACATCCCTCATTCTCCTGCCCTCAGCGCTATGGGAAGCCTTCGACTACCCCCATCCATGCGGGATGCAAGGAAACCCTTTGATATTAAAAACTAATTTCTGGGCTTCCCTGGTGGCCCAGGGGTTGAGAATCCACCTTGCAGGGCAGGGGATATAGGTTCGATCCCTGGTCCGGGAAGATCCCACATGCCTTGGGGCAACTGAGCCTGTGTGTCACAACTCCTGAGCCTCTGCTCTAGAGCCTGGGGGCCACAAAAGCTGAGGCTATGCGCTGCAACTACTGAAGCCTGCATGCCCCAGAGTGCACCCTCTGCAGCAAGAGAAGCCATCGCAGTGAGAAACCCGTGCACCGCAACTAGAGTAGCCCCCATTCTCTGCAACTAGAGAAAGCCCTCGCCCAGCAACAAAGACCCAGCACAACCAAATAAATAAATATTAACAAAACAACTCATTCCTAGAAGAGGAAGACTCGTGATGGTGTGAGCAGGACAGAATCAAATGCCAGAGGGGACAGGAGAAAGATGGGGACTCTTACCCCTTCTGTGGGCCCAGGATCCAGGGTGAAGTTACTAACAAGCCCCATTCTCTGTGAAGCCCAGACCCATCACTCTCAGTATAGATATGGGACTCAGATGCCAGCTAATCCAGAGACTTTAGAACTGCTCCAAGAATGTGGATTGGCACAACCACTCTGGACAACTGTTTAGCAGTATCTATTAAAGCTGAACACATATGCCCTGTGTGTGTGTGTGTGTGTGTGTCTGTGTAGTTGGCTCTGTCGTGTCCAACTCTTTGCGACCCCATGGACTGTAGCCCGCCAGGCTCCTCTGTCCATGAGATTTTCCAGGCAAGTATACAGGAGTGGGTTGCCATTTCTTTCTCCAGGGCATCTTCCCCACCCAAAGATCGAACTGGGGTCTCCTGCATTTTTGGCGAATGCTTTACTATCTGAGCTTCTAGAGAAGTCCAAACACATATGCCCTATGACCCAGCAATTAATTCCATGCCAAGGTACATGCTCACCAGAAATGCTAGCACATGTGTGCCAGAAGATGCCCAAAAGAGCATAGCACTGCTACTCATAACAGTCTCCAAACGGAAACGTGCCACGTGCTCATCAGTAGTAGAATGGAAAGTACTACTTATTCTCCCCATGAAATTCATATAGTGGTTTCTTCTCCCCATGGAATTTGTATAGCAATGAGAGTGGATGATCTATAAATTCATCATATAAGTGAATCTCACAAATGTAAGGCTGAGTGAAAGATGTCAGGTACAAAAGACTGTGTGCTCAAGAGCCCGTTTATAAGGAGAACAAGCACCGGCAGAACTAGTCTGTGTAGGCAGATGAAGAGATAGGGGTTACGAGGAGTGAGGAGGACAGTTACCCCAGGAAAAAGGGGCACAGGGGTGCTGGTAATTTTTCATTTTTTTTTTCCTGGGAGCCAGGGACCTTTCACAAACTCATTCCACTCTCAGTTCAAGTGGCTCAGATGGGTTGACTTCACTCCTGGGTCCCCAAGTGGCCTGAGACCCAGGCCCAGCCAATCAAAGCCCCGTGTCTTCCTCTGGCCTTGGGGACTAGACAGGAAGCAGGAATGGGATGTAGGCCCAGCCAGTCGTATCTCTCTGGCTACACTGATTCCAAGATGGGTCCATCCAACTGGTTTCGACATCTGGGCTTCTTTGGGGACTTTCTCCCGGGGCAGGAGAAAAGACAGAATATCTACCTAAAGTTGGGCTTCCCAGGTGGCTGAGTGGTAAAAAACCTGCCTGCCAATGCAGGAGACCTAAGAGACATGGATTCGGTCCCTGGGTCGGGAAGATCCCCTGGAGGAGGGCGTGGCACCCCACTCCAGTGTTCTTGCCTGGAGAATCCCATGGACAGAGGAGCCTGGCAGGCTACAGTCCATGGGGTTGCAGAGAGTCGTACATGACTGAAGTGGCTTAGGACACACACACACCCTAGGGCTCCTGGTGACCACCTGCTGCCCTGAGGCCTGGGGCCTAAGAAGCAACGTGGAGGAAAGCAGAACTCTGTATGGAACGCGAAGCAGAGTCCTGAGGACAGCCTATGATTCCCTGGATCCAGCCACGCCTGAAACTACACTTCACCTTGGACTTTTCGGTTCTATCCGCCGAACTCCCTCTCCTGACTTTTTTTGTTGTTGTTAACTTAAGAGTATTTTGAGGTGGGTTTTCTGTCACTAGTAGCTGAAATTATCTATTTCCATGACTAAAGTAGCACACTCCTTTTGGGAAGCTTCTAGTGTTTGGAGAGTTCTTTCCTTGGAAACTGGCCCACCTCTAAGAGCCAACTCCCGTCCTTTGTGCTGCCACCCAGAGGAACATGGAACTGTTATCTGCTGGCCCTCCTGAAGGATGGTAGTTCCAGCATGTCCGTTCTCCCCACAACACAGATTTAGACCCTTTGGCCAAAGTTTGGTATTCCAAGAAAACAAGATGCTCCAGATGGAGCCTTGCAGGCCAATTGTAGAAGAATGTTCTGGGCACCAAACTCCCATTTGTTTGGCCTAAAAGTATATCAGGTTTCCCGCCTCTGTTCTCCCAGCCTACCCCACAGAACGTTCTCTGGTCGCCACATCACCAAGCTTGGGGGCCGCCAACCCTCCAGATATTTCTCACAGTAAGCCAGGGTCTCCCAGCCTATGTGTGCATGCAGGCTAAGTTAGCACTTCAGTCGTGTCCAACTCTTTGTGATCCCATGGACCATATCCCACCAGACTCCTCTGTCCCTGGGATTCTCCAGGCAAGAAAACTGAAGCAGGTTGCTATGCCCTCCTCCAGGGGATCTTCCAACCCAGGGATTGAACCTGTGTCTATCTGCATTGGCAGGTGGGTTCTTTACCACTAGCGCCACCTGGGAAGCCCCTCCCAGCCTGTACAGGAACACTAATGTCCTGAATCTGAATGCAAAACCCCACAATTATTCTCATGGAATAATTTGCACTCATGAATAGAATTTCATCTCACAGAAATAATCTGCACTCATGTATTATCAGATTTGACACTTTGTATATATCACTCAGGCTGACATGTATTAGTTTATTCAACTAGTATTTATTAAGTGCCAAGAATCACGAGAGGTGCTGGGAACACACAGGTGAATGAGACAAAGGGTCCCCCTCCAGAAAGAGCTTACACACCAGTAGAGGAGACACAGTTGACAGATGGATGTTTCTGCAATGATGGATCAAGGTGGTAAATGGCAGATTGTCAAGTGATGATGCGAAGAAGGACAGCAGGAGGGGCTACCACATGCAGAAGGCTGAGAAAGACCCCTGTGAGGGGAGGACACTGGGGCAGAAGACCAGGCTGAGCCATCATGTTCAGAGCCGACAGCAGGCGGTCCCTTGCCTCTACAGCACGTGGGTCGGTGGGATGACATGGGCTGAGGAGGTCAGCGGGGACCAGTCTCATTGAGCCTTCACAGGGAAACACCTGGCTTTCACTCCAGGAGTGATGCACAGTCCTGGAGGGTTTTAGGCCAGGGAGCCACCGGATCTGATTGGCATCTGAAATGATGCTGTTGGCTGTGGCTAGGAAGGGCTGGACAGTTGCAAGCAGGCAAGAAGGAGAGTGTGGGGCAGCTCATGCTACAGATGATGGTGGCTTGATCTAGGAAGAGGAGATGGAGCTGGTGAAAGGAAGGGAATCACGTACATCTAGGAGCTGGTGGGGGGGAGGGGTCATCAGATGGGAGACAGTGAGGGAAGGAGCAAGGATGACAGGCAGGTTGGGCTTGGGAGACTGGCTGGATAGTGGATATTTACTGAGACAGGAAAGTATACTGGAGAAACAGATTTGGAGGGGATTGAAATAGCAAGAGCTCCATTTCAGACACACCAAATCAGAGTTGTTTACTGAGCACCCCAGTGCAGACATCCAAAGGGCAAAGTCACAGTAGAGCTCAGAGGAGACATCTTTGGGGTCATAGAGACATCACTTGGGGTCAGTAGGCGGCCTTGGAGCCATGGGGACAGGAGGGTGAGTGAGGGCCAGGACCACCTTCCGGGGACCAAAATGGGATGGACCTAAGAAGAACAATGAGCTATCCTTCTCACTCGGAGTTATCCAGAATTTTGAGAGAGGGCTTTTCTATTTATCCGCATCTGATTCATTCATAAAAGATCAAAGAAAACTGGACCAGAAAGAGCTCACTTCCTTTCACCTTCCCACTTCCAGCCAGCAGCATCCACAGAACAGCTATGCGCCAACAGAGCCATGCAGGCTGGGGAGTTGCTGTCCCCATCCTCTTTGCAAGCTGTTCCAAGACATTCCTGGATAGATGCACTTTCTTTGGCCTGAGAATGAAGAACAGTTTCTCAGCTGTGAAGGTCTGAGGGGTCTGACCTGAGTCTTAAGCGGTCAGCAGAGGAATTTCTCCAAAGGTTTTGATTAAAGGACAGCAGCCAGCCCCATCCTTCCTTGTACCTCAGGAATGTTTCAGGGGGCCCTAAGTTATTTCTAAATGTGTTAGTTGCTCAGTCATGTCCGACTCTTTGTGACCCCATGGACTGTAAGTCTGCCAGGTTCCTCTGTCCATGAAATTCTCTGGGCAAGAATACTTGTGTGGGTAGCCATTCCCTTCTCCAGGGGATCTTCCTGACCCAGGGATGGAACCTGGGTCTCTCACACTGCAAGCAGATTCTTTACCATCTGAGCCACCAGGGGAGTAAGTTATTTCTAAGAGAAAAGGGCAATTAAGGGATGTAGGATCCCAGAGCCACAAACTGGATGGGGAGTGAGCCTGTAGCCCATATGGCCCCTGGGCTGCCAGACCAGCTGCTTGTCCCTAACAGGGACAACTGAAGGATCCCTTCGTTCCTGCTGAAACTCCACTGTGTGTTGGGGGGGGAGCGGGTTTGCGGGGTTCAGAGCCAGCATCTCCCGAGTTGGCTAGACTTCTACCTTGTCCCAGCGGCCGTCCCAGATGTAGCTGACATGCTCACCAGGAACTGCTGCTCAGCCTTTGTCAATGTAAAAACTGTCATTTTTGTGTTACAGTCACATGTCCTGGGAAACAGCTTCCCAGGGGAACACATGAGTCACTCTCAGCAGGCTCGGTGCAAGGGATAGGCAGCGGGAGAAGGGAAGTTGTGTCCCGCTTGTCTGAGTGATAAACAGCCTTCTCCCTAAGGGATGCCCTGGGCAAAACATGCCCTGTATCTTCGGATGTTACTCTAAAGCAAGAGTCTAGCGGTCCCCCTGCACCACTCCTATGAACCTGCATAGAGAGAGACATTCATGTCCTTAACCTGAGGACAAAACCTCTGCCCAATGTGTGGATTTCAGAGCCTAAAGTTACAACCCAATTAGCCCAAGGGAAGGAGCCTCAGTCACAGAGAGTTGTAGAAGGTGGTTATGCCCACAGTCAAGGATCTACAGTAAAGTGGAAGCAGTGAGATTTTATTTTCTTGGGCTCCAAAATCACTGCAGACAGTGACTGCAGCCATGAAATTAAAAGATATTTGCTACTTGGAAGGAAAGTGACAACAAACCTAGAAAGCATATTAAAAAGCAGACTCATCACTTAGTTGACAAAGTCTGTACAGTCAATACTGTGGTATCCAGTAGTCATGTACGGATGTGAGAGTTGGACCATAAAGAAAGCTGAGTGCTGAAGAATTGATGCTTTCGAACTGTGGTGTTGGAGAAGACTCTTAAGAGTCCCTTGGACTGCAAGGAGATCCAACCAGTCAATCCTAAAGGACATCAACCCTGAATAATCACTGGAAGGATTGATATTGAAGCTGAAGCTCCAATACTTTGGCTGCCTGATGTGAAGAACTGACTCGTTGGAAAAGACTTTAATGCTAGGAAAGACTAAAGGCAAAAGGAGAAGGGGGTGACAGGATGAGATGGTTAGATAGTATCACTGACTCAGTGGACATGAATTTGAGCAAACTCTGGGAGATAGTGAAGGACAGAGGAGCCTGGCCTGCTGCAGTCCAGGGGTCACAAAGAGTAGGATACAACTTAGCAACTGCCAAGTATCTGCCAAGATGGGAGAGGAGGGGAGCCAGCAGCCACATGACAAGGGGCTGGGGACCGACCTCAGGGCTGGCCTTCCATATCACACTGAGCAAGCAGGGTCCACATCGGGCCCCTTGACCTGGGTTTACTTTCAGGACTTCTCAGCCTCAAAAAGTCCTGTTGGTCCAGGCAGCCTCCCACGGAGAAAGAAATGAACACTTTTCCTGTTGCCCACTTTAGATGGCAAGTGCCAGCAAATGAGTACATGAGAGGCGGAGTGGAAGAAGCTTGATGCTTTCACCCACCTCCTGGAGAACCTCCTGTATGTTTACTCCAGAGGAGTTTTCAGGAACCACCAGCCTGCTCTGGCTGCTAAGAGATCCTCCAAACCACCACATCCTCCCAGAGACCCTCAGGAAAAAGAAGGTGGGGCCCTCCTCAGCCCAGAAGGCTGCAGATCCCAAGTCCCTATTCATACCTTCACTAGCCTGTTCACTCACTCAAGAATGTTTATTTGAGCATCTTCCACGTGCCCATCAGGGAGTGGGACAGGCACCACTCCTGCTCTCATGGCATCTTTAGTCTAACAGGAAAAAACAAAAAAATGAAAAGAAACATTTGAATAATCACGATGATTTCAGATAGCATAGGCTTGGAAAGTGATAAAACGGGGGTTTGCTGGGAGATTCTCCTTTGGATGACAGGTCAGGGAAGGGTCCTCAGGTGAGATTATATTGCAGGTGAGGCCCAAATGATGAGAAGGATCTGGCAAAGCTCTATGAAATAGGGTTCCAGGCAGGTGGAAGGGGAAGTGCAGAGGTCCTGAGGCAGGAGACTGGGAAATGAAAGTCACAGATGAAGGGCAGTCTGGGCGAAATGATGAGGCTGACCCTGTGGGGCCTTCTAGCCTTGGTGAGGAGTCAGGCTTTGGCACCACTGCAGCAGAAAGTTACCAGGGGATTTTAGGTGGGGAATGGAGAAGGCCTGATTTTACGCTTAACAGAGAAGACTGCTTCGGCTGCTGTGAACAAAACAGAAGGACGGGAAGCAAGGATGGAGGTGGGAAAGCAGTGGGGCTAGGGACCCGGGTCAGAGCTGCTAGGGCAGACGAACGAGGGAAGGCGTTGGGCCCTGCAGGCCACAAAGTGCCCCGATCCTCTCTGTTCGCAAGGAGCTGGCAGGCAGGCAGTCCAGCAGCCCAGCCTTGAAGCCTGCATCTTCCTCCTTCTTGAAAAGAATGAGGCCACAGGCCACAGGGAAACTGCATGGCCCAGGACCCTCATCAAGCACACTTTTAGGATAGATGTGCTATTCTTCCAAACTACAAAATTTTTTTTTTTTTTTGGTCCAGGCAAGTTGGACATCCCAAAAACCATCCCATGATGAGGAAGGATGGATTTGTCTGAAGGGCTGTCTAACTCCCCAGCTCCTGCCATGAGAAAAAAAAGGGGTCGGGGAGTGAAGGATGGGACAAAATAACAAAGTAATGGCACGTTGCGCAGAAGGCATTTCGATGTCCCCCTGGAAGGTAAGCTGAGGACATGCGCTGCCTTACTCCCTTGTCTACCCACTTCTGCCTCCTTCACTTTTTAAAAAGATACATTTTATTTAATTATTTATTTTTGGCTGTGCTGGGTCTTAGCTCTGGCACCTGCGATCTTCCCTGCGGCAAGCAGGCTCTTCATTGTGGTGCATAGGCTCAGTAGTTGTGGCTCAGGCTTAGCTGTCCCACAACAGGTGGGATCTTAGCTCCTTGACCAGGGAATGAACCCTCATGCCCTGAATTTGAAGGCAGATTCTTAACCACTGGACCACCAGGGAAGTCCTCTTTCTCACTTTCCACCCCCCCGCCCCATTCTCTCCCATTTTAAATGTATCTCCTTTGAGTCCATATTACTCAAAAGGGCAATGACTTCTAATTTGAATATTTTAAAAAGGAAAAAATACTCTTAGTCGGGGGGGGGGGGGGGGGGGGGGGGGGCCGCCCCGGGTGGTCCTGTCGTAAAGAAAAT